>NC_056066.1:15154772-15457803 GCF_016772045.2 Ovis aries
ATGGCAAAGAGAAAACATGTACTTGGTTTTGCTATGAAATGTATAAGACAAAGAGGTAAATGAGTGACTTATTTTTCTTTCCAATTTCTGAAGATGGTAATTAGGAGAACTCACACCAGCCAGGCTCGAACGAATGCAAGCAAGACCCCTATAGGCAGCACGGTGTATTAATGTAAAAATATGCTTAGACAACATAACTTGTCAGAGAGGATTATTTCTACTTAGTGGATCTGCAGGAGCCCCTTTGCTCTACCATTCAGAATTAGACTAGAGAAGAGAGTGAAGAAAGAGAGAGAGAAAGAGAGGGAGGGAGGGAGAGAGAGAGAGGGAGAGAGAGAGGGGGGAGCGCGCATTAGTGAACAGCTACTGTGGCATTGATGTTGGAGCGCACTTCTGAACTGGCTTTTGTTGAGACTATCAGTGTATCTGTGCAGAAAGCATGCGCTGTCCCAAATCCGCTGTTACTATGAGAAATGAAGAGCTGCTTTTAAGGTATGTTGCTGTGTTCTTTGTTTTAATGTATGCCTTGCTAGTTTTCAGAGCTGGCTGAGACTGTCATCACGGTCAGAATCAAGCAGCTTCCTTATCTTAGAAGAAAAAAATAAAAAAGAATCTAGAGAGAGAGAGAGGGGGGAAAGAGGGAAACGAAATCGAGACCAAAAGATTGGGAGAAAGAGAGAGCAAGCGAGAGAAAGGAGAAGGACTCCTGTGGACGAGTTATATTTGCAGGAGTTGCCTTTTGCAAGCATATCATGTATTTGCTTGCTGCTATTTGTGCGCGGCCAGTGGATAATTTTAAAGGCTCCGAATCTGGCTCTGGGTTTGTCTTTTCCTTTGCAATGTCTAAGCCTCTTTCATTATTATGCACTCTGCATGGAATACTCAGCGAGAAAGGAGCTAAGGAGACTCCATATTAGACTTGCGTTCCAGATACCGCTCTAATCTGGACTTAGCCTACCTAAATAGTCCTTCTGTGTTACCAGGTTTGGATCACTTTATCCTGTTTGCCAAAATGTGTACCTGTTTAAAGACCTCTATTCATGCATGGCGTCCTGGGTCCCTCTGTATTGAAAGCAAATATTTGTTTCCTGCATCTGTGTAAGGGTCCTACCGCTTACCAAGAATGAGCCACCTTTTGGGAAGCAGAGAAAGAATTATGATAGAATTGGCATCCTGCTTTGAAAAATGTAGTCTTTTGTTTATTTGCTAGCAGACATTGTAGCACTGAATACATCTATGGGTCTGACAATGGGACCCGTTGAACAATGGAGCTGTCAAACTAGCTTAATGCATGTCTGGGTTTTTTTTTTCTTCTTCTTCTTCTTTCTCAACACCCTTTTTATCTGTTTTAATCTTGTTTGTATAGACTATCCAGATTGAAGAGCTTTTAGGACTGCTTGTTTGTGGTTTTGTGCATTTAAAAAATTTAATATCTGCCGTTCGTAGGGCTTTTTGCATTTTGCAGCTATGTTGGTTGGATTAAGTTAGAGATTTATTACTTACCTCTCTGTTAAACTACAGAAAGAAACTCATTGATTGAGAACGCTTGTAATACCATTATCATTCTAGCAAATACCTTGTTATCAGACATGCCTCTACAGTATTTAATGCTTGGGGATTTAAAATATGCCTGTTTGGTGGACTTACGGAACATAGCACTAAAGCAAAGTTAAGAGGAATATTTCTAATGTTTAAGTAAATTATGATTTCTGGTGTCTGCTTCCTCTTTTGGCATCCAGGTAGATAAACCGTTTAGAAATTCAAGGACAAGTGAGAACTTTTGCCCTCCTAATTTTGGTCACAAACTATGACTAGCCAGCCTCTTAAATCATTAAGTTAAAGGTCTCTACAGAATATATTGATTTTTGATATGTGATTATGTGCTTATAAAATGCATTTCTATGCAGGGCAAACATGTCTCACATCTTCAAAAATCTTTCCTTTTATAACATAGGCACTGGTTTCTCAGGTGAAAACAGTGAGACTTCAAAAAGAGAAAATAGAAAAATCAGTTTCAAACTTCTCCAACATTAAAAAGATTTTTATTCTCACACTAGATATAAAGGAACTGATCCTAGAAGATTAAATGGTAATTGATATACATGAAAATTATGTCACTGACATTTGTTTCCATAAGGAATATGTCTTTTCTAACATTTTAATGTTTTGCTTTAATTAGCTGTTTGTGCCAGAGCAGTAGATTGAAAAATATTCGTAAATTCATTGAGATTTAGAACCTAATTCTTAGAAACAGAAGGGAAATTATTTTAAAGGGCAAATTTTAAAAGATATATATATTTAATTACAAATATTTCTTCTTGGATTATATTGTGTTCAGATTAGTGATGTTCCCAGTAAATAAGGAGCAAGATGTAGCCCTTATAAACCAGCTATGAAACATTAACTATTTTTCAGAGTTTGGACATGCATTCAATTTTTCAAACTTAGGCTGAAATGTTATATTTAATACAAAATTGTGAAAAATTCATGTTGCAAGCTCAATAAATTGCCTTCTCAAACATAAATTTCCTATTGATAATATTTTCAGAGCCTGGCTGAACCCATAACGTATCTGTCGAATAATTATATTTTTAAAGTTATCCATTGTAAGTAAAGTGGATTTTATGATTATGTTCTCTTACTTCCAAAGGGATATGAACGGCTCATTCCATTGGGTTAGCCAATAATTGCTTTTGGATGAGCTTATAAAAGGTAATTGGTGAACCTTTCTATCTGAAACTGGCCCACTGTTACCAGCACACCTAGATTCTGCTTTCATAGGAAATTTTTTTTTTCCAAAACAAAGGTCACAAAGCAATTTTTTTGTGATTTGGGGGAAAAAAAGTAGTGTCCTGTGTTTCCCAGCTGCCTGTCAGAAGCACACTGAAATAAAAAAATACCTTAGAAAACTCCACGTTAAATTTTTGACTAAATTATAATCATTCATCTGTGATCTAGTCACCTTAATCCCTGGGTGATCATATTAGGTCCAAGAACAAGGGAACCCCCTACCCACTCATGCTTTGACCCAATCATTACCAGCTTCCAGAATTCTGAGGCCCCCATTCCAGTGTCCAACACATAGCTATCTTGTCCTCTAGCCTGATGGGGGAGTGGGAGATGGCCGGAAGTTGGCCAACTTGTCTACATCTATTTCCACAACAGTAACAAGCTATGCAATCTGTATCCTGCCATCAACTTCTATGTTGGGATGATTCCCTTCCAAGGTGACCTAAACAAATGTCAAAATGAATTTTAATCCTAAGCCCAGACTTGCAGAAAAGGAACAGATGAGTCAAACTGGGAAAATGGCTTCTTTCAATAGAGTCACAGTTGCACCCAAGTCCTTGCACACAGGAGCCTCGGGAATACGCAGCTGTGTTCAGCAGACCACAGGCTGCAAGATATGTAACCTCAACGTCCGAAGAGTTCTTTTATTTGTGAAAATGAAACCTCACAGTTTTTCCTTTTCAAAATATGAGTGCATACTATTGCATAATATCCCTTTGGGGCTGAAAAACAAAGAAAGGCCTTTGATTAATATTCATATCTAGAACTTTAGAGCAAGTGCAGATTGTGCTGGAATACCTAGGAAGTCATTGGAAGAGTGAATCAATACTAATTATTGTAATCAGGGTGGTTAATTAAGTGAAAATGTGGCTGATAGAAAGTTCATTGCTCGAAGCCCTGGAAATACCTAGGTTGATGAAAAGAAGGTAAAATCCAAAAGCAAGCATGGTACCTGGGAAGGATCTCCCCGTGTTCAGGGGGTCAGAATCTGTCCACGAAAAACATGCCTCGATTTGGTATAATCATAACAGTGAGAAAACCAGAAATATCAAACTCAGTCTCTTGTGTAGAGATTTCTATAAAAGTCATTAACAGAAAGCAGTTTGTTAAGAATCATCTCCTGCGGCTCCCACAGCATTTATCTGCCGTTCTTCCAACAGTAAGAAGTATATTTCACTCTGTGGCAGTAACGTCTTAGATCATCTTGATTAGCCTTCATTGAATTTCTTTCTACATTTTGGTAATTCCTGGGGGATATGTTGAGGGTGGGGAGGTGGGTTCTCCTTTCATCACACTATTGATTGCTTCCTTCTTGGTTATTACTGGCTTTGGGAATTTTTCTGAACTCGCAGTGACTTTTATTCTGTAGGAAAGATGAGGCAGTGGTTTTTGGAGAGGATTAAGATCCGTGGCATTTCATTTAACTGACATGGGGAAGAGGGTGTCGGAGGAAGGAACGTGTATGTGAGGTTTCATGGCTGTAGCCCATTAAGAATTGAAATGAAGTGTCCTGGAGCTGAAACACCTTTCTGATCCCACGGTACTCATCTCCAGAGGTCAGGCTGAGATGGAAGCTAGATGTAAGAGGGAGAGACAGTGTGTGTGTGTGTGTGTGTGTGTGTGTGTGTGTGTGCGCGCGCGCGCGTGCGCACGCGCCCGTGTGTGTGCATGTGTGCGTGTGTGCATGTGTGTGCATGTGTGTGCGTGTGTGCATATGTGTGCGTGTGTGTGCGTGTGTGTGTGTATGTGTGTGTCTGATCCTCCACTCCACTCAGAAATGTGCCGGTTAACCCTGATTTCAGATGAAGGACCCTTTGTCCCCAGATGCAGCCTTCTGCTTCATGCAGTGCCATCAGGGGTTGTCCTGTGCAGGTATGTTTATCTGATCCAGAGCTTTCCTCTGACTGTGACTTATCCCAGCACATTTTCTGGTATGTCAAGACCGTCATAGCTAATGGGGAACGGCATCTGTGGGGGAGGGTGGCAGCAGCCCAGAGTGGCATGTGTTACCAGGACAGCTCGGCTGCTCCCTCACCCCCTTCCATGGTGACCCGCCCATGATTGGCTGCCTAGGGTCGTGATGAATCACTGCCGTTTAGGAAGCAGGATATGCCAGTGTGCCCTCGGAGAACAACAAAAACCAGAATTTTCCTCCATAATCATTCAGTTCAGCAAACTTTGTTGTCATGAACACGAAGAGCATGAGGTTTGAAGTTATCGATAGCCGTGGCTTTTCAAATCCCTGGCTGAGAAGGCTTGCAGCTGCAATCAGTAAAAACTGTGTTGAAACTTATGGATGGCATTGCTGGCTCCCAGCTGGTGTGTGAACTGATGCGAAGGGGCACCATGGTACTTGCTGCAGGAACGAATCAGACGCTCGTCATCCCTCCTGCAAAACTGCCCATCTCAGCGGTACAGGCGCTTGCAGGTGTCGTCATCGTCACGCCTTGCTTTTTTGGTCTGGGACCTCAGCTCTTTCGGGTTCTGTGACATGGCTTCCCCATTCATTCAGAGATGACTTAGGAAGCATCTCTGTGAGTGAAAATGCACTGAGCTGGTGATGGACGGTGAAAATTCCTGGTGGTGGCAATTAGGGTTCATTTTGACTTTCTCTTTGGAAACTGACTTCATCGAAAGGGATGGAGCTCTTGTCACCAGCTGCCGGCTGTTCAATGCCTGTCCTGTATAAACTGTACCCTTCTTCCCACCCTGGGTTAGGGCTGCTGGCCTTAGAAGTATCAGTGAAAATTTTAATGCTACAAGGACAAAAGGATTAGGACTGCCGTTCTCTTTTCTTACCCATCTGCCAGTTCCAGGTTTAAATAAAGATTGGGAGGTGGGAGTATTATAATTGGAATTAAGAATAAATCCCAACCTTATTGACTCTGTACCTGATGCTACACTAGGGGATCTCTTTTCTTTTATATAATTTAATCGTCCCAGATATCTAAGAGATAATGGTAGGTATGTTATTTCCATTTCAAAGATGAAAAAAACCGAGACCAAGAGAGAGACCCATATTCGATCCTGGAGTTGGGAAGATCCCCTGGAGAAGGGAATGGCTACCCACTCCAGGATTCTTGCCTGGAGAATTCCATGGACAGAGGAGCCTGGCATGCTGCAGTCCATGGGGTCTCAAAGAGTCAGACATGACTGAGTGACTAACACTTTCACACTAAGAGGGGGAAAGTAATGCCCCTAGACACATAACCTATGGTGGAAGGGATTCTAAGTGAGGACTCAGGCAAACTCCTCCATGGCCAACTTGAAAGTACAACTGTTGGATATTTGACCCTTGAAAGTCATATTTTCCTCTGGTGCCACATTTTCACAATGCACTTCAATTTGTCCATACTTAGTATCATACCAGGGAAGCTGTACAGTAAGAAAGGGAAAACCATAGCCATTTTTGCTTCTGAGTTCTTACAACTCCCTTGAGGTCTTTGAATTAAAGCACCTATGCCTCACTTTTCTCATCCTTTAATCTGTGTAATGGGAACACATGTTGGAAGGAATAATAGGGCAATCTGAAGCATGATGAAATTGAAATGTGTCTTTAAACCTACATCAGGGACCAAAATCTGTCATACTGTAATCAGAACCAACCAGGCAACAGATATACTATGTGACATAATCTCAGCAGTTAGGAAGTTCACAACAGTCTTGAAACAGAGCGGGAACAATGGGCACGAAGGTATCAAGCAGTGTGTATTGCAGGGGAGGGGGTCTTGAAGGACAGAGGAGGGAGCAGGAGGAAGAAGTTGTCCTTGGACCACCTTGGATTCATCTTTGTTATTAAAACAAAGCCAAACAAAACTCCTTCACTTCATCCCCTTTCTTCCTCAGACCAGAGGGTCATTCTCATTGCTCCTGGGCTCTCACTTCACCATATTCCTATGATATGGTGCCAATGCAGTTGTTAGCCTCCACCAGGGAGTGTTGAGAGACTAACCGATTAGGTCACATAAAGGTTTACACTCATCCATAGAGATAAGACAAGATAACACATTTCCACTCAGCTTGGGTAGATCACTACACCGCTTTTTCATGACGGCTTTGGGTAGCTCTTTTAAGAGGAAGAAAAAAAGAATTATTTTCCCCTAATGGACTTCATAGGAATTAGCATCACAAGCAAATTTAAAGAAAAAGTCATTTGGGATTTTCAAAAACCTCTATCATAAAGCTAAAAATAGTTCGAGATTTGAACTATATTATAGAGAAAAAATAAATTTCCTGTGCTCAAAACCTTAATGTATTTTCAACCTACATGTCACTTTAATAGATTGGTTATATAATTGCTGTTGTAATAATTAGGTTAACACATTGTAGCTCTCATCTGAGGATCATGGTAGATTTTGATTTTTTCAGCCATCCATCCCTAGGAGGAAATGATGGCCAAGCACATGCGAAGATCTAGATGATCAATCAGAAAATTCAGTGACGTGTTCCCAGTGTCAGTCTGCACTGACAGAATCAGATGCAGAATCCAACAGGTTTGGTTCTTAAGTCTTATCATCTATTTCACCCCATTTGCAAGTAGCGTTTGTCTTAGAGAGTGGGATCTGCATGCACCGTATCAGATGACTTCTGATCCTTGGAAGGAAAAGCTCTTTGATGGGGAATCCATCATCATGTGGGTAAATGTGTTTTGTTTTACATGCGATCCAAGCATTTGGTCTCTTTAATCCTTCCTCTTCTTCAAGATGTATTTGTTCAGAAAAAGGAGAGACGCTGAGGCCAGTGGGGCTCTCAGACCTCTGGAGAGTCCCTCTCAGTTCCAGATTTTGATTCTTGCCAAGATCAGCTTCAGACTACTCCCTCAATCCCTCCAGGAAAGCTTAAAACTTCCTTTCTCTATTCATCCACCCCCACCTGTTGGAGCTTTCTCTCTGGACCTAATGTTATGCCTACTGCCATATCCACCCAGCTGTTGCCCCTCAGCTGTTGTGTTCTGTCAAACAGTAGTTTCTCTTTTTGAAATTTATAGCATGTGACAGTAAAATGAGAACTTCTGACCGATTGGGGGAAACATTTGGGGGAGGGGTGGTTCAAGGGCCGATTGCCAGGGAACTGAAAACCCCATCCTGATAGCTATAAATTTTGTTCCTGCCGCCAGGCTGGCACCAGATAAAGGTACCCGATACAGTCTTGACAAATCTCAGCATCTTTGAGAGGCCGCTGGGACATTCCTTCGGAGGCTGTGTTTTCTGAGTGCCTCCATGTACACATCACCAGGCCAGCCTTCCTCTCCTCCCCAATTTTCAAATCCTGTTTATTCACTCTGCGGGACACTGTCTTACATCCTCCCCCCTCCGCCCCATGACGATGTGTGGAGAGGGGGCACCCCAGAGACAGCTGTTCCTAGCTGAGAACGCAGCCTTGGTCCAGGCAAACTTGACTCCCCGACAGATGAGCCCCCAAGACTGGTCACTTTGGTGGTCACCTGCCTCCTCAGCGCCGCAGCTGTGGAGGAAGGCTGTCTGGCATTGTCTGGCTTCCCTTGGAGAGAGAAAGCGGGAGAGAGAAAGAGAAAGCTGAGGGGGGAGGGAGAGAAAGAAGGCCGCGGCAAGGATAATGAAGAAAGGAAAAGGGAAATGTAAGGCCGACAGGGAAGTGATGAGCTGGCTGGGCGCGAGGCCTGCCAGGTCCACAGTGTTAGCATTTCATCCCCTTGGAGTGGAAGCTTCTGGAAACCCTAGAGGGGCACCTCATTTCCAAGTGCGAAGGTATGTACACAAACAACCCATCTTCGGTTGGAGGGTCTCTTCAGATGGGAGGGAAGTTCACCATTATGTCTTCGGCTCTGTGGAAAACAGATTCAGAAAAACACAAGATTGCAAAAAGCCAGTAGCAGCTGCTCTCGAGGTAGAGCAACGGCTGAAAATTCCCGTTAAAAAAAAAATGTAAAATAAGAGTTTGATCACAATGTCATCTTTACTGTAGTGTGACTTTACTGAAGTCCATTTAGGAATGTGACAAAGTCACTATTCCAGAACCTTTCAAAATGGGGACGGGGGGCAGCGGATAATAAGATCACTTAAACTTATGACTGGTGATGGAAGTATTTAAGGGGTACCTTTATTATGGAGCTAAGAAAATATACCTTTATAATGCATCACTTAGGATCTATCTGGGGGTTTTTAAGCACATGGAAAAAGACACTGTTTATTTTTGCAAGTTGCTGATGAAACTGGGGTAAGCCAAGAACAAACACATGGCCATGGAGAAACTTTCCCAGGTACTTAAAATTCATGTGGATTTCACATTTGTTGGCTGGAAAACCCCCAGTGATGGGAATCCCATTCCCTGCGTCCCTTCTAGGGCCTTTCTTGCTCCAAACGAATCTCAGCACACTGGGCTTTTTTTAAACTGGAACAGCTATGTTAATAAAATTTGACTTTGAAAAGGTGATGGGGAAAGATGTTTTGGATTCTAGTTTGTAATAAAGAGCCAGAAGTGAGGGGAGAAAAACCCTTTAGTGAAGGTGCCTGTTGAGGAGATGGAACAGGATGCGTACATCTATAGTTGCGTGGCCGACTGTCTGCTGCTTTACAGAGGCTGTGACCCATGATGTTATATGTGGGAATAATTAAAACATGGAAATTTGTCATAAAATATACAGGGATTTCTGCAGGAGAAGAAGATTAGCTGTTGGGTTATAAGCATCTATCACTATCGGGCCCCGGTCTCTTAAGTTACGATATAAACTTTGTGCAAAAATGTTGGAATGTTTATGGTCAGGGACTCTATCCTGGTGCATTGATGAAGGCGGGTGACGGAAATCGAATACTTTGCACTGGAGCAGTGTGTACTCCACGTAAAGATGCATTCATTAGCACTCTGTTGAGGTTGTGTGTGTGTGTGTGTGTGTGTGTGTGTGTGTTTTACTGCCCGTGATAATTCAGCGCTCAAACAATGACCATGGGGGTGGGGGGTGGGGGCGCAGCGAAGCGGGGCAGTGCTGAAACAGTGCCGTGCACCCGATTGCCTTGGGAGGCCTCGTATAAAATGAGGTCATTCAGAAACTTTCCCTTGAAGTGCTTCCAATTCTTGAATTGCCTTTTGTTTGGGAAATGAATAGCAAGTTGATTAAAAAAAATAGACAATTAGGGAAGGTAGGGGGATGGGCTTAGGGACCAGCTTAAGGTTTTTCTACAGTGAAGCAAAAATGGTGAGGAAATTGCGTGGTTCCCCACTGCCTGGCCCCCAGGGAGGTCAGCACACAGAGGTGTCACCCACCAGGTTGGGCCCAGGAGGGGGTGCTCACCATGGCCTCACCCCCTTTCACTGCTGTTGGTAAGAACCTTGGCAATAAAATAGCATCTCTGAACCCGGTGTGTTTAGCAGCGGCTCAGTCAAGCTTTCTGCAAAATAATTCCAACTACCAAATCATAATACCTGACGGCTCGTCACAGAGTGAAAATTAAAAAGGCGGCGGGGCTGGGGTGGGGGCGGGTGGGGGGGGGCATCGAGTTGTTTTAGGGTTTTTTTTTCTTCTGCCGAAGCAGAGAAATGATAGATTGAAGCTTTTCATCAAGTGGTATTTGTTTGGATGTTTTGTTTTGTTTTTGATTTTAAGCTCAAGAGCTTTTGAATTTTTGCATTTTTTTAAAATGGCTATTGTGGAGGTGCTGTGATCATAGAAACACACCCCAATGGGGTGGATGTATGTGTGTGTGCACTTTGTTTCTCTCCAGCACCTACATTAAGAGCCCATGCAGTCACTCTATTATTTATGTATTTGGCAACCAAACTATTTCAGCTCAGCTACATCCGAAGCTTTCCTTCGTTCGCGTTGTCACTGTATTTCATGTACGAGCCAGTCTTCTTTTATATCTGACCCCGGGTTTGCTTCTGACTTTACATGGCCAAAGCAAATGTGCTTTGAAAACTCTGGGACACACTGTAGTTGTTAAATAAGGCAGTAACCTATGCACTCGTGGTTCTTTCTCTATGACCTACTTACATACTTCCTCACCCTCCTTATAGTATGATTAAAAGCTGCTTTGAATCCACTATTGCCTCAAGGGATTGGAGCCTAGAATTTAACAAACTGCTGAGAAGGCTTAAGTCAGTAAGAGGCCTTCCCCTACCTCGTCTCCCAACTAATTCACATGCAATTAAAGAGAAAATAAATATTTCAGAAGTGCACGTGTTAATGAAGCTTTTTCCACCTTCCAGGATGTAGATGTGCATGGAGCTTCATTCCATAGCAGCCTGGAAAACGTTTTCCTTTTTGATGAATGCAGTTGTGTTCTGGAGGCCGGTTCTGTTCGTTCGTTCTTCAGATAATTTTATTATAGAGTCAGCTGCTTATCTACATTTGGGAGTTATATAAATCATATCTTCAAAATCAGGGACTGTCGAGGTTTGTCTCATTTATCTGGCTAATTTTATCAAGGTTATTGAAAGACCAACAAAATTCTTACAATTTCAAAGACAGTCTGCAGTAATGAGGATAGGGAGAAAATGTAACTTATTAGGAAAAGTTGGGGCATTTGGGTATAAGAATTCATTTACTGCATCTGTTTTTCAGTTCTTTATGAATCTAGCAATGGCACCCCACTCCAGTACTCTTGCCTGGAAAATCCCATGGATGGAGGAGCCTGGAAGGCTTCAGTCCATGGGGCCGCTAAGTCGGACATGACTGAGCGACTTTCACTTTCACTTTTCACTTTCATGCATTGGAGAAGGAAATGGCAACCCACTCCAGTGTTCTTGCCTGGAGAATCCCAGGGACGGCGGAGCCTGGTGGGCTGCTGTCTATGGGGTCACACAGAGTCGGACACGACTGAAGCGACTTAGCAATGAATCTAGACCTGGTTCCACAGAAAGGCAATATTTAAGAGGAAGGTTGGTCCTAGCCCTCCACCTATCTTAGAACCCTTTCGGTCAAAAGCCAAATATATTGCTCAGCTGAAGAAGAAAATCAAGTCAATTAAGTATGTATGGACCTAACTGAGTACACCAGGCCTGTTATTCCAAATTACTCAAGGCAGGATTTACAATTGATGTGTGGATTTCAATATTGGTATATAAATATCCATATTCCTTCATAACCTCTAAAGATGATCCTATCTCACTATAATACAAGAAATTGGTGAGAAAAACAATTTTTTTCTCCTATAATGGTGTCAGATACATTTAAAGCCACGTGATACAATGCCACGTGACCTATTTAACCCGCTGCTGGCTGACTACACCCCTAGGTGTGAAACATCATTTCAAAATAAAATTCAAAGTGATTACCCAAAGAGGCAAGCTATGGAACTTCTGGTATGCAATTTATGAGGTTACTTTAGAATGTGAAATAGGCTACACAGAAGTTTTACAGGCTTCTGACCTTGTGAAAATTTCAGTTTCATCAAACAAATGTAGCAACAAAAGTCAGGAGGCCACCAAATTAGAACATCACCTTATACTTATCTTTTAAAAATTTTCACAGATCACTTGGGAAAATTGAACTCCCTTCTTGTCTTCGTGAGAGTTCTGTCCTGTTTCCCAATTCCTATTAGTAAATTGGTCACAGATCTTAAACGAGTATTTAAGCTTCATGGCCATTACAGACCCAGCACTCTTTCATGAAGCCACTCTTGGTTTTTAATCATTGTGTTAAATACTTGGAAATGACCAATTCGTGATGTATCGTTTTAAAAGAAAAGGTGATTTATCACTCTTAGTTTCAGTCCCGTATACGTCTCAATGTTTTCAAGATGATACAAAAGGAAATATAATCGTGCAGGGATTCGTGCATCTTTCTCTTTGAAGCACTGAAAAGCCCCCAAATGTCAACTTGGGCCGTTTCTCTGATATTTACTTTGGCTCAACCACGAATGCTATTTCAGTTATTGTGGTGAGTTCATTCATACACGGGCGAGCACAGCCCACCGACGAGCATTTAAACTAACCCCGGTGATGATTCGTCTCTCGTGGCTTCCGTTGGGGAGTTCGGGTGCGCTCGTGGCGTGCACGGGGCTTGGGCAATACGGTGGCATTCAACCCACGACAAGCGGTCATTCGGGCCTCGTGCCAGGCGCCTGGAAACGGGACCGGACACAGCCGGCGCGGGGGACGGGTGTGCAAGTCTGGACGCCAAGGACCGCAGGCCGGGCGGCGATCTGTCCAGGGGGCGGTCCCGCCGCGCCCTCCTCCCCGCGGGGGCCGAGCGCGCGGGCCCGCAGGGGTTAAGCGGCTGCGCGGCGGGCGCGGCGCTCCGCCCCCGCTCGCCGCACCTGGCGCTCGGCGGCCCGCGGCCCGGGCGCTGGGTGTCGGCAGGGATTGGCGGAGAGCGGCGTGGAGAGAATGTGACAAGTGCCGGCTCGGGCGGCCGCCGCGGGGAGGCCGCGCGCACCTGTCCCTGCCCGTCTGCGCCGCCCGCCGCCGCTCGGCCGCGCGCACCGCCGCCCCCCGCGCCCGAGCGCAGAGCGCGCGCCGCGAACATGACTTCTGCCTTCAAGCTGGATTTCCTCCCGGACATGATGGTCGAGGGCCGCCTGCTAGTTCCAGACAGAATGTGAGTGTGGCCGCCCGGCCGCCTCCGGGACGCTGGTCCGGAGCTCCGCGGAGGGAGAGGGCGGGCGGCGGCGCTCCTGCGCCCTGGGGACGCGGGGGGCGGCTCCGGTTCGGCCGCGCCCTGGGGTTCGGAGCCGGCGCTGGATGCGGGGAGAGGTGGGAGCGCGTCCGGAGGAGCGGCGGAGCCCGGGGTGGGGCGGAGAGCGGGGACCAGAGAGCCGGACGCGGGGTCCTGGGGTCTGGGCGTGGGGTCCGGCCCGCGGGGATCGGCGAGCGGGGCGCGGCGTCCCAGGGTGGGGTGGGCGCGTGCACGCTCGTGTCATTTGAAATTCGGGGCTGCTGGAGCTCTCGTGGCCCGTTTACAGATCTCTTCTTGCCAAATTGTCCGCTCCTCTTGTCTTACCCTTTGCAAAAATCCTTTTCTTGGGGTGGGGGCGGGGGGAGGAAAAAAAGGGGAGGAGGAGATAATTACAAAACATTAAAATAGCCAGGTGTACTCTGCAGAAATTAGAGGTAATTTTTACGTAATCACGGTGGTTTGTCTGATATGCAGCCTATAATTTAATAATTAATGTGATTGTGGTTGTTTTACACGTCGTCAAACTAGAGTAGAGAGTTTATTGGGAGAAGTCGAGAGCTCGGATTCCTTAGGAAAGGAAAGTATGCCTCATTTTTCTCCGGTCTGGTTAGTCTTGATAGGAAAGTTACTCTTATCAGCTGGGGCACTCTGGAGGCAATAGGATCTGCTTGTATTTCAGGCATGTTTGAAAAGACAGCCTCGAAGGTTGCCAGGAGTGGGGATGAAAGGTCTGTGTCCATTTCAGGCTTGGAATATACACAGTTGTCTCTTATCAGTCAAGAAATGTGATAGTGAATCTAAGCTACAATTAATCGAGCGAAAAAGGGACTGCTCTCCTTGGTAAGAGTACGTATAAAATGTTTCCTATTGTACGCACCCCTAGATAACATTCATATTCTTTCTGGCACTTTGCTGTATCCGTTGCAATTTTCAGGCCATTCCGAGCTTTATGATCCATTTCCCTGGCAACTAACTTTCCCCTACGGTGCTAGATTCTTTTTCTAGGATGTTAAATGTTATGAGCTGAGAGATTCTTGAGAAGCTCCGCAGTGGCCAATTATTTGAGCCCCTAGGATTTAGGAGGGGAAAAAAAGGTGAGGAGAGGGATGAAAATCTGTTAAATGTGAATTGTCCTTCTTGTCGATATTAAGAATGTTAACTTGCTTTTACGCGTGGTCAGGCTCATTGTTCAACTAAGATAATCAGATAATGTAAATTAAAATATTGAATTTCTCTTTGGCAGTTTTCTCTGTGAAGTTAATCTTGATTAGTACCGTTCCCATGATATTTGTTTTGAGAGATCGCTGGCTTCTCACCCCACCACCCCTAAAATAGCTACCTTTATAGGGCTTCAACACAAGTTTACACAGGTAGCTAATTTGAAAGTTCTGTGTGTTTTCTCCTCTGCTCCTTAGCGTGTCAAGGCCGAACCGAAGATTTTCTTGGTCATAATTGTGCAATTGATTCTCACCTGCTAAGAATACTCTGAGTGTAAAGTGTTAATGGCCTCTGAAAGATGCTCTCTCTTTTCAGTTAAATTATTAATTATGAAAATTTAATTTATCGTTTTCATTTAGTGGATGAATGTGGCGCAAACTACTCTGAATAGAGCGTTTTTGTCTTAAGGATGGAGTCAGCTCTGAAGATCCTAATATGACTTCAACCCATTTCTCTTCATGTGTTAGTCATTCCATGTGTTAGATTATTGAGTTAAACTCAAGTTGTTTTCAAAGTCTTTTTCAACTCTAGATTGAAGCTTAAAAAAAAATAGAGGATTTGTAAATAATATTATTGTTTCCAAAATATCGATTCTATGTCTCCTTAAGCCCTAAGAGTACTATAGCATGTTTTCCTTAAGAGTTTGTAATTAACTCACATTAGAGTCGGTCTTTGGGGAATAGGGGTGCGTGGGAAGGAATATGACAAGTTGAAAATGCTTGAAATTCACCTCCAAGTGTATCTTACTGCCACATGCAGACAGTTGAGAGGGTAGAGGTACGGGTTTATTGTTTTCTGGACCCCTTGTCTTTTACGGTCTGTTGCCATTTGGACTTGAAATGCCGTCAGCTAGATACTGGCCTGTTCCTAAAAGGAACTTATGTAAGACACAGGGCTTTTCTGGTGTTGATTTTTCTAAATCTGTGGCACATATTTTCAATGGCGTTTTCCCACAAGAATCTATTAGATAAGTTTGCAAGATGTAATATGTGTGAGTCCTTACGGCAGATGGACAGATAGCTTGTGAGGTAAATGATTACCATTGATGGCCCCATGAGCCATCAGGTGTTTAAAAAGCCGGATTGTTTAAGGCTCTGTAGTGGGTATAGAATTGTTGTGACATGGGCTTCAAGGTCCTGGGGTCTTAAATGTTCGACATCAAAACTGTACATGGAAATAGATCTTTAAATGATCTTAACTATCAAACTTTTGTTGTTCTTGTGTTACTGTAGAATGTCATTTGCAACAGCATAATGAAAACAACACCAGAGCTGACATTTTAAATCCTTTTCTAAACTGGGGCAATTGGTTTTGGATTATAGTTGGAGATGGGGATTTTTTTCTTTGTTTCACCTTTTGACTGATCGTATGTATGCATTAGGTTTTTGTTTTTTTTTAATGTGTTTGAATTTTTAAACAAATTTTAAACAAAATCTAAGAGATGCTATCTTGGAACTGAGAAATTAGAGGTGGAAAAATCTGAGTGCACCTTTAAAGTATTAGTTCAGATTTGTGATGTTAAGAGTAAGATGCTGAGGAGAAGCCACCTGTAAATTAAAATGAAATCTGCCCCCCCCCCCCCGCCGCATTTGGTGAGTAATCTTACTGACAAAGAGAAAAAGTTACCCTGAGTCAACTTGGTGCATTAACCTTTTTTTTGTTGAGTGCCTCCAAGTCGGGATAACCTGAAAGATGTCTATATGGATCTAATTAAACTGGAAGGCAGTTCTAGGGACATCACTGTTAAAGCTGTTACACCAGACCTCATTATTTTATAGATAAAGAAACCATTAGAGGAGCAATGGGACCAGTCCAAGAAGGCAGTGGTATTACTGCTTCCCCCTCCCCACTAAAAGGACAAATGCAGGAGTCATTCATTGAATGCCTGCTGTGTACCAGGACACTGTACTTATGCTTTCATAGTAGCTATAAGGGTGGTAGGTGTTGCACCCATTTCACAGATGATGTTTGAATAGATTACATTCTTGTGCATGCTATACAGGCAGTAAATGGTGAAGCTGTGGTTCGCTTGTGTGTGTGTATGTGTATGTGTGTATTATATAAACACATGTTTATGTGTTGATACAGAGAGAAGAGAGGACAGAATTTTTGTTGGGAATGGTGGAGAGTTATAGGAGATACATGCCTATCACTTATTTAGGACTGACTGTCTAATTTGATTCAAATTAGTGAATTGATCACTCTTGTTTGATTCAAATTCACAGTTATTCCATGAGCTCATGAACTAAAGAAAATATATTTTAATAAAACTTTTCTTTTTGTTTACCAAGTACCAGCAAGATGAAAGTCAAAAGCCTTGAGTTCTTTTTTTTTTTTTTTCAGATTACATTTAAAGTTTTTTTGGAAAATGCTATTACCAATAATAATAAAATACAGTGCTGAGATTTTTCACCCAATTCCTTAATAGACATAAGAAGAAATTAAAACGTGAAGATGCTAAAAGAAGGATGGTGTGTATGGTACTTTAAGGAAATTTTTTAAAGAAGTATTTTCAGGTGGGATTTCTGAGTGCCTATCTCAGTATCAGCTGCTTCCTGAAACCAAAAATTCCTCCCATGTTGGCATTTAGAACACTAATGTTATCTTTGATCTGGGTTAGAGGTATTATTTTAACTGAGTGTTGCTGTTTAATTGTAATTTGCTGGATTGAGATTACTCTGGCATCTGTTGATGAGATGTGGTCAGCTGGGAGGAATAAGAACCTTGCAAGATAAGATGAAAAGAAGATAGGATTTTCAGATATGAACCCAGTGATTAAGATTTCATAGCCTCATTAAGAATGTTTTCCATCCCAGCGGCCCCTCCCCCCCAACACTATCATAATAGCATATTTGCCTTCTGATAAAAAACTGCAATCTCCTTCCCTCTTTTACGTAAATCCCCAGATTTTTCACTCCTCCTTACTCCTTTCTCATAGCTTTGTTTCTTACAAGTTCAGCACCCACTCTCTTCTCATTGAGGCTTTTATATACAGCCATGTATGATGGGGGTCTGATGTCACTGTAGTAAATTGTAGACAGACCTCACAGTTGTCAATACTATCAGAATCTCTTGCCTGATTTGCATTTCACTGGGAAACCTTGGGATTTTCAGTACGTGGCAAGGAGCCCAGTGAGAAATCAGTCACTGATGTCTTTTTCACTTCCCATGCTGAACCTCCAAACTTAAAAAATCTTTATGTCCCATTTAGAGTATTAATACCGGAAGTTTTTTTTTTTTTTTCTTTCAGAGGAGGCTTCGGTTTTTGGTTTGCGTTGACAGATTAGGCCGTGATGAAGAGTTAGCTATTTCTCAGTGTCATATTTGTTCTACAAAACTGCAGAAGAGAGGCTTTGTAAAGTCCAAGTGATTTCCAGCTCATTAGCCCCTCCCTGTTCTCGTGCCCTTCTGTGTGTATTTCCACTATCTGGGTGGAGCAGGTGATATAAGGAAGCCAGCCTCTGCTCTGTGCTACTTGTGTAGCGGTGCAGAAAATGCATTTTTATTTTTCCTCAAGAAAAAGCTCTTGCTGAACTTGAAGGGAAACAGAGCTGCACATTCCTGGAAAAACCTTGGTGGGAAACAAAAACTAATTAGCGCGGTAAATGTGATGCTCGCAGGTAATTGTAAAATAATTATTCCCCTCTAGCATCATCAGTGTTTAATTGTGCCATCCAATATTCTCATGCTCTGAATCTAGATGTGAAGGGATGGAAACCCCCCATCTCCTCCTGGGAATGTCTTTTTCATTTACTGTAAGCTTCAGACTCTTCTGAAAGGACTGTTAAGAAGAATGAGGGGAAACGTACGGGGGATTTTCAGCAGCTTCACTCTTCCCGTTTGTTCTAAACCGTGATGGAAAGGGATTAATCCAACTAGTTTTATAGAAGTACAATTCCACTTATGTGGTTGAAATACCTTGTGAACATATTTGAGATGTACATGTTCACATTGTTACCCATGGAGTTTTATGAGCAGTCTGTTTTATGAACTGCAGATTGTATATTATGTTCAGATCCCGAGAGTGATGCTTTAAAATCAGCTGATGATTTAAAATGAAGTGCTAATAAATATGTAATCATATGGTTCTCAAAATGACAGATGAGTACAAGTTCGGTTTTTGGTTAAATTTTAATTCCTCCATTGGAATGAATGCCTCAGAGCCAACTTGTTGGCAAATTATTAGACCCATATTTTTTAATTTCCCCTCCTAAAGATATATGTAAATCAAGTTTAGGCTGCATTTAGACTAAAATATCATTTTAGTTTATTCTTCTCAACTTTTCTGCCAGATTCATGTGGCCTTCTACTTAAGGTCAGATTTTTAAATAAATCTGTTTGAAAGAGACCTCAGTTTAAATGATGCATGCCCCGTTTCCATCAGCAGAAGTTCCTTTAATAGTGATAGTGCTTTAAAAATGGGGTACGGGCAGTGTGTGAATTTTAAGTCTTAATAATTAAAGATATCGGTGGTTTGTTTTCTCTGTGAGATTGTTTATGATTCTGTCTGTCATGATCGTAGAAATCAAGTTCCCCCAGCCCATTTGCCTGACATTTATAGACTCAAACAGGACTGAAGACTTCCAGGGGTCACAGATGATGGTGCTGACTCACTCCTCAGAGAATGCATTTCATTTCAGCTGATTTCTCTGACATTTTGACATCACTTGTGGACAGCTTTTGAAAAAAATTTGTTTTTGAGCTTCATGGAACGGAATAGTTGTTCAGCTTCCATACTAGGATCGAAAATTCAATGTTTTTATGCTGAAGGGCCTTCATTTTCGTGCCTTTTCACAAAGAAGTTCATAGCCAGACTTGGGCTCATTAAATTTTAAGATGGTATTTTAGATCCTTTTCCTTGAATGATGTCTTCCTGTCTCCTGGTCTCCTCCTGTAGCAGGAAATTTGTACCACATTTATGTGACAAAGTCAGCTGATCTTCAGGCTAAAAGAGCAAAATATTTTGTTGTTAACCTGGTTGTTAACCTGTAAATGTGTGTAAAAATGGGTGCACACGTGTATAAAGATACATGTATGTAGATATAGGTGAAATATATATATATACATGTATTTGTTGTTGCTCAGTTACCAAGTCATGTCCGACTCTTTGTGATCCCATGGACTGCAGTGCACAAGGCTCCTCTGTCTTCCACTATCTTCCTGGACTTTGCTCAGATTCATGTCCATTGAGTTGGTGATGTTACCTAACCATCCCATCTCATCCTTGGCCCCCCACTTCTCCTTTTGCCTTCAAATATACACACACACACATATATATACACACACATACATATATATTTATAATAATTATGTAGGCTCAATATCATGTAACTATATATAATATAAATTATATATAAATTACATATATAAAATGCACATATATAAAGTATATGCACATATAAATAAATGTATGCATATATATACACACACCTATATGGCATATCTTTGGCATAATTCTTCACTTTCTTAAAATACCTTCCATTTAATGGTCTTTGTCTCTAAAAATTATGAAATATTAGTGACACTGCTGGAAATAGTTCTTCGAACGTTGTTTTGACTCTTTGGCCCAGAAGCTCAGGGAAGCTTCTGTTAAAGGTGAAGAAAGTGTCACTGTGATGGACTTGTCACACCTTCTGGGTGAAAAGCTGAGACCCTTCCCACCCGATTGAGTGACTTTTCTCTCCTTGCTGCAGAGTCCTCAGATCTGGGGACTGCTTCTGTTTCTCAGGTGCTGTTGAGATGTTGCTCATATCAAGACCTTACAGGTTTAGGGCAGGAAGAAAGGGTCTTCACAGAAGCATATCAGTAGACCCTCCATCAATATTTTCTTGGGTAGATGTGGCTGGGGCTTCCTGTTGCTGCTGAAAGGAGAATTTGAAATCCCACATGTAGTGGGATTCCAGCACATCAACTGAACATCTTAAAAAGGCTAAAGCTACAGGAGATTTGTGGGCCTGTAAGGGGGCATATTGGTATAAACCTTCTTCAGCACACAGGCACACCTTGATGCCCGATTGTTTTCTCTGTACATCTCCAGAGTAAGACATTGGGTGTCACACAAATGAGGCCGATGTAGGCTGAAATCTGGTGTTTCATATTCTCCTTGGAGGAGGAGGGAAATCTTAGGGGAGTAATAAAAGAGACAGATGATAGGAAAAAGCGTAGGAAGGAAAACTTTTGGTTGTGGACTAATGGATAGTCATTCCGTGCTCTTATTCAGCTCTCCTGAATCTTTGCACCCTAACCCAGTCTTCTCTAGGTCGTTAACAGAACAGCTCTTCTAAAGTTTTCTACCTGCTTTTCTTAGGTCTTCCTGATGTATATCTTTTGCATTCTTTTCTGTGAGTCTTCCAGTGGGCTTCTCTAAGCCCAATGTATGGTCCCTCTTCTGAGGGGTTTCCTGAATTTCAAGAGAGGGGGCCACATCCGTCCACAACACCGTTCTCAGAACTGCAGCCTTGAGAAGGGCAACACCTGAACCCCGTGGCCATCCCTTGCAGCATCCCTGGCACAGCTGGTGTTTCTGTGCATAGAACTATATTTTGACTTCCTAGACTATGGGAGGGGTGTTGAATTTTCTGGTTGGGCAGAAGGGCAGCATATTTCGGAGTGATTAACTTTATGGACGTCATTGTCTTCGCCTGCTCTATTTGGCTCTGCTGCAGCTGTGTTTGCCTTCTCAAAATTGTCACCAGGAGGCCTCCAGCTGCAATTATTCCCTTCAGTTTGTGCTGGTAGCATCCTTCCTTGTGATTCCTGTGGTCCACCCTGCCATCTTGCCTCAGCGTCAGGAGTCAAAGGCAACACACGAGTTCCTTGGGGAAAACCTCATGGCTGGTTAACACAACTGGCAACTCCATCTCAAGACAGTAACAGCTAAGTCATCTTCATTTTACATTCTGGTGAGACCTGTCAGGGTGCTGCTTTCTCTTCACAAAAAGCCCATATTTTCCCCTTTTATTTTCTCCTACTTCTCTATTGCTCTTCAAAGGCAAAGAGTCGATGCCAGCATCCACTGATGGACGTTATTTCTTCCTTGTCTGTATTACTAGAGCAGTTCGGAGCAGGTTTTATTTTGGTTTTGAGTATAATTGCTTTAGAGTGTTGTATTTTCTGCTGTACAACAAGGCGAATCAGCTGTCTGTATGCATATATCCCCTCCCTCTTGGACACCCCTCCCGCCTCAGATCCCTCACCCCACCCATCTAGGTCATCACAGAGCCCCGAGCTGAGCTCCCTGGGTGTGCAGCAGCTTCCCACTAGCGCTCTATTTAACACAGGGCAGTCTATAATGTGACAGGTGCTTTACCGTCTGAGCCACCAGGCAAGTCCCAGTCTATAGTGTCAATCCCAGTATCCTAATCCGTCCCACCCCTCTGTCTCCCTATGTCTGTTCTCTATGTCTGCTTCTCTGTTCCTGCCCTGAAAATAGGTTCAATCTATCCCACTTTTTTTTTTCAGATTCCACATATATGCATTAGCAATATACATGGAATATAGCAACCCGAGAGTGATGTGTTTCTCTTTCTGACTTGCTTCAGTCTGTATGACAGACTCTAGGTCCATCCATGTCTCTGCAAATGACCCAGTTTGTTCCTTTTTATGGCTGAGTAATATTCCATCATTTATATATATATATACATACACACACACACACACACACACACACACACATATATATATCACATAGTTACCCATTCATCTGACAATGGGCAGAGTCAAGACAGAGCAGATTTTTACTTTTGGTATTTTCAGACACCTCACAAAGCACCTCATTGCAGAGGAGACTTAGAGCATTTTTTTCCTGTTAGCTGAGCCCCTCCCACAGAATTTTCTTTTCTCTCAAGATTTTAGTAAAGGTTGGTCTTCATATAGAAACCGTGTAACTTCAGTTGTCTGTGCGTGGGTCTTAATCTTGAATTAGAACTTCCTCTTGGATCGCTTCTGTTTGCTGGGGACGCTTGCCCTGCATCAGGGGCTGCTCTGTGTAGCAGAAGGGCACCACCAGGGATGTGGCTGCAGGATCTCTCCACCAGGGGCTGGAAGGTCATCCTTGAAGGATGAGCATCTTTTCCTAAACAAGAGTCTCCGGCCTTCTCCCGGCCTGTCTCCTGATTTGTCCCACAGCCCCCCTAGTCTCAGGTGACTTGCCAAGACTCATGTAGAACATAAGGAGGCTCGGGTACACTGCCTTGCGTGTGCCCCAGGATTGTTGTGAAGCTCATGTCCTGAGAGGGATGACAACCTAAATATTTTACAGCTTCATGTTACTTAAGACCGACCAAAGCTCACCTGCCTTTCCTGGGGGAAGCAAACGCAGGGAAACTTCATTACAACTGACCAGTTAATGTCTTCTCCCTCAGAACATTCATGCTCTAACGTCTTGGCTAAAGACTCATAAAGCAATATTGCTCCCATATAAACTTTCAGACAGGACCACATTAAGAAGACTGATTTTGTTTTGTTTTGTTTTTTCCCTCTCTGTTTCTGCTCGATGATTGAGAAATAAAATACAGTTCGTGTTCCAGCTGTGAATTTGTGGTCAGACCTTACATTCTGAAATGGGGTGAAGCAGAAAGCAATACCTCCCTCCAGTATCCCCATAGGTATATTTGGAAAAGCCAATCTGTACACCAGCTGGAACAGATCTTGATTTTCTTATGGGAGGAGCCTCAGCTGCTCATCTCATCTGATGGGGCTCCTAACCCTGGCAGAAACCCAACCATGATATGAATGTGGAGATGAGTATTGTAGGCCTCCGTTGCCTGCTGGCCTCATGAGGGGCCCAGATGAGAAAATGCCAAGAGTCTCTGAAGGAGGAAAGGACTTGGAATCAGTGATTTTTTTTAGGAGTTGGCACAGTGGGTGGAGGTGGGCAGCTGGGCACACGGCTCATCCTGCTTTTCTGCTCTGATTACACAAGCCCTTACTTCTCGTGACACAGTGGATAGTGTCCTTGAAGTCCTAAAAAGCCAGAGTTGCTGCAACCAGTTGAAGGTTATAGGTCAGTTGATGGATTATGATCAGATTCAGCTGGGAAGCCTGGCACCTCCTCTGAGTCCATTGACTGAAGGACGTCCTCCATGGTAGGTCAGGGGACACGTGGCACCCACTCTGGTCAAGGGAGTGATGTTGCTGGTGAGACACCCCCCAGGTCATGAATGTAACCTCCCAACCAAAAATCCATTGCCTCCTGTCACAGACCACTTTGCATGAGGGTGAACTCAGGTACAATCAGAGATGACAGCTGATTCTGAGATCATTGTGGGAGGGACATGGGATCCATGAGTGGAAGCTGGCAGAATCTTTTGAAAAGGGGCTGCCTTACAGATTCTACAACTGTTTCTTTACAAATTGATTCTTTGCAATTGGCACATTTGATCTTCTCAGCGTCTAAGACATCTAATTCACTTTGTAGGTAGCCTTTCAATTGGGCAAAGACTTAGCGTCCAGCTATCATAAAAAGTGACCAAAATTGTACTGCTTTTTTAAGTTTATTTTTAATTGGAGGACAATTGCTTTACATTATTGTGTTGGTTTCTGCCATACATCAGCATGAATCAGCCATAGATATACATATGTCCCCTCCCTCCCACCCCACCCCACCCCACCCCTCCAGATTGTCACAGAGCAAACAGATCTGAGCTTCCTGTGTCATACAGCAAATTCCCACTGGCTATCTATTTTACTTAGGGTAATGTATATGTTTCAGTGGTATATGTAGATTCCATACATATTCATTAATACAGGATATTTTTCTCTTTCTGAATTGACTTCACTCTGTATAAAAGTCTCTGGGTTCATCCGCCTCATTAGAACTGGCTCAGATGCATTCCTTTGTATGGGCTGAGTAGTACTCCGTTGTATATACGTGCCACAACTTAATTACCCACTTATCTGCCGGTGGACATCGAGCTTGCTTCCGTGTCCTAGCTGTTGTACATAGTGCTGTCATGAACAGTGGGGTACATGTGTCTTTTCTGATTATGGCTTCTCAAGTGTGTATGCCCAGTAGTGAGATTGCTGTGTCCTATGATAGTTTTCAAAATTGGACTCTTCTCAGCCTCAGGAGCCATGGAATGGCCTTGATCTGGCCTCTCTGTCTTTTTCAGATCTACTCAGAACGTGACAGTTTGAGCCAAATTGATCTTGTATTTTCTGTTCAATAAAATAACAGTATCTTCCCAGAAGCCAAAGAAAATGTCTTCTGGTGTCAACAAAACTATAATTCTTTGACAACAGCATACTTCTTTTTAGTATGTCTCTCATAATTCTGACTCCTGATGTTTTAAAGAGTGTTGCCTTCTTGTGGGTGTGCTTTCCGAAATATGTTGTGACATTCGCTGTTCTTGATTTAGGATATACTAACAGCCCAGCCGCGAAGCTAGGACTTGTATAAACTATCAGTGATCTTCAGAAAACGGTGGCAACGTAAGTTGTACTGTTCTTGTTTTGCAGACGAGGAAAGGAAGGTTCTAGAAAATGAAGGCACGTATCAAGTTGAATTTCAGACGCATTGGAGAATTGGCTGCTGAGTATGTGGATCTTGAGTATGAAATAGTTTCTTAGCTGTGACCTAATAAAGACTGAAGACAAAAGGAGGAGGAGACGGCAGAGGATGAGATGGTTAGATAGCATCACCAACTCAATGGGCATGAATTTGGGCAAACCCTGGGAGATAGTGAGGGACAGAGGATGCTGGGATGCTGCAGTCCACGAGGCTGCAAAGAGTCAGATGCAACTTAGTGACTGAACAACAAAAATAATAACAACCCGCTTTTTTGATACTCTCAAATTAATTGCTTGCTCTTGATTTTGTTTCATCGTGAGACCAATTTCTGAGCCCAGAAAGCAAGTGTTAGAAGAAAGGGTCACCATAGCAAAACTGAGATCCCTTAATGCCAGAGGCAGGGTCTGTCTTAAAGCTGAGATAAGGAAGCAGTTAACATTGAATGTTAAGTGTTAGTCATGCAGTCCTGTTGGACTCTTTGCAACCCCACGGACCATAGCCCTCCAGGCTCCTCTGTCTGTGGAATTCTCCAGGCAAGAATACTGGAATGGGTAGCCACTCCCTTCTTAAAGGGCTCTTCCTGACCCAGGGATCAAACCCAGGTCTCCAGCATCGCAGGCAGATTTTTTACCATCTGAGCCACCAGGGAGCCAGTGTAGCTCCTTTTTCTTCATTGAAGAAACTGTCTTCCAGGAAGAGATCTGTTTGCGGGATTTCATCAGACGCCTGGCATCCCACCCCCATTTAATTTCTTCTTCCTGATTTTTGCACCTGATTTAGAGGACTACGTGGCCTTTCTCAGGGTGCTTCCAGCCCATAGCATGTCGTCTTGTGAATTAGAGAAAGGTTCTTGCATGGCATTCAGTCCCCACTGTTCCCCTCAAGTGGTTTCTTGCCACCATGCCCTTTCTATAGTTAACTTGTGGTTTTACCCCCTCTTCATAAATGGCCAGAGAAGTCTGCAATAGAATAAATGTCTCTGTACAAGGTAACACATGGGCTTTAGATGATTGACAGTCATGACCAACGCAGGCATGATCCCTGGTCCCTTTCAAATGTCAGTACTCTTTTGACCTTTTCATAGCATTTTGCTCAAGTGTATAAACATCGGAGGGCTTCCTTGGTGGCTCAGCAGTAAAGTTTAGCCCACCTGCCATGCAGGAGACGCAGGTTCGATCCCTGGTTCAGGAAAATCTCCTGGAGAATGAAATGGCAACCGACTCCAGTATTGTTGCCTAGGAAATCTGATGGATAGAGGAGCCTGGTGGTCTCCAGTCCATGGGGGTCGCAAAGAGTCGGACATGTCTTAGCAACTAAACAACGATAAACATTTGATGGGACTCTGGGTTTTCAGCGCATCAGAGATTTGTGTTTCCTCTGTAGATCGCCAGAGTAGAAGAACCAGTCCCAGAAAAGTTAAGAGTAGAATTCAGGCCTGGGTCTGTCTAGCCCACACATCATTTCAGTACCAGATATCAGCTTGTCGAAATGCCTCTATTCTTGGCAGGAGGCGCGTTGTAACCTAAGAGGACGTGATTGGAGTGGAGTTTTCATGCCCCGTGTAGTTATTGTATTCTTGCTACTGATGCAAACATTATCTATAATTACATTTTCAAGTGACTGAAAATTGCAGGCTTTGTTGAACAAAAATACAGCCAAAGAACGGAATGTATATCCACTCCACCCTCATTATAAGGCTTTCAGAAATCAGACTATAAGGCCCAATACTGTGGCTCTCAAACGACATGATACCAGCTCCATTCTCTGATGTTTGAACACTTTGTCAAAGTGCTGGGTTCCCAACAATGATCATAAAATTGGAGGAAAATGCTATTACTCTTTTAGTGCTCTGCCGGCTCCATTGTCAACTCTGCCACAGTGTCAGGATCTACTCACAAATCCTCTGTTTCCAGGATGTCATATCCAGAAGCCACAATTTGATTTAGATCCAAGGAATGGTGGGCCACTTTGAGGGAGTTGGTTGAGATAAAGACACTGTTGCTTTCCTGGGCTAGATTCTGTTACATCCTTATGACACATTGTCTTAAGGCTGCCTGGCTTCCCACCTACGGTGCGATTTAAAAAATAAAATTGCCTCCATGGGGACCTACTGCAAGTTAGACCTTTGCCTTGGTCTTAGAACCCGGCCATGGGACAAGAAAAATATCCTGGCCAACCTCATTCTTCTAGACTCAAGATAAGACCCCCCCCCCCAAATCTATTTTCACTGAGAACTTAAACCACATGGAAATTAAAAAAAAAAGAGAGAATCTGACATGTGAGACCATAGTACTTCGCTCATTGTTGATTAGCGTCCGAAAATTCAGGGAACCCTTGAAATAGAAAGTATTCCTTGGTTTTGGATGGAAGGCAAACAGGAGTAAGAAATTATAGTGACGTTATTGTTAATTTGCTTCTAGGATATTAAACTTGTCACTGACATGGTTCGCAAAACTACAATGTGCCGTCTCAGCCCTAGTAGAGTTCAGGCTCTTTGCAAAATTGAAAAAATCATTGGGGTGCTTTAATTCAGAAAAGGAGCTGGGCAAACACTTGAGTCAGGCTCCCAGGAAACCCACAGGCCTTTCCTGATTCTGTCGAGTTCTGCCCTGACAGGTAGGACCCCAGTGTCATCAAAGAGGCGTTTTTCAGGTCATAGTTAAAGTGTGGGCAGTTGGAATCCACTTAGTTCTGGTGTATATCTGGTGAACTGGATGCTCATGTGTGTGTGTGTGTAAGTAAGTAAAGATTCTAGAAGGTGAAAACACGTGTCTGTCATAGTGTATTGTAACACACACATATTGTGTTACCTTTTCTGACATAAATTATAAACTCAAATGTGTGTACAGTTGGGATATGGATAGACCACTTTATACTGTAATATGGAAGTTATGTTTTTAACATTCATAGAGATGAAATGAGATAATTTGGGAGTCCAGGTAAAGTGCTTTCTATGTGTAATACAATAAATCAACAAGATTGTGTGTGTGTGACTTTTTTTTTTCATTTTAAAAAATCTAAAGGGGTTGTTGCAGCTGTTGACACTTTTGTGGCAGCGGAAATCCTGAGACCTAGCCATTCTCTATAATAGAATATAATTGCCAGATTGTGAGGTGTAAGTGAGGGCAACTCAGTTTGTGTATTTTACCAATTCCCTTTGTGAATTACACTCTGCCACATTCAGCATGCTTTTTTGACAGGTTATGTGTTTATGTCTCTAAGTGCCTGGGCTTCCCATAGCTTGGGTTCTTAACCAATCAGCAAAACTTACTTGAAGAAATTTAATTAGCCTAGAGCCAAAATAAATTAGCTTTTAAAGTTATCTAATTCTCAGGGTTTCTTGTTTGCTGCTGCGGTAGCAAATTGGCTCCACTGTGGTGTAGCCACTCGCGCGCGAGTCAGAACGTACAGTTGTACTGGCCGTTGTACAGTTTGTGCTGCACACTGAATGGTTAAAATTAAGTTGGACAGCTGAGGAGTTGAGGATTTGTGAGTCACCACTGACCTATTCATGGGCTGAATCAATCAGTTCTAAACATTTTCTCAACTGAGATCTGCGTGTGTTTCTTTAGCTCTAAAATTCCTGCCCGTGAACAAGAGTTGGAGCCTATGTTAAGTGTCAGCCTTTAATGTATTGGCTGGTTGCTGCTCATTCTAGGTGTTACAGAAGTTTATGGCGTGTTACCAGTAGTTCATGTTTTAAGTTAAACATTTGGCTACTCGGAGGTGTTGTCTATCAGTTTCTTTCTTTTTCGAGGAAATGCAGGTTTAAGATGAAGAAGGTTCTGCACTGTTTGTGTTTGGGTTCTGCCAAGATTAGTAAAGGATTTTCTTGTTGGAAAATGAAAATATAACTGTTATGTCTTTCTAAAGACCTTTGTTCATCATCCTGTGGATCAGGTGAGGGGAATATGATATTGCCTCAGTTTTTTGCTATACATACATCCTTCCTGGAGTTCTTAAAAATATGATTACTAAGGACATTAAGTGGAGGAAACGTGGTCTCTTGGTGGTGATATGCATGTACGTTTATGGTCTTGGCCACCGGGACTGTAGAAGCCAGGCAACTTGAGAGGGGGAAACGTTCACTGAAACATGTAATATTGCAGTTCTTTCCCATTTAAAACAAAAAAAGCTGCAAGAGTAATAGTGCTCCACCCACTCCGTTAGGTCCAGTTGGATCAGATGTGATCCACAGAATTAATTTCTTTGCAAGCAAAGAAATCTGGATTTTTATCCTGTCCAACTTTTTGCACCTTCGGCTTCCTGTAGACAGACTCTTGAATTTATGCTTGATCTAGAATCTGGAGACCAAGCAGGCATGTAGTGTGAAAACAAGCCAGTGTCCTAGCAGCCACTTACCAGTAGCTCAAGATATGACCTCCAGCTGGGACTCAGGACACAATGAGTATGTGCCCTGGTTTCTGGAGAGTCTGCCAGTTTGCACCCGTCATACTGGCAGCATCATCAATAGCATCTGCCTTTCACTCTAAAAAGTGTCCCATATTTGATGATAAATTACGTGGTCCCCTTCTCATGTTTGGTCCTGTCTCACTAGCTTTCTTAAATATAAACATGTTTGCCAGCTTGTAAAAGTCGATACATAGGACTAACCCAAACCTTTCCACAAAAAGGGTTATTATCCATGCTTTGACACATTCAGAAAAAAAGCAACTTCCAGCCTTATTTTGTCTGATCTGTTCCCTTGCTTAAATCCTTAGAAAAGTTCTTCAGAATTGAACAGAAGTTTGCTCGCTGTTTCTAATGCATTTGTATGGGCACTTTGGGATGGACTAGCTCATTAGATCGTTTCTTTCTGACTGAAACCTCTTGTTCTGAAAATTCTCGTCCACAACTTTGATCACCATTCCCCCAGCACACGGATTCGGCATTTGAGGACGTGGACACCGTATTTACAGGGCTGCCTTTCCATTCGGCTCTGTTAAATTCATGAAATAACTGCCACATTCTGGAAAGCTCAACTTGGTGGCTCCATTAGTTTTGTTAAAAGTTCAGCTGGCGCGTGAGCGGAGCCAGAGAATGATCTGATGGCGCAGCCTTTCTTTGTCCTCGTGCTCTCCCTGGTGAGATGGGAGCAGGAGAGCCCAGTGAACGTAGGATGGCCCCAGGGTGTCCACTGATGTTTTTGAATTTCAGTCTCTGGGATGCCTTTTGCCCTCACCCATGCTAATTCGTCTTTCTCCTTCCATACTGGAATTTCAGAGAATTTGTGCAATCTATGTGTTTAAAATCGATTTCCTGATTTTTTTTTTTTACATTTATACCCAGCTGTTTGTTATTCAGTGCAGCCATCAGCATCTGAGTCTCAATGGACCATGTAATGTGCAGCTGTAGCCAGATGTAACACTTCTGCTCTCTAAATGTTTCCGTTAGAAGCTTAGAGAGGCAGGCTCACAACTGCTGATAACCAGGTTGCTGGCATTAATTTACCCTCTGGAGCTACACAAATTCTGCCTGGCAGTTTTATTTCACGACCAGCAAGCTGAGCGGTGTCTGCGATCTCCATCCCCAGTAGCAGTGTTGACACTGTATATATCAAGTACATCCACACTGATATGAAAGGTGCTTGTTCGGCTAATTCAGACGGCAGGAAGCTAGCTGTCTGATCTGCATGCATGACACTCTGCAAGCAAGGTTGTACTCGAGAAATGTTGGCCAGGATTCATAGCCAACCTTGGCCCAGATTAAAATAAGTTCATAAACTAGTCTCTTGAAGAGAACATTTCTTAGGAAAAATAACCTTAGGATCATTTCTCTGCCTTCTATAGTCAAACCTTGTTTCTGGTTTGCACTTATTATTCAAATCTGTGTCTCCTTTTGTATTTGTATGATGTATCTTTGTTTAGAGGCTATAGCTTCTACCAAATTTAATTACTTCCCTTGGAGGCTTTAAATTGAGGGCAGCTTCTATTAATTGTTAATTACATTCCCTTGCCATTTACACAGCAGAAGTGCAGTTTCTAATTGAGGGTCTGTTCTGTACAGTGACAAGCGACTTCTTCCGTCTCAATATTTACCTTTCTGTGGGGTCCGATTTTTATTTCTCTCATCTTATCTTTTATTAAACATAAAAGTAGATATTCCAGTGATATATTGGCCATTCCTATGATCCAGTGTTGTTATACATCTCAGAGAGAGACGTGGGACTCATATTTGGCTCTGTGTTGCCATCTGGTGGTGTCTTGGTCTTTCATAGCCTCCTTAGACCAGTTTCTGATGAGAAGATGGTACCCAGGGTCTGTTCCCTTCTTCGTTTCACCCCACAGCCTCTCTGGGGATTTGAAGTTAGCCTTGCTCCCCACTGGAGGCTTGAGGGAAGCATCGCTGTGGCTCTGTGTTTTTTGCGTCATTAAGTATGCATTGCATGTCTTCTGGATATTTGGCATCTTGCATTGCACAGTCTTTGAGTCTCAGTGTCGTTCTCAAACTTCCTTTTCTAGAAAGCTTGCATCCTCGACTAACCTGTCTAGCCTGAGAGGGGGAGGGGGGAGATATGTCTGAACGTTTGACCTGGTGTTCTATCTGGATGTCTTCTGGAGAGTGGTATTTCTGCCCTAGTAGCCGTGCTTTGAGTCAAGTGGAGCCTGTCTGCTTGGTGATGATGGCTACTTCCTGAGAACCTTGAGTTGGCTGCAGTTCCTTTTCAGCAGTTTGTTAAGAGCATTAGGAATCTCAGGAAGGGTTTGGTAATTTACTGAAAACAAAAAAAAAAGAGTTGTTTGTTCATTTATTTATTAGACTTGATGATTCACAAGCTCAAGTAACTTCCCCGCCCAGCTTGGACTGTTTCATTTCTTACTGACATCTCCATCTCCTCTTTGAAGTGGATCTGCCATAATACTTGGCTTTCGTGTGATGATGTGCTTCTGTTCCATAGCCCCAAAACTTATTTAAAAAAAAATCAGAGAGGTAGAGAGCAAGAAAGAATCAAGCTACAGGTTGAATTAAAGAGCAGGGCAAAGTGGAAAGTATTACCTCCTTTGTTATCCAGGAGGTTAGGTTTACAGCAAAACCAAAGCGATGGTAGCCTATGGTTTTTAGTGGAGTTTGTAAAAATAGAAAAAAACAAAACTGCTTGACAGTGCCTAGACCTCCAGGTAGATAGTCATGCTGCAGTAGAAACCTGCCGTCTCTAATAGCAAGAGATGCTGAAGGCAGGCATGCACGCTAGTGTGTCCTCAGCTGCTGGGATGGCTGCCTCTGGAGGGCCCAAGGCACACCAGCAAGGAGAAGCCTGGGTCAGGTTGGGGCGCGGGCGGGGATCGCCCCATTCCAGCCTCGCTGGAGAGATGACTTCCCTCGGCCCCACCTGCATCCTGGCGGCTCTTTGTGAAGTCCTTTTGGAACTGGCCTTTGTTCTTACGGGGGGGAAATGCTGCTCTTCTTATAAAGAATGCATCTAGGGTGGTTTGCACTGCACTGTGCCACGAGGTTGTGCGGGTGGAGGTATGTGGTGTGTGAAATCGAGTGGTCTTTCAGACTGTGGGGCTGATTAAGTAATTGATACAGGATGGTTGTCAACTTAGGCAAGGTGTGGAGATAATCCTATTAGAAAGTGATTCCTCTTCTACTGCAAATTCATTAAAAAAGATACAATGCTGGGACAGTAGGAATTCTGACAGGATTTCTGGGATCAATTTAGTGTTAGGCAATACACAGTCATCAAAATGAATTCTGGAATGACAGAATGTCTGTGGCCGCACTGGGGATCTCATATATATTATGCTCATCCATATAGAGATCACATGTAAATTACAGATAGAGGTGGGGTTCAGTGCTGTTTCTTAAGGGTTGTTTTTTTTAATTGTATTCAAGTAGAGTTAATTTACAATGTGTTAATTTCTGCTGTAGAGCCAAGTGATTTAGTTGTACATACATATAACATGTACATATCTTTCCATATTCTTTTCCATTATGGTTTATCACGGTATATTGAACATAGTTCCCGGTGCTGTACAGGAGGATCTTGTTTATCCATCATCTGCTAATCCCAGCCTCCTAAGGATTATGGTTTCAAAATGTGCTATAACCTTTTGTGTAAATGTCACATGTCAGACTCTCTCAATATTTGGAACCCCAGCTATGGGCTTAAAATCAGACAGTTAGTATAAATTATATGGGTTGGGTGCATTTTTATTAAAATATTTCTGGCAGTGATGAAACGCACTTATTAAGTTTGATTTTGGAATTAAAACTGGAAAGCTTTACAGAATCATGGAAATGGAGGAGAGGGGCCTTCTGTAAGGGCTTCCCTGGCATCTCAGTGGTAAAGAATCCACGTGCCGATGCCGGAGATGTTAGAGATGTGGGCTTGATCCTTGGGTCAGGAAGAAGAAATGACCTGGAGAAGCACATGGCCACCCGCTCCAGTATTCTTGCCTGGAGAATCCCATGGACAGAGAAGCTTGTCTGGGCTTCAGTCCATGGGGTTACGAAGAGTCAGACGTGGTCAGCGACTGAACAGGCACTTTATGTGGGAAGCCAGCTGCCTTGCCTTCTCACTCCTTCCCCACCCCTCACTGCCCCCAGCACTGAGCACCCTGTCCTCCCGTGGCATTCTGCGTCTGAGTTGTGTCTCCTCCATTAGACTACAGTACCCTGAAATCAGAAACCAAGGTTCAGTGAGCTGATGACCACAGCGCCTGGCACTCCTTGCAGCCCAGAGGAGGTGAGGGCGTGTCACATGGCGTGGAACAGGAAGAAAACTCAAGAGCTAACATTGCTGGGGTGGAAGTGAGCTGAGCAAATTGTCCTGGAATTCCCGCCTAGGCTGGGAATGTAGGGACACACAGACAAAGAACATGTCATTGGAGCTGACAGTGGCACTGTCTGAAATCCTTGAGTTCAGACTCTGAGTGCCTTAAACCTGGACTTCAAACCTTTGGCTGTGGACTTTGCTATATTGGCCCAAGTGCACGTTTGGTTTCCTCGTGTAAGCGTTAGGAGCTTCCAAATGCACATTATTGAAGAAAACCAACTGGACAGTCACAAGTTTGTTTCTGAAGCTTTATTGAAAGCCACTCAGTGGAAGATCAGTGTTAAGTGTGTGTGTAATAACTGTGGTCATTGAAGTAAGAACTTGCATATTAGTTTTTCGGGCTAGTTTCATTACAGGCTAAAGGATAATTATATATTTCTTATATTTTACACTTTCATGCCAGTGCTACTGGGGGTGACCATGGGTCCAAGCAATGCAAATATGTAGATAGAGACTTTTTAACATCCACTATAACTTCAGAACATAGTATGCATTGGGGGCCGGGGGCGGTGCACGGGGGTGGAGAAGACAGTAGTTATCTTTTCTATTCTTCTGTCATGCTGATGTTACCGTGTCATCTCCACAGAAAGGATCTCAGAGACACTCTAGGGATTGAGAAGAACAAAATGTGTTGATGGTGTGTATCTGGGCTACTAGAAACTGATTTTTAATTGAAGATTTCCCATTTTCCAGGAGTTCAGGGTCTCTCTGTTCAATCGTTGTGTCCGACTTTGCGACGCCAGGGACTGCAGCACGCCGGGCTCCCCTGTCCCTCACCATCTCCAGAGTTTGCCCAAGTTCATGTCCATTGACTTGGTGATGCCATCCAACCGTCTCCTCCTCTGCCGACCCCACCTGCTCCTGCCTTCAGTCTTTCCCAGCAGCAGGGTCTTTTCCGAGGAGTCCGCTGTTCTTATCTGGTGGCCACAGTATTGGAACTTCGGCTTTAGGATCAGTCCTTCCGATGAGTATTCAGGGTTGATTTCCTTTAGATTCAGTGTCTCTTTGGAAACTGTAAATTTTGAAGAAAAAAAAAAAAAAGAAGTGTCATTTCCATGTCATAGGCAGGGGGACCAGGTATTCTAAGGGAAATGGGGACGGGAGAAGTGAAAGAAATCCCATGCCAGTGCAGACCAGGTGGCATTCCTGTACTTAACCACATCTTCACGATGTTCTTTGTGAAAATTGCCTCCAACAACAAGGAGATAATTCAAAACAAGCATATACAAGACTCAGACATCATGTTTTAGAGAAGAAATAAAATAGGTTCTCTGTTACATAAACACACCAACGGATGGTTAGTGCCTGATAAGGTCTTAGTCTGCTATAATGACATTTTCACATCTGATAAATTGCATCATATAATCAAAGTAACAATAGTTTATAGAGACTTTAAAGGTATAATTTGTATGGAATTTTAATTATGGAGCGGTAGAGCTCTGAGCCACCAGGAAAACCTATTTTATGCTGTATTTCCTATGTAGCAACTTGCTGTATTGCGCCTTTTTATTGTTCTGGTCCTGTTGGTCTCTCCCTCTTCCCTATCCCATGACTTTAGTAATTATTTCTTGGCTTAACAAATACTTCTGAAATGCCTGCATATGTGCCAGTGACTGTTCTAGGTGCAGCCGTTTGTAGAAGAGATACTTTTTTACTTGCCTTCTGCCTTGTGAATTCCCTTCTTCCAGCCATTTCACCTTCTACCTTGTAGACTTTTCCATGGTGCAGCTGTGTGGTGCCTGCTGTTTACCTCCGTCTCTGTGGTCGGTTGTTTCAGTTGCTATTTTCCAGCCTCCTGCCCCTAATAGTGTCTTAGCTCATGGCTGCTATAACAAATTACCACAGACGGGGTGCTTAAACAGCAGATATTTATTTCTCACAGTTCTGAATGTTGGAAAATCCAGATCAAGGCACTGGCACAGTTCTGATTCTTGATGAGGGCTCTCTTGGTTTGCCCACAATTGCCTTTTTTTGCAGAAAGAAGTTCTGCAGTCTTTACCTCTTATAAGGGCACTAATCCCATCATGAGGGCCCCATCCTCTGACCTCATTTAAACCTAACTAGCTCCCTAAAGGTCCACCTCCAAATACTTTGGCTGTTGGGGTTGCAGCATATGGATTTTGGAGGGATATAAACATTCTGTCTATGACAAATAATGGTACCACCAAGTCATAGAAGCAGATCCCAAAGGAGAAGTGGAACAACCACAGTCTGCCCTGCTGAGCGGGATAGAGTTCGGAACGTGACAGTGTGACACCAAGGCTGTTAGCTGTGGAGGGTGGTTCACTGTTAATACACATTCTTCGGGATTTCCCTTTCGAGCTTGGAGCCTGCGCACTCAGAAAGACATACCAGAGAAAGTTCCCAAACCCTCTCATTTCGTGAGGCTGAGGAAATGAACATTGTGAGCATCAATAGTACTGAGATTGTAAGGCTTCATATTAAAAATACTCCTCATATTTCTTAGTTCTCTGTACATGTGTTTAATTTCTGCTCAGTCAAGTTACAGGAACTTTTCCCATCCGGTTTTCCAGATCATTTTCTTGAGAAAATTGCCTTTTGTAAAGAGATCTCTCTGGGCCCTTTTCCGTGGTTTACCCAGCAGGCTCTCTGTAACCTTTCTGCCAGGAATCCCTTTGGAATTGAATGCATCCTGGAGATGTTACAGTCTGTAAGTGGATATTTTTGTATGTTCACAGCCCTGTTACTGTATATGAAAAGAATTCTGTCAGGGTTATTTGGATTTTCAGATATTTGGTGCATACCTAGCTCTGCTTTTCTGAGATTAGTTCCATTATTCTCTATGTGGTTTTCACTAAAATTATATTATGACCTACTCCTTGGGGACACAGTTATGGGCCCATGGTTAGCAGGATAGACTAGAACATTTGTGATGAACTATTTTCATCAGAAATATGGTCAGAATCTCATTAGGAAAATGAAATGAAAAGGAAAGCTGAGGGCTTAGCACAGGGTTGATATTTCAGGAAATCACCAAGAGGTTGGATTTCTGTTGTGGGGGGAGGAATTTTATATCTGTGACCTTTCCTTTCATATTTCTGTTACTTTCCGCAGTAGATACTATATTTAATTCAGAGCTTGTGAGAGCCTGAAAACATTGCAGTAGATTGAATGACTTTTAACTGGGAGATCAGAGGTCCGTGTTCTTTGGAAGCAGGGGTCATAGTCAAGGTGGAAATGAGGACACAGTTGGCAGGCATCAAAGCCACCCCAGTGTGCAAATGATCTGACAGTGCCTGGGGACTTCAGAGAGCCACCCTGATGTTTCGTCTAACAACAGATTTTAACCTGGTTTCCTTCCTTTTTATATGAGAAACTGTGATTGGCTGTCAACACCCCCATCCTGCATCCCCCAGCATCATCCTTGTTTGGTTGGTTGGTTTTGCTTTACTGAGATAGTCACCCTTCTAAAGTGTACAGTTGAGTGGTTTTTAGTATAGTCCCAAAGCTGTGCAGCCATCATCACTGTCTGTTTTCATCGCCTCCAGAAAGAAGCCCCACGCCTCACCTGTGCCCGTCACCACCTAGCACCTCCCAGCCTGTGAGCCCTGGGCAGCCACCTGTCTGCTTTCTCTGTCTGTGGCTTGCCTCTTCTGTGCCTGTGACATAAATGCATTCATGCAACACGTAAACTTCTGTGTCTGGCTTCTTTCACTCTGTGGAGTGTTTTCTGGGAAAGATTGAGGGCAGGAGGAGAAGGCCTCGGAAGAGGATGAGTTAGGTGGTTGGCATCACCAACTCATTGGACATGACTTTGAGCAAACTCTGCAAGATAGTGAAGGGCGGGGGAGCCTGGTGTGCTGCAGTCCATGGGGTCACAAAGAGTCTGACATGGTTTAAGTGACTGAACAATGTTTTCCAAGGGTCACCATATTACAGCCTTCATCAGTATCTCATTCCTTTTATGGCTGGGTAGCATTCCATTGTATAGATAGACTGCAGTTTATTTGTTCATCAGTTGATGGACATTTAGGTTGTTTTGACTGACATGAATAGGGCTGCAGTGAACATTCACATCCAAGTGTTTGTGCAAACATATATTTTTAGCCCTCTTGGACTAAAAGGAGTAGAATCGCTAGGTCGTGCGGTAGTTCTGTGTTTAACTTTTTGAGAAGCTGACGGCCTGTCTTCCAAAGTGAATGCAGCGTCTCACCTTGCACCTATTAGCATGTGAAGCTCTAATGTCTCTACATCCTTGTCGACTTCTGTTGTCATCCGTCACCGTTCTTATTTATGTTTATTTTGTGGATGAGAAGATTAGGGTATAGAAGGTAAGAGTCAAACCGACAGAGGGTCATAGGTAGGATCAGGGATAGAATTTGTGTTTCCTGACCATAGTCACTATTTTCCTGTCACATTTTGTTTCAGGAAAACCAGATGTGAAAAAAATCATTATTCTGGAATTGATCTATTCTTATATCCCCATCATAAGAATAGAGTGTTTTGTTTCTTCATTATCTGGTTGTGTATCTCCAACCTCAGCCTTTTATCTGAACATGGAACTTGAATAGCCAGCTGCTTCCTTGCCTGTCTCCCCTTGGGCGTGGACTTGGTATCTCAGGCTTGTCCCAAACCAGACTCTTGTCCCCTCCCTCTTCCATTCCAATCTCCCTGAGTGGTACCCAGCAGCTCAGGACAAAAACCTGAGATGCTTCCAAACTTCTCATTCTCTCATCCTCCAGATCCAGCCCATCACTGAATCCTAACAGTTCATCCCATAGTCACTTCTTTTCAAGCTGCTTCATTATCACTCCCTTGACCAAGGCACTGTCATCTCTAGCGTCCTCTTACTGGACGTCAAACCTTGCCTATCCTCTGGCCACCCCACTTCCATGGCTTCTTTTCAAGCCTAGAAAGAAACGTAAAATCCTTGTACCATTCTAAAGCCCTTGAATGCCCCATGCCCCTCAGTTCCTGCCATATTCTGCTTATTCCAGCCCTCCCAGTTTCTAACTCTTAGCTTTCCTCTGAAGATGCTCGGGCATGTGTATTTGCTTATTTTCTGCCTACCTTTTGGGATTTAAGCCCTGAGACAGCAGACACTTCCTGTCTTGGTTTTACTGCTCTATCCTCGTAGGTTGAGATCAGACTTAACACGTGCTAGGCCCTCAATCAATTACCCTTGAAGGAGCAGGCTGTTGTATTCTTCTTCCTGGCATCACTCAGAATCGTTTTGCTGTCAGCCTGTGTTGAGTGAGCTTTTAATCTTTCTTCCATTTGGCAAAAGGTCTTCCCCTATCGTTGTGTATAAATCTGTGCAAGCCTTTCCATAGCACAGTTCCTTCATAGATAAATTTGCAAGCGTGCTTGGCAGGTGCTCTGAGACCTCATCTGAAAAATGCCCCCACCAAGTAACAAAGATGATGATTATATTGTTGTCATTTTTATTACTCAGTCTGGTTTTAATACATTACAACAGTATGGACCCTGTTAGCCAAGTATGTGATAATGGCCTTGCATTATAATATCCTAGGATATAATATTGTAATGTAATAATATCTTATTGCTGTGCTCCTGCTAATAAAGATCTCACTTACATATGCACAGAGCCTTAGTATTTTTATTTTTTTTAATAAACATTCAGGGGCAAGAATTTGTTGGTTGAGAATCTTGTTTAAAACATAAGCTACCAAATGGAATGTTGACAGTATATATTCATGTATATAAGCTGAACGTGCAGAGTTTAATCCAGTCATCTTGCTGTGTTATGCATTGTTCCCTAACATTCCACATTGTCCAAGTAGATGAGTAATTCAGGAGAAGAGACTTGCTCTTATAGTCAGGTTTCCCTGAGTGTGACTATAACTGAGTTATAGTCAGTGTTTCCCTGAGTCTTTCGTCTTGAAGGTGCTGTGTACCCATAAGACTGTCTCTTTCTCATCAGTGTTACCTCACCTGTAGGAATGGGATGAAAAACAGTAAGCCGCTTCCTGAGGTTGTGTGAGAATTGAAATGATTCATTTCAAGTACCTGGCTGGTAATAAAATGTGCAATAAATGTTAACTGCACTTATTAGTACTATTACTGTCTTAAAACATTTGCCCACTCTGGCTGAAGAAATAGTCATTCTAGCATCGTTTTGCTGAGGGATATCAGGGAGAGTAGTAAACCAGCTTTAAATAGAGCAGTAAAATTCAGATGTATTCCCTTTGCTCCCCCCACCCACCCCACTCCAGAACTGTATCTCATTCAGCTCCTGGAAAAAGAAAGCTGGGCTGCCGCTAAACACAGCCTAACAAAATAATACGGAAAGAGACCCCCTTAAGGTACCATACATGTTTATAGCCTATTTAGGGAACAAGAATGGATCTTTCTGTAGCACCGACTCTGGCCAAGACACTCAGGATACCCATTAGCTTTTGTGCTCATTTAGCTGTTGTAATGGCAGTTCACATTCTCTTCCTCCTCTTAATCTGAGCCTCTGGGGGTGGTAGTGAGAGAACAAACCCAGAATTGAAAATACCCCCAGTTTGTTTTCAAAGGCAAAAGCAACGACGTGGTCACCCAAGTCTGAGCAGGGAGGCTGCCCGGCTCTCCAAGCCTTCAGCTCCTCTCTGGTGTCGGCCACCGTTGAGCGAGTTCACGCCTCCTCGGCCGGATGTCTGCACAGAGGTTCCCAGAGCTGCACAGCGGGAGCACTGCAGGCTTGTTGGAAACCCTGAAATCCGGCCCACCCCCAGTCTTCCTGATCCCGTGGGTCCCTGGGGGTGCTGAGAATCTGCTTCTCTAAGGAGCTCCGAGGTGGTGCTCCTGCACGGGCCAGGAGAGGAGACGGCTGCAAGCACTTGGAGGTCTCCCCAGCTCTCAGGCCTGGAGCTGGGCATGGGGTACGCGCTCAGGATATACACTTGTTGGTGTCTGAGGTCACTGAGATGAAATATAAAAGCAAGATGAAGTATATTACAGTTCTCATTGGGCGCCCTGCCTAGTCCTCATTAAGACTGTCCTGATTTCTTTTATGTCCTGGGCGTGTGGGCTGCGGGCTAATTTCCATGGCTTCTGCGTCCCTCGCGTTCTGTTGTTTTCATCTAGTCCAAGGCTCTCCTCATTTACCCTTTCTGTTCTGGAATCTCTAGACAGACCGCTCTTCGTAACCCTGGGAACCCTCTGGACCAGCATGTGTGTGAGAATTCTCTTACCTCCCAAAGAGCGTCTCTATAAGCCCCTTGTTGTCCATCTCATTTCTGGTCCCTCCACCCCTTAACTGAAGGCTGGAGCCTTTGGCTTGTGGCTTCATTTTCTAAAACTTCAAATTTGATCGAAAGTGTGCCTGTGCTAAGCTGACATTGGATTGAGTCCCTGGGAAGAGGGAAAGGGTTTGTAGGAAAGCAGTACAAAACAAACTGGCCTAGAGGAGGGATTTTTTGGAGTTATTGTATTGCCAAATTCATTGTTTATTGCTCTCTCATTTTTCTGAGTGTGAGCACTACGGGTATTCCTTCACCAGAAAAGAATTTTAAGGGGTGGTTTTGCATATCCCTTAAAGTCCTCCTATTTGAGCATCAACAAATTTTAGAGGAAAGTAGTGTTTTCCTTCACAAAAATTGAAAAAAAAAAATCAGTTTCCACTTCCACAGACCCATTACCACTTACAGCGGAGCCTTCTATGCAAAGATAATAAAGACCTTTAAATAGCTTTTTCACTGAATTTCTTAGTACAATTTTCACTCTTTGCTTCCAGCCAGCACTCGAGTTCAGGTTTTCGTGTTTTGCAAAGTAGATTCCATGGAACACTAGGAGGATGTTTTATGGATGGAAAGCATTCAGTGACAGAAATAAAGCTTAGCAATCACAGGTTTAAATAAAGTTAAACTAGTATTTTTAATTTGTTATTCAAGACTAATCTTTAATATGAGTTTTAGGCCTTGTGGATAAGGGAGAGAGGTGTTGCTGGACTCTTCGGCATAGGAACTTTTGGTAGAGCTTCTTATGGTGTTCGCATCATTTAGTACAGACTTTGGGGGAGTACTGTGTACAAATTCTTGGGTAGTGTCATAATTTTTGATTCCTAAAGAAGACTCAGGGATATAGGATAGAGAAAGCTACTCTTTTTCTGTACAGATACAAGAGACATGATTTTGGTTCCTTTCAGAAGTAGGAAAAATTTCTTTTCCAAAAATGCACGGTCACACTTAAGGCCCCAGTGCCTACCCTGAATGCTGATTTCTGGCTAAATTCTTCTTGAATATAGAAATTTTCATTTTGCATCGTTGAATTTAGGCAAAATGCCACTGCCCGATTCACCCCGCATTCTGTTGCTACATGTACTTCTAGGGTGAGAGCATGCAGAGAGGTCCTAAGTTTTTTTCCTCCCCTCCCAGATGTCAACTTTCGGAATCATGGAAAAATTTAAGTTACTAGTAATTTTTTTTTCCCCTTAGCTGGGGTGTGGGCGCTTTGCAATGTAGTATTGGTTTCTGCTGTGCGATGAAGTGAGTCAGCTGTATGCGTACACGCACCCCTTCCGCCTTGGGCTCCCTCGCTCCCCCGCTCCATCCATCTCGGTCGCTAACCTCGCTGTGCTCTCCTGCAGACTCCCACCGGCTGTCTGTTTCACACACGGCAGAGCGCCTACCGCACTCTGAGTCTCCCAGTTCATCCCACCTCCCCTCACCCCCCGCCCCTAGCGTCCACGTGTCTGTTGTTTGCGTCGCAGTTCCTGCCTGGCAAATAGGTTCATCGGTACCGTTTTTCTAGACTCCACATACGTGATTTAATACATGACATTTGTTTTTCTGACTTACTTCCCTCTGTTTGAAACTCCGTCAGTCATAATTTAAACAAGCCCACAAAGCCAGAAGTCCATGCGTAAGGACCGTGGCTTGCTGCTTTATGCTCTTCCAGGTTTGCTGGTCTTTCTCCCTGTTCACCTCCCCCAGCAGCCCAAGGCTGTATTCCTGTTAGCAATACGCTGTGTGTCACCCCATTTTCTCAGTCACTAGGAAACACCAAGGAGTATAGTTCGGGCTTTGGAGGCTATTCATCTCTGAGACGCTGTCGAAGGGAAGAGTGGAGTTATAGCTGTAGGTTATTAGCGCTGCTGGCAGTAGAAAAGTCCCCTTTGCAGTTGGGCTGTTGCCACGGTTTAAATGTTGACAGAGAACAGGGTGCACATTTCTAGCTGTTGGAAGAGCCCGTATAGACAAGTGGTGAGAGGTGAAGCCAAGCATAGACTTGATAGAGAGATGGTTGACTTTCTGGAATTTAGGGCAGTCTTAATTACTGGGTTAGCCGAAGAGTGGGTTTGGGTTTTCCCATAGGACGGCATAGAAAACCCCAAACGAACTTTTTGGCCCACCCGATATTCTGTGCCATTCAGCTTTTCATTTCCAGGGTGGCTGCTTGTGTCCGCGAATGTCTTAGCGCCACCTGTCCTTGTTGGCTATCTTGTCCCCACCTCCAACCCCCAACCCATGCAACTGATGTTGGCATTGGGAAGAGCTGGGGCCACCCCCATTTGACGGCAGTGTTACGCGTGTTAGGATCCACCGAGCTGTGAAAAACACATCCGTAAACACGGCAGGTAGAATTTAAGAATGTGGTCATCTTCCTCTTCCCTCCAGGGGCCAGCTGAACTTTTTAACACAGTCCGTCATAGAGCACTGGGTTTTTCTGTCGCAGCCAATCTGGTTCTCATTCAGCGAGTGTAATTATGAGTGTAGGTGGTATGGATTCGTTGGTTAAAAGCTCCCCAAACACACACACACACACACACACACACACACACACACACACACGCATTGCATGTAGAAGTTCTAAGTACAGGATACCTCATTTAAAGAAGACAAGGAGCACAACATCGCGGAAGTTGTCAGGAAAACAGAAATTAGGTATTTTACAGCCCTTTCTTTGTCTCTGCATGCCGTCTTCCTGTATCAGAAGCCAGAGGAGCTGCAAACGATGTGCAGGATTGAGTGGGAACTTGGGTGTAACCTCTTACCATGAAAAATTGGCAGGGAGCAAATCACTTCTTGTTTTCTGCGTGTTCTTACGTAACCTTGAACACACTGTTCTCTTGAAAAGTCTTTACTTTTTCCCTTGCTGGGGGAAAGAAAAGAGTCAGACTTGAGCCTTATTTTTGAGAGCTCAACTTGTTTGTGTGCTTTTTAAAATTGGTTTTGAAACTGCGTCTCTCTGTGTGCTCCCTCCTACCCCCGCTCCCAAGTTCCCAAATGCTGGGTTGCAGATGTGAGCCTGGGCGGAGAGGCCAGCAGCTTGACTTTTGATGGCATTTTAATTATTTGGAAGATGACAGCGTACTGGATTCCATCATCTCTTTACCGCCGTATTCTGATGTCAACAGGGTTGTGCAGGCCTGCGCGCCTCGCTCCTATCTGATCATTTACGGCGAAACAGACGAGAAGATGTTACGGACAGCCCATGGAAACTCTGTACGCCTGGACCTCTGCTTTTCCCCAGCCTGTGTATGTGTGTGTGCTCAGTCGTGTCCAACTCTTTGCAACCCCATAGACTGTGGCCCCGCCAGGCTCCTCTGTTCATGGAATTTCCCAGGCTAGAACACTGGAGTGGGTTGCCATTTCCTTCTCCAGGGGATCTTCCCAACCCAGGGATCGAACCCTCATCTCCTGCGTCTCCTGCATTGGCAGGTAGATTCTTTACCACTAGCTCCACCTGGGAAGCCTGCGTCACTCAATAAACGGCCTTTATTTGGTGCTTCTCATTTGCTCTTTTCTTTTTTCCTTCCAATTGGATATTCCTGGGTCTCTCCTGTCCTTTTCTTTGATTCTGACTGCCTTCCTTTTTCGTTTCCAAAACAATAAATCTTACTCGATCATCCTGTTTCTGCATCTATCCTTTCTTCCCCCTATCCCGTGCTTCTAGTATATCCTTGCATTCAGAATTTAGAGTAGAAAAGGTCCTTAAAGAATGGTTCGTTGTGAGATCTGGCCTACCTCCTTCAGCCGGGGTTTTGTTTTGTTTTCTTTTTGCCTTTTTTTTTTTTTTGCATGCACTTGGGTGTGAGGGGGAGGGAGATGGTCAGTGTGACAGTCTTCACAGTGTCTCCCCCCAGTTTGGAGAATGAGATGCTTGACAGGACAAAGAGGCAGAAACTGGCAACTAGGAGACATTTGTGTTACCAGAACCTAGCCTTTCTTGAGCCAGAAGCAAGGGCTAATTTGGTTCTGCTGAGGCTGGATCAACATAAGAGCCCAACACCCTGCGCCTGACACAGACACCCTCCCAGAACCTCACATATCCCCAGGACTGTGTCGGCTTTCAGTAGTCAGACCTGCACACATGGAAAGTGAATGAACATGCTGTGATTCACGGTCCCCTTCTTTAACACACAGGGAAAGCAAAGTGAAAGCTAGTCTCCAATTCTTTGCAACCCGATGGACGATCACCTGCCAGGCTACTCTCTCATAGCATTTTCCAGGCAAGAATACTGGAGTGGGTAGCCATTCCCTTCACCAGGGGATCTTCCCATCCCAGGGATCCAACCCAGGTTTCCTGCCTTGCAGGTGGATTTCTTAAAAGAGAAAGACCTGGTGTCTGGAAGGGGTAAGGATTCGGAGCTAAAAATCTCTGTGAGCTGTGGTTTCTAGTTTCTTAAAAAAGAGAACTCTTCTTGAAAAGCTTACCCTTTAAGAACCTTCTTAAAAGAAAACTCGTGATGGATTGCACAGGGGCCATGCAGTGAGGAGGATGCTGTCTTAAAAGCATCCTTTCTACTTCATTTCACACAAAATGCCTCCTTACATTTTGAATATTGAAAACAACTGAAACATATTCAGTTCTCTTTCAATTATCCACTTATGTATTATTTATGGAAAATATTTAAATCCAGCAGGTCCTAGCTTATATTCTTCCGGGTTTGCTTCTTTGGCTTAGCTGGCTTAGATGAAACGTAATAATAACCCTAGCAGTGCATGCTTATGAAAGTCAGTCTGATGCCTTCCCGATCAGATACTGCATTTGACTTTTTTCAGTGCCTCCTAAGTGACAGCACCGTTCTGCGGGCTAGTGTTTCAGGGTAGATACGGTGACTGCTTTTTCTGGCGCTTACGCTCAAGAGGAGGACAGATACTAATCAAATAATCACACAATTATATAATTCTGATTTAATTGGGCATGGAACTGGTCCAGGCTTCACTTGAATGAAAGGTTTGAGCTTCAGGTGAAACATCTTCCTGTTGTCTGCTGCACAGGATTCGCCTACAGTTTCATGACCTTAACTGCTTCCTGGACTTCGAGATTTCTGTTCTCATTTGTGTGTTTGTTGCTGCCGTTAATACTTTTTGCTTTACTAAAATTGGATCTGTAGGCCATTTGGGGAATTTGGAGAAGATGTAGAAGTAGGGATCATTACCTTTTTTCAAAGACATTGCAAAATATAGTTGAGATAAACTAGTTTTGAGTTACTATGATCCCACTTTGCTTGATCCAGACACCTAGGAGAGAGTTTTCCTTTATCCTGTTAGCAAAGTCTAGGTGGTTTGGCCTGAAAAATCACCCAATTGCCAAGTACTGAGGCGGTTTCTTCAGGAAATGATCACTGTTGCAAGGGTCTTGGGTCCTGCTCTGTAGCTTTATCAGATGGGACTTTACCCTGCCCAGAACCAAGAGCTGCCATGTTTAAAAAATTAACTGCAGATAGAGTATAATTCAGGCTTCCCTGGTAGCTCAGCTGGTAAAGAATCTGCCTGCAATGTAGGAGATGCCAGTTCAGTTCCCGGGCAGGGAAGATCCTCTGGAGATGGGATAGGCTATGCACTCCGGTATCCTTGGGCTTCCCTGGTATACCGCTCAGCTGGTAAAGAATCTGCCTGTAATGTAGGAGATGCCAGTTCAGTTCCCGGGTAGGGAAGATCCTCTGGAGGTGGGATAGGCTATGCACTCCAGTATCCTTGGGCTTCCCTGGTGGCTCAGCTTGTGAAGAGTCTGCCTGCAATGTGGAAGATCTGGGTTCAATCCCTGTGGAAGATCCCCTGGAGGAGGGCATGGCAACCCACTCCAATATTCTTGCCTGGAGAATCCCATGGACGGAGGAGCCTGGCAGGCTGCAGTCCACAGGGTTGCAAAGAGTCAGACTCGACTGAGTGACTAAGCACAGCACAGAGTGTAACTCACTTACCATAATTTACTGGTCTTGTTGGTGGTTGGTCTTTCTCTGGATCCTTATAAATTTCTCTGGCAATTACATCGTAGGATCCTTTACAAAGGAAGCTCTTTCACAACCAGAGTCTTGTTTGATCCAACGAACCGTTAACTCCATGAAACAAATAGTCCTGCTATAATAATGATACTCACAGGAAGAAATTGCCGCCTGGGAAGATGCAGCGAGTGGATGCAGGTGGTCCAGCTGGCAGAAGCACAGCGCTGAGGTCTTCTAATGTCACAGTCTAGCATTTTCCTCATCGTGACACCTGGCTGCTCGATATTGACTCTTCAGAGCTGGTTACTTTCCTTAGAGTGAAATTCCACATGGTCCTATTTCACTTCTCTCTCGACTGGATCCTGAGTCATTTTGTTAAAAAAATATTTTCTTCTCTTGACTTCCATGGCAGTCCAGTGATTAAGACTCTGCTTCCACTTCAATCCCTGGTCAGGGGACTAAGATCCTACATGGCCCACAGCGTGGCCAGAAACAAGCAAAAAAAATAATATTTTTTTTTCTTTTTCAGTATAATCTATAGTATTGGGTTTATTGCTACAGAGATTTTTATTTAATAGAAAATCAAGGTCACAGCACAGTAAGTTGTCTTACAGGTTGGAGGAGTCCTTCAAAAGAATCCACTCTGTGTCTTTAAATTATCAGCCACAGACTCTGTCATTATGGACATATTCTCTGGACATGTATTGTTATTATTGTTACAGTCACTTTACCAAAGAAATGTCACACAAGGGCATTCTTTTGTCCGCTGGATCAACTGTTAATTAGTGTTTCCTCACTGGACCATCTCTTCGGTTAAGGAGATGGATGTTCTGATCTTGCTCAGGATTCTCACAGATCCTTTCCTTTCAACCAGGCTCATCTTGTGTTTCGCCTGAGACACATCCAAGGACATAAAATGCAGGTAAACACATTCAAGAGCAGTTTTAACTATGTGTGGTGGCTGGATTAGGAGGAGGTATCCCAGGGTGTTATCTTTTTTCTTTTCCCTCTTCACTTGTAGGCTAACATAATTGTTTTTCTTTGGCATCAACAAATTTTCATCAGTTTTCTTTGTTCCAATAAATACATGTTTTAAAAAGACCGAACCAGTTTATTTGCGGGTTCAGAACTCTGATCTTTCTATCAGCTCATCTTGAATTTACTTTTGGCAGTTTTGTTTATAGTTTTTGATAGTATTATAAATAGCGGAACTGTGTTTGGATAATTTGAAAAATAAAGACAAGTGACTGTCCCATTTTGATATCGCCTAAACAAAGCTGCTGTGAATTCCGATGCTAGTCTCTTTACTATCTTCCTTCACTATCTTCCAGAAGTGAAGTCTGCTAGTCTCCTTCACTATCTTCCAGAATTTGCTCAAACTCAAGTCCATAGAGCAGCAAATCCTTGGACTGACTCCTTCAGTTGTGTGGTGTGGTGAGACAGGGAACAGTGCGGTGCCTGGCACACAGACGTGCACAGGAGATGCTGCTGATGGCGACTCTTGCAAAGCTGGAGTGTATTTATACAGTCCCAGTCCCCGGGGGCCATAGCCACACCTTTTCTTCCTTTATGCCTTTCTTCATCCAAGTTTTAATCTTCCATCTTTCCTACTTCCCTGAGGGCTCACACAGTAAAGAATCTGGCTGCAATGCAGGAGACCCTAGTTTGGTCCCTGAGTCAGGAAGATCCCCTGGAGAAGGAGATGGCTACCCACTCCAGTATTCTTGTCTGGAGAATCTCGTGGACAGAAGGACCTGGTGGCCTGCAGTCCATGGGATCGCAGAGGGTAGTGCACGACTGAGTGGCTAGCACTTTCACTCTCTCATTTCACCATCCCCTAGGTACTGAGGTATCATTAGGAAGAGGCTGATATTTAGGGCTGTGGTTCTTAGACCAGGAAGGATAAGCATAAGGTTTTGTTGCTGTTATTTCGCCGCTAAGTTGTGTCCAACTCTTTGCGACTCTGTGAACTGCAGCGCGCCAGGCTTCCCTGTCCTTCACTATCTTCCAGAATTTGCTCAAACTCAAGTGCATAGAGTCAGTGATGCTATCCAACGTCTCATCCTCTGTTGCCCCCTTCTCCTCCTGCCCTCAGTCTTTCCCAGCCTCAGGGTCTTTTCCAGTGAGTCAGCCCTTTGCATCAGGTGGCTAAAGTATTGGAGCTTCAGTTTCAGAGCATAAAATTGCTAAGATTTTATTTTGATAGGGAAGGACATTAGAAAATCTGTCATCAACTTTCATCGTAATTTTCAAAAGAAGTAGACAGTCTTTGTGGGTATTAATAGCACTGGCTTTTATCGTAATTTCAATTTATGAAAAGTCTTTATATTGTCCTGTTGATCTCATTTCACCGTGGATTAGAGGGAACTCTGAGCTGACAGTGATTGGGTGAACCATGAAGGTCAAATGAAGGACTGAACAAGAGTTAAGATGCTATTGAGAGAATATTGTAAACTCCTTTTTCTAGCATATGAGATCTAAGTCCATAATCTGGCTATAGTAGATAATGAAATTTATTGAATTGTTGCTGTTACGATAATGGTCATAACCTGTATACCATGTGATGATTTATATATATATATATATATATATATATAATTTATACAAATTTCCTGTTGTCCAGGATAATTGAAAAAGGTATTGATAGGAAAGGTGTTAAGTCTTGTTTTATCTGTCTTTCTTCCCAGGATTCTTGATTGGCACAGAGTGAATATAGCTGAAAGATATATATTCACACAAAAGAAGTAGGTAGATTCTGCAGTGTGTAGAATGCCTTTAAAGTCCACCTTGGCCCATTATTATCCTATATTTAGTACTACAATTTAATCATCATCAGGGCGCTTTATAAATAGGACAAATTCTCGTCTCTACCAAGTTTCTGAATTGGAATAACTGAAAGGAGAACAATAAAGGGAGGGACTTGGCTAACAGAACATAATCATTTTATCCAACATAGTTTTAACAAAGGTACAGATATGGCCAGCTCACCTCAGTGCATTTTCTTCTTTTCAAAATATTCCTTTTCCTCTGTGAGAGCTGAGGAGGTGAGTGGAATAGATGTACTGGTCTTAGAAGGTCTTTATGATCTGTTCTAACCCTGACACTAGGGAATGGGTTCTGAAGAGGAAAAACAAAGGTGTTTTTTTTTTATAAACCTGACCTAGTTCTGATCCCAGTTGCTCCCCCAAACTCTAGATAGCGTTAGAAAGCACAGGCAGACTCGATAAACCCAACAGATACCAGGCACCGTCTTGAAAGCTCTGGCCTGTGAATTTTTGCCTGTGAATTTTTCTCTCTTCCCCATCTGGTGTATACGCTGTCCAAGCACTTCTAAAGGTTCCTTTTAAGTCCCAACTGCTGTATTATTTAAATCCCATCTACAGCACTCTCGGCAAGCAAGGCTCAAATCTGCTCTTGTGCTTGAAAACGAAGCTTTAAAGGCAGCCAGGGGAGACCACTGGGGAGTAGTGACTTTGTGACAAGGGCCTAAATCCAAGAAGTGCATTTAGAAGGAGTTTTTGTTTGTTTTAGGCACAGTTGGTTTCAGCATGTTTGTCCAATGAAAATGGAGAATACTGAACTCATGTATAGATTTTAAAAAAAAATCTTCATAGGAACCTGGAGATTTTTGTTAGAGGTAGAAATATATGTGCACCACAGTACTTTATATTCCGTGCTTCTATAAAACTACTTAAAATACAGTTTATAGTCGCAGGAACAGATTATTCTGCGTATAGAATATGCCCTTTCACACTCCATTTTATTTTATGGTTATTCTATAAATGGGGCTTTGTTGTTCCTATGGGATACGAATAGTTAGAATTAATGGTTAGATCTTCTGCCTTCTGCCTTTTCAGAAATGCAGAGCTGGGGATGGGTGGCTAGTAGCATGCTCTGTATTTTGTAATCCATCAGGTTATAATGGTTTATTTGTACGTGCATGTTCAGTCGTGTTTGACTCTTTGTGACCCCCTGGACTGTTGCCTCCAGGCTCCTCTGTCCATGGGATTTTCCAGGCAAGAATACTGGAGTGGGCTGCCATTTCCTCCTCCACAGGATCTTCCCAACCCAGGGACCGAGCATGCGTCTCCTGTGTTGGAAGGTGAATTCTTTACCACTGAGCCACCTGGGAAGCCCATAAAGGTTTATTACATGTGTTCAAACTTCTCAGTACTGTGACAGTCTCTGTACAAGGTAAAGAGAGGTGTTAGGTGATATTATAAGCATAAATTCCACAAAATGAATTTATGATGCAAAATGAGAGATTGGAGGAACACAGTTGGATCTTTGAGGAACCCTTATGTAGGTCGGAAAGGTATTTAAGTTGTACAGGAAGGGAGTCAAGGGTTTTACATGGTAAGAGTCAGAATGAAATGTTTGCCCAGTGTGCTGATTGGCTTCTAGATAGAAGCATCCCAGAAAGTCTCCAAGGAACCAGCATGGGAAGCTTTAGCTTCATTAACATAGTAGACCTCTCATCTCCAAAGAGGTGACATGAAGAAGACTCTCAGAGCTAGTGCTAGAAACATCATCATCCTGGTTAAACAGAGCAGCAGTCCAGTCAGAGAAGCAAGACGAAGCATCAGACAGGCCACAGTCATTAGAAATGACTGTAAACTTAGATCAAAACAAAGAAAGAAATCCAGAAGTCCTGACACTGGAGGAATTTACGTACATAGAAGGGAAGGGCCCATAGGAGTAAAATTGGGTCCCCAGGCCAGGCTCCCAGCCACACTGTTCTGGAGGGACCTTCCCCAGGAGGAGTAGGGGGTCCTCACCAGCTGGGTGAGCTATCTGTCTGCTGCTCCCAGTTGAATACCAAAGGTGGGCCCAGGGGAGGCCGTGCTAGGACAGTTAGTAAGCAGCCATGCCAGTAGGCTCCGGTGCCAGCTGTGTGACACGGAATTGGGCCGCCCTGATGAACCAGTGATCTCCAGAGGCGGTGGTCCAGCCCCGGAAAGAACCACAGGTCCTCGTGCTGACTTTGAGGGTGATGCCCGCGGGCTCGGCTCTGGGATGTGATGGGAGGGGGCTGCCTGCAGGGGGCGCCCTCCCCGCCACCCCTGTTGGGGTGCTCTGGGGGTGGAATTCTGAGCCCCAGCGAGCAGCAGCTTCTGTGAATGTCTTGTATACAGCCAGGTAACTAGCCGGAGGAGGTTTTCATTTTGCTAAATGTTAATCTAGAGAAGGAGAAAAAGGAAAAAACAAGTTAATAGCATAATAAACAACTGCTCACCATGAAACTCTTAGAAAGAAGCCCCAGGCAGGGCCTTGACGGGGAGGATTTCATTTGAATAAGTGTTAATCCACCAGTGCTTGGCCTCTATGGATACAAATGCTAATTTTGTGCTCAAAGTCATTGAAATATTATTCCTTTTTTTTTTTTTTCTTTTCTTTTTCCTAATGAAGTTCTAGAAGCTGGCCGCTAGCTGTGAGGTCTTAACTAGGAGTGATGATTGTCAAGGTGTTACTTGGGGAATACAGGAGCCCGTTTTCTTTTTAAGTTTTATTTTATATTGGAGCACAGTCAATTAACAGTGTTGTTAGTTTCAGCTAGATAGCAAAGTGACTCAGTAATACATGTACCTGTTCTTTTTCAACTTCTTTTCCCATTTAGGTTATTTAGAATATTGAGCAGACTTCCCTATGCACTACAGTAGGTCCTTGTTGGTTATCTGTTTTGACAGTTTGTCCATGTTGATCCCAAATTCCCAATCTGTCCCTCCCCCACACCCTTCCTCCCAGGTAACCTTAAATTCCTTCTCTAAGTCTCTGCGTCTGTTTCTGTTGTGTAAATACGTTCACCTGTGTCCTGTTTTTTGTAGATTCCGCATATAAGTGATTGGTTGCTGTTGTTCGGTCGGTAAGTCACGTCTGACTCTTTGCAACCCCATAGACTGCAGCACGCCAGGCTCCCCTGTCCTCCGCTATCTCCCAGAGTTTGGTCAAATTCATGTCCATTGAGTAGGTGATGCTGTCGAACCGTCTCATCCTCTGATGCCCCCTTCTCCTTTTATCTTAGGATATGTACCTTTGTCTGGCTTACTTCACTTAGTAGGATAATCTCCAGGTCAATTCCAGTTATCCAGATGACATCATTTCATTCTTTTCATGGCTGAGAAGTATTCCATTGCCTCCGTCAGTGGACTTCTAGTTGCTTCCATGTTCTCACTGTTGCATACAGCGCTACAGTGAACACTGGGGAGCTTGTCTCCTTTTGAACTCTGTTTTTCTCCATATATATGCCCAGAAGTGGGATGACTGGGTCACATGGTAGTGGTTCTAGTTTTAGTTTCTTAAGGAACCTCCGTGCTGACCCAGAAGCCTGTATTCTTGCCTGTTTCCCCAAAACCCAGCCTCATTCCTCTAACCCCTGTTATCACAAAGATGCATCTTAAGATGTGGCTTCCAGTGAGATCCTGCTATTGGCTGGCAGTCCCCCTCAAGGAATAAATATATTGAGCAAAATTAGTTCTGCTTTTGCCTGTAACCAAGTTAGCCAAGTTTGCAAGTTAAGTGGAATATTTTTTTTTTCTTCTCTTTTTTGGGTAGTGTCCTTAGATTGCCTGGAAATCAACTGAAACTGCCCAAAAGAAAAATATTTTATTCCCATCCAAATGGGAATATATTATCTGAAGGGAAAAAAAAAATACAGATCTAATGTTAAAAACCTCTCACCTATAACTCCTGGAGAATTCAACATGCCCTGTTTAGGTTTTAGTATTTCTGTGAGTGCAAAAGAAGATAAAACACAAGACCAGGTTAGCCTGAACTCAGCCACGTAGTCGCATGATATGTACTGTTTGCAAACTGTCCTACAGGTGGAATCTGTCTAGGTCTCCTGTGTGTTTCTTCGGTGGAAAGTTTTAAAGGCTGCATTCCAGTGAGTTACATCGTGTTTGCATCCCACTTCTGTTGGTTGTCAGAGCTATTAGAGGTATTAGAGCCATTTTTCAACCATCAGCGTAAGCCAGCAGGTGAGGCATTGCTTCCTGTATTCCACATGTAAGAAAACGAAGCCACGGGCAGGTGAAATGATGCCTTCAGGGCCTGACCCCAAGGAGTAAAGCCGCCTCCATAATATGCCTCAGAGATATCGGGGGCTCAGTTCTAGACCCCTACAAGAAAGTGAGTCATGTGAATATTTTGTTTTCCAGTACATAGAAAAGTTACATTTATGCTAAAGTCTGTTAAGTGTGTCATCACATTATGTCTAAAAGAAAGTACATATCTTAATTTAAAAATACTTTCTTGCTAGAAAAATAATAACCATCATCTGAACCGCTAGCGAGTCGATCTTTTTGCCTTGGAACGTCAAAGATCACTGATCACCAGAACAGATAGAATGATAATGAAAAGGCTTGAAATGTTGCAAGAATTACCAAAATGAGACAAAGAGACATGACGTGACCAAATGCTATTGAAAAAACGTCCCTGAAAGACTTGCTCAGCACAGGGTTGCCACTAACCTTCAATGTGTTAGAAGGAAAACAAAAAGCTCAGTATCAGGAAGCGCAGTAAGGTTTGGTCTGCCCACCCAGGTGTCCTGACCCTCGTCCGCTGCTTCTTCCATTCCGTCCCCCAGCTTGGCCACACGATAGGTAATGCAGTTTTAGTGAATCAGCTAAAATAATGTGTATTCTGATCCTTAATCCCTGACCATTCAATTTGAATCTCATTTCTGTTTCAGGATGGATGATCCTGTGCTTGAGTGTTTTGGTGTTTATAGCGGGCTTAATAACATGGATGGCCTGCCTCTTAAGAACTGGGGGAGGTTGGAGCCATTTTACTGAAGTGAAAACAGACTGCTAGGGGCCCCCACTAAGCTGGTGCGTGGGAATGTGGAGCAGTGTTTGCTGCTGTGGCCTTCTCCAGGCTGAGCCTTTTGGAGGGAAAGCCTGGGGTGAGAGCGTGAGAGCATCCCACGTGAGCACTCTCATTTCTGTGCATCATGGATTTTAAACCTTGAAAGGGAGGCATGGAGCCCAAAGAAAAGAATTGAGCCCCTGCGGTAAGCTTTTCCAGGTAAAGCTGTCAGCACAGAGGCAGGCCAGCATGCAATGTCCATCAGCCCTGGGGAAGCCTGGCCCAGGGCACCACCAGAGCCTCTGAGTGGTGCTTTCTCTTAAGGAAACTGAACCCTTCAAGGCCTCCCCAGCCTGTTTATTGAACATGTGACATCTCTCCAATGTGTGGAGTTTCTGTCTCACCGCTTGCCTAAAGGAGGGTGGAGAACCTTACATTTAAATTATTTGCATTTATCTGATTAAGTACCAGTTTCAGCCTTCAGAAGCTTGGCGCCGGTACTCAGAAACCAGTGGACTTGGCCGTGGTTCTTTTTCTCAGATTCTCTCCCTTAAAAAGCTTATCTGAAGTGCTCACCATTGAAATGAGATGCTTGTGCTCAAAGAGGAAGAGAAGAGAGACGTAGACCATTCCGGGGTGTGGGGGTCCCTTGACTGCCTGTGGAGGGGCCAGCGCAGGGCTGGGGTACTCACATTTCACTTTGTCTCATCAGGTATCTGAACAGCCTCAAGATCTCAGAGGGGTGCCCATGGTTTTCCTCTCTTCTGATACTTTAGATACAATGGAGGCCACCTTGTGACTGAACCCAACCCCTGGGTGCAGAGGGAACCTCCCCCACAAGGCTTCCAGGACCCGCCAGCCCATGAAGCCACTTTCCCACCAGGATGAGTGGTGCCCTTGGGATCCAAAGAGCACTTTGCACCTCCCAGTGGCACAGTGGAAAAGAATCCTCCTGCCAGCGCAGGAGGTGCGAGAGACATAGCTTTGATCCCTGGATCGAGAAGCTCCCCTGAAGGAGGAAGTGGCAGCCCACTCCAGTATTCTTACCTGGGAAATCCCATGGACAGAGGAGCCTGGTGGACTGCAGTCCATGGGGTCTCACAGAGTCGGACACAACTGGGCACGCACACACACAGGTGCGCACGCACAGGCACACTCTCGGGAGGCATGAGGAGCTCCCCTCCCTCATGCCAGGTTTGGTCGTCACGATCTCATCATTTCAGGAAAAGCATAATTTGCGTAAATGGTGGGGTTTCTTTTCTCCTACTGCCTCTGCATTTCACAGCCTTTGTTCTGCTGCTTTGAGATCTCTCCTTTGCCTGGAGTTGGGGTGTCATCCTTCTTGGATGTACCTTGATGTAGAATAATTAGGGACGTGTTCCGAGTAAGGGAACGGGCTGCCTTTTCCACGTTTACTCCCATTTGATTATCTGTGAAGTGATTGGATATCATTCAGTAAAAAATGCTGATTTGAGATGGCATGGTAGCCACCGTAACGCTTGTGGTCTCTCTTTAAACTCTAGGCACAGAAACATGCAAACCTCAATATTTAAATTGTAGGATTTTATCTGTCAATTTTTATTTGAAAGCATTGCTGTGTGCCAGGCACTGTGTGGAGAATTTCTATTTTTAAAGTCTCTTGGGAGCACATTTAAGTTAAAGCCTCATAGATCCGTTGTTTATTTGTTTTGTTTTAATTAACTTTTACTGGAGTATAGTTGCTTTTGGTAATCCCAGGTGGCACTAGTGGTTTAAAAACCCGCCTGCCAGTGCAAGAAACTTAAAGAGATACGGGTTCAACCTCTGGGTGGGGAAGATCCCCTGGAGAAGGAAATGGCAACCCACTCCAGTATTCTTGCCGGGAGAATCCCACGGACAGAGGAGCCTGGTGGGCTACAGTCCATGGGGTTGCACAGAGTCAGACACGACTGAAGTGACTTAGCACGTAGCACGCAGTTGCTTTATACTGCCGTGTTGGTTTCTGCTGTATAGCCAAGTGAATCAGCTATGCATATATGTCTATCCCCTCTTTTTTGGATTTCTTTCCCCGTAGGGCACTGAGTAGAGCTCACTGTGCTATACAGTCGGCTCTTATTGGTTGTCTATTTTGTACATAGTTTTAATATGTGTCCATCTCAATCTCCCAATTCATCCCACCTTCCCTTTCTCCCTTGGTATCCATGTTTGTTCTCTCTGTTTGTGTCTCTATTTTACAGTTTATGTTTTCGACTTAGTAGTAAGTAAAATGTTCTTAGAATATACTTAACTGATTTTAAATTTGAACATTCTGATGCTTTTTGATCTGTTACACCAGTATGGCAGATAACTTTAAAAAGGGACACAACTTTTTTTTTTTTTTTTTTTTTTTGCTTGTCAAGACAGAAAAAAACATTATTATATAAAAAAGTATACATTTAAGAGCTCTGTGTTGTGTAGGTAAGTGGTTTTCCTTTTCGGCTACCACATTAGAATCCCCTGGATCATTCTTTGAGCATGCTGACATGTGGGTCCCATTCTGACCAGATAAATTCGCCTTTCTGATAGGGGGAGCCTGAACATTGTGTGCTTGTTCCGAGTGGAGATGGGGCAGTCTGGGCCTTCTGAGCTCTGTGTTGGTCATCTAACGCCGCTCCTGGGGACGTGCCCATCGCATTAGTTGTGTCCACTCAGTTGAAGCACAGGAGACCCTTTATCCATGAGTCTGCTCAGCACATCCTTTAAGGGTCTCCTCCATACCAGGATTTTTTCCAGCACCTGCTGGAAAGACTTGGTCCCCTCCTTCTGGAGTTTAGGTTTTGGCAAAAGATGACTTATCGCCTTGTCACTGTCTGAACATACCCCTGGCAGGGTCCTATTGTCCGTCGGTTTAACCTAATTCTTGGGTCTGGGCTGGGTGATCAGAATCAGTTCATGGGGCTTGATGCTTGTTCTGACTTGTGGGTTCTGTTTCTCCCCCACCACATGCATGATGTTGGATTAATTCACGATTTTCAGCAAGTTATTCTCCACCGCATTCCACCCAGGACTGGCCATGTAACCACAGAATTGTTTTTGTTTGCCTATTATAGAAAGACAAATAGTACCTTGCTTTTATTTTCCTAGAATCCTAAGTGTTAAAGTTAAAATCAAACATTTCTTGGTTTAAAAAAAAATGAAAGTTTAATACTGGGGAAGTAGGTAAGCAAGTAATTGAATATAAAATAATGATTCAATTTAAAAGTAAACCCATCATTCAAGACTGAAAGACTTTAAATTATTCAGGATGTGAATTGTTCTGCTTCAAACTGAGTATAATTAACACAGCCCCTTGTGTATCCTGATACCAATATTTTGTCTCTTCCCCACCCTCCAAATAACTATCTAAAATCTTGATATATAGAGCGTGAAGACCAGAGAAAAAACACACGTTCAACTAGGCAGAGACTCTTAACTGACCCAAATAGCAGTTCATTCATGAGATAATGTGACCTGCAGTCATGGGGATGGAATCTGTTGATTGAACTGTGGTAATTCTGGCATAGAACAGACTCTGCAGTGATCAGAGAATCCGCGGAAATAAGCTCCGGCAGGAAAATATGGCAAAAGCTGTGCAAACCTCATCTCGATTCCAGGAATATTTCTTTCTTGAGACATGTGTATCATTTGTCAGCTGGACTGTTCCTGCTAATCCATTAAAGCTTGTCTTTTATTAGTGTGAAGTGCCTTGGTATCAAAGGGTTTGAGCAATTAAGTGATTTATATATTTTAAGGTTGGTTTTCAGTTCATAATTTGGGACTCACACCTTCTGTTAAAAAGGGTTTCCCCTTTGGAGACGGTCGATGAATGCTAGGGCTTGGGGGTATTCACACGTTGGACAGGCATCGTCATCACCAGAGCATCTTTACCTATCCTGGGGGTCAGTACTCTGCAGTGTGTGTCCAAGTGTGCATTTCTTAACTGTGATGTTGCCTTTTGCAAACATGTGAGGTTCTTTTTGTTCCCTTCAGCCTTCTTCTCTGACAGTGAATGTCTATATTGCTGAAGGGAAGTGCCTTAGCACTGGAGCTGTCTCAGATGCTTTTTGGAAGGAGATAGGGAAAAATAAAGTCAGTATACCAGTTAGTTTTGGGCTTCCCTAGTGGCCCAGTGGTAAAGAATCTGCCTGCCAACACAGGGGACTTGGGTTCAGTCCCTGAGTCGGGAAGATCCCCTGGACAAGGAAATGGCAATGCGCTCCAGTGTTCTTGCCTGGAGAAGCCCACGGACAGAGGAGTCTGGTGGGCTCTGGTCCCTGGGGTGGCAAAGAGTCAGACTCAGCTTAGCAGCTACGCAGCAACAACACACCTGTTGGTTTCCTACCCAGTAAACAACTCATGTGATGGTGTCCCGGATCATTCATAAGGGGCTTCAGTAGCTGGTTTCGACAAATTCATGTCAAAATGGGAAGATGGCAAGAAGGCGGTTTTCCTCTTCAAACCAGTAGGGAAAAACTTAGAGAAAATGTAAAATACTAAGGTCAGGCCTTATTCAGTCAATAAATATGTCTATGGAGCAGCGGTGAAAGAGAAAAACAGTCCCCTCTCCCGGGCCAGTCGGAGCATGCAGCCCGCTCCTGGACACACACACTACCTGTGTGTCTGTGGAGGTTTGGGGAAGAGCCGTTGTTGCTTTTATCAGAGTCATCTGTGGAGTTTCCTCCATCCGTGGGATTCTCCAGGTGAGAATACAGGAGTGAATTGCCATTCCCTTCCCCAGGGAATCTTCCCAACCCAGGGATCGAACCCAGGTTTCCTGCCTGGCAGGCAGATTCTTAACCATCCAGGCCACCAGGGAAGCCCTTAATGAAATTAGTCTCCCCCTGTATTATAAAATCTTTTCCCATGTACCAGGTGGTGGGGCTGCTGGGGGCAGAGACCCCTGTCCCGTGAGTATGGGATCCCTGGTGATGCTGAGGTTTGTAACCACCACCCACCCCCACCCCACCCCACCCCCACCCCCGAGACCACTGGCACAGATGCTGCTGGGCCATAAGCTCAGCAGTCAGACCCTGTTCCTGGGTCTGCAGCAGCAATATCATGTGACGTGACAGGTAATCCTCCCAAGGGGCAGAAGCTGCAGTGTGAGGGGGTTGAATTTGTGACATGCACTCCCAGTTCCCTCCTACCTCCCGTTGTTCCTCACTTCATGTCGCCCTAACCTCTTAATGGCTGTTAACAACGTCATCTCGTGAATTCCCTTCTGCATTTTGAAAGGAGGAGCCCAAACATCTAACAGAAACGTTTGAGGCCAAAAAGTTCTGAGGGAGAAGTCGTTGTAACCTCTTTTCAAGAGCACGTACACATGTGTGTGTTGGACAGATTTAAAATCACGGGGCTTAACTTGACGCCATTCGATTTTATGGGAACAAGCATTATGAGAGCCAGTGGAAATATATTTTTCAGGTGCTGGTAAAAGGCAGATCCCTCACCGGGGAACTAACTTTGTGAATTTTCTGAAGATCTGAGATGTTTGAGATGCATAACCCGTTGCCGGGATTAATGTATTGGAGCTGACTTTATGTTTTCTAAGGAAACTAAAAGTGCTGCTCAGTCCTGTGTGGCATATATTCCACTTTTACTTAAGATTCTGCACACACGGTAGGGAGAGTACCAGCTTTACAGGGGGAAAAAAAAAAAAACTTTTTAAATCTAAATATTGATTTAAATCAAGTCATAGCTCTTTGGACAATACCACTTAGTCACTGTTGTTTCCAAGGCAGGAAACTTGATGTTCTGGGTGGTTGTAAAGGAGAGAGAACATGGCTCTCTCGTGTACGTTTCAGGGGGTGGAGTAAATCACAGGTTATGTAGAGTCAGATCAGGCAGGAATCTGAACCTCTCTTTTTCTCTTTATGGGTTCTGTGATCTTGGGCAAGCTAACTCACCTTCTGAATCCCAGTTTCCCATCTGTAAAAGGAGAACACTCATTCACTTTGCACAGTGTTGGGAATTTCAAAGCCAAACAGGTAAACCATCTGCCCCCAGTAAGTACTTAGTAAATATTTGTTCCCTTCATTGTTGTCAAGTATCTTGCTGTCCAGGCTGGAGAGGTGAAGGAAAGTATGAAAACATATAATCATAGAGAAAAATGATGAAGCAATAATGGGCAGTTTCACTTATTTCACAGAATGTGCTGAGGAAAAACAAAACTGGAGTTGGGATCCACTTTTCTTAAGGTCCCTGTTGAGAACCTATGCGCCCTGCTTGATTCCAGGTGCTGGGAATCAGATCATACATAGGCTTTGCCCTCATAATCTTCGTGGTGTTGTGGGTTAGCAGACATGGATTAAACACTCACACGGTGACTTCCCTGGTGGTCCAGGGGCTAAAACTCTGCACCCCAAGGCGGGGCCCCTGGTTTGATCCCTGATTGGGGAATTAGATCCCACAGGCTGCAGCGAAGACCCAGCACAGCCAGGTGAATAAATAGATAAGTAAACAATCAGGGACATGTTGGAACTGAGCCAGATGGAAAGGCAGTTTATTTTAGGTGAGGTGATACACAGCATAGGCAGCAAATTGGGAGGTATGAAGCATGAGGCGGCAGCTGGCCTAGACGGCTTGAATCCTGCTCTTCCCCTTCCTGGATGTTTAACCATGGCCCTCTCTGAACCTTGGATTTGTTGTCTGTAATGTGGAGACAGTGGATCAGCTCCTCAAGGGGCTATGTTGAGGACTAAAATTGAGATAAAGCCCATTGGGCCTCCCGCGTGGCACTAGTGGTAAAGAACCCATCTGCCACTGCAGGGGATGTGAGAGGCATGGGTCCCATCCCTGAGTCGGGAAGATCCCCAGAGGAAGGCATGGCAGCCCACTCCAGTGGTCTTGCCTGGAGAATCCCCTGGACAGAGGAGCCTGGCGGGCTATGGTCCATAGCGTCGCAAAGAGTCAGACGTGAATGAAGTGACTTAGCATGCACAAAGCATGTTGGGCACCTGTTCTAACCGAACATCACACCCTTCACAGCATGATGACAAGAGTCAGTGCCTGTCCCAGCCAGGGGCTTGTGCAAAACAAATGTACACCAAGTGAAAATATTTTTGTATGTTTGGGTCATAGAACTTGGAAGCTTGGGATTTAAAAAACTATTTTAGAGAAATCGTTTCCAGCCTCTGTGCCCCTAAGCCCCTGAGAGGACTGCAGAGTTATGAGCAGAAATTCTAAAAATCCTTGAGCACATCAAGCGTTATCTGAGAGGTCTGTGTGTACGTGTGTGCGTCACAACATTTGTGTCATCCATTTTGTTGCTGTTTTGATCAGTAAAGTGGAAAGTTTTGAACCGTATTACTAGACTCAAATACTTTACACACCCTTCTGTATAGTCTCAGTCATCAGGTATCGAAAAAGTTCAACTGATATCGCATGATGGAGCAAAACATCTTTTTGAATATGTTCAAAAAAGGTAGGAATTACTGTTCAAGGGAGTTTGAAAAAAATGGCCAAAGGTTGGAAGTTGCTTAGTGACTTTGGCTTCTAGCCTCGTTCTCCATTCTTGGAAAGCATGTCAGTTCTATTCTGAAGTCAGATATCATCACTGAAATGGATACCTCCATTCTCAAAATATCTTGGCACCGCCTTAGGAGCAATGTGGAATTAAAGCGAGAGATTCCACCCAAGGTCTGGTTGGTGTTATTTGGGTTCCCTAACTAATATTTGGCATGGAAATGGGACCCGTTATTCTTTGAAATGGGACCTTCCCTGTGGTTCAGATGGTAAAGAATCTTCCTGAAATGCAGGAGATCCGGGTTTTGTCCCTCGGTTGGTAAGAGATCCCCTGGAGAAAGGAGTGGCTACCCACTCCAGGATCCTTGCCCGGAGAATCCCATGGACAGAGGAGCCAGGCAGCCTACAGTCCACGCGGTCACAGAGCTAGACACGACTGAAAGGTGGGTGAACAGGTGCCCTCCATTCCCTGCAGTTCTTCTGTGACCCAGTGTTACTAGCAGCAGAAGTGTAAGCAGACCCAAATCAGAGTGATCACCTGGGCATGGCCTTGTTTGACCCTCTGCGTAGGAAGACACCCATTCCTTCAGTGGAAACCCACTGTGGCCTTGTCCAGCAGTGGGACCTGTGTGTCCTTCTTATGTTCAGTTATCTGAAGCAGAACAGTCTGAACTACTGGCTGATGCCATTTAGGGGCCATGTTAAGCTGCATATTTAAATTTTAGAGCTTATTTTCTCCTAGAAAACAGTTCACAGGTAGGTTCTCAGTTGGGGTACAGAAAAAAGACCCTGTTGAACTCAGAAGGGAATGAGCTAAGAGCTGTTTTTCATGATATTCTAGTTTGCCGCTGTTACCGTGGGAAGATGCCTCTCTGTCTGGATCCCTGGGCCTGAGAAGTGAGCCACCTTGGCCCTTGCCACATGACTGCCCCCTCCTTCCTCGATGACTACGTCTGAGTGGCAGAGGCGTGCGGAGCCGCACAGTCACCTCTGCTTTCGTAACGCGTGCTTATCATCTAAGGCCGTGTTTCTAATTCCTCTACAAAATAGTGAAAGAGACTGTCATGCCACACCACCTTATTCTGTTAGCATATCGTATCCGCACGTGCACTTTTTAAATAGAACAAAGTGGATGCAGGTTAGTGTGAGAGCTGTTCAATAGAAAGATTGTTCTGTGGAACAACACCTCGTTAAGGAGTAAAGATTAACTAGGGTGGAGTCCCTGTGCATAAGAAGGACATGATCAGGAAAGTTCAAGAGAGATGGTAGTTTGATCATCAAGACTAGTCTGATGGAGTGTTTTATTCTATTTTGTCATTCAGCCGCGTCCACCTCTTTGCAACCCCATGGACTACAGCACTCCAGGCTACCCTGCCCTTTACCATCTCCTGGAGCTTGCTCAAACTCATGTCCATTGAGTTGGTGATGCCATCCAACCATCTCCTCCTCTGTCATCCCCTTCTCCTCCTGCCTTCAGTCTTTCCCAACATCAGGATCTTTTCTGAGTCTGTTCTTCTCATCAAGCAGCCAAAGTATTGGAGTTTCAGCTTCCGCATCAGTCCTTCCAATGAATACTCAGGACTGATTTCCCTTAGGATTGATTGGTTTGATCTCCTTGCAGTCCAAGGGACTCTCAAGAGTCTTCTCCAGCACCACAGTTCAAAAGCATCAATTCTTTGGTGCTCAGCTTTCTTTATGGCCCAATTCTTAGACCCATACATGACTACTGAAAAAACCATAGCTTTGACTACATGGACCTTTGTCAGCAAAGTAATGTCTCTGCTGTTTAACACACTGTCTAGGTTTGTCATAGCTTTTCTTCCAAGGAGCAAGCGTCTTTTAGTTTCATGGCTGCAGAAACCATCTGCAGTGATTTTGGAGCCCAAGAAAATAGTCTCTCACTGTTTCCATTGTTTCCCCATCTATTTGCCATGAAGTGATGGGACCAAATGCCATGATCTTGGTTTTTTTAATGTTGAGCTATAAGCCAACTTTTTCTCTCTTCCCTTTCACCTTCATCAAGAGGCTCTTTAGTTCCTCTTCACTTTCTACCATAAGGGTGGTGTCATCTGCATATCTGAGGTTATTGCTGTTTCTCCCAGCAGTCTTGATTCCAGCTTGTGCTTCATCCAGCCTGGCATTTCACATGATGTACTCTGCATATAAGTTAAATAAGCAGGGTGACAGTGCACAGCCTTGACGTACTCCTTTCCCAATTTGGAACCAGTCTGTTGTTTCACGTCTAACTGTTGCTTCTTTACCTGCATACAGGTTTCAATGAGGCAGGCGAGGTGGCCCCCATCTCTTGAAGAATTTTCCAGTTTATTGTGATCCATACAATCAAAGGCTTTAGTCAGTGAAACAGAGGTAGATGTTTTTCTAGAATTCTCTTGCTTTTTCTATGATCCAGTGGATGTTGGCAATTTGATCTCTGGTTTCTCTGGATTTTCTAAATCCAGCTTGAACATCTGGAAGTTCTCAGTTCACGTACTGTTGAAGCCTGGCTTGGAGAATTTTGAGCATTACTTTACTAGCTGGTGGAATGAGTGCAATTGTGTGGTAGTTTGAACATTGTTTGGCATTGCTTTTCTTTGGGATTGAAATGAAAAGTGACCTTTTCTGGTCCTATAGCCACTGAGTTTTCCAAACTTGCTGGCATATTGAGTGAAGCACTTTCACAGCGTCATCTTTTAGGATTTGAAATAGCTCAACTGGGATTTCATCACCTCCACTAGTTTTGTTCATAGTGATGCTTCCTAAGGCCCACTTGACTTCACACTCCAGGATGTCTGGCTCTAGGTGAGTGATCACACCATTGTGGTTATCTGGGTCATTAAGATCTCTTTTGTTCTCTCTATCAAGATGTTTAAGAAGCTCAGAAGAAGGCTGCTTTGTCAATAAAGTGGGTTAATGCTCTGAGCCATATGTATTGATTCAGATGTCCAGACTCTAAATGTGAATATATGTCCTCTCACCTTTGTTTCCGTTTGGTTTGGCATTTAAGAGACTTGTCTTTTGGGGATAAAATATTTGAGCACAGGAGGTGACACCATTGGCAAGGACGAAATGGAGGGAGAAACTGCTGAAAATTCTTAGGAATGAAATGAGTAATACTGATGAAGAACCCAGGCAAACAGATACTGTGAAATGATGCCTAGAAACTTTCTGGGCAAGAAAAAAGTTACTGGCTTGAGAGCAAAATCTTACTTGACAGACATCTTTAATTTACTGCTAACATTAATATCTCAGAAGGATCAAAGCAAAAATCTCTTCGTTTTTTCCAAATTTTTGTTAAAAGCTTTCTTTACAATGATGCCTCAGCGTGCTTTTTTTAGTGTGAGGGACCCTGATTATTTCAGAACATTGGTTTAGAAAAAAAACTCTGAAGTTCTGAGAAAAGTTATGATACCTTGTTTTAAAGAAGTCTAGTTAGATTGCTGATGACATAAAAACCAGATATTTTTAAGTAAGAGCAGATGAGACAGGAAGCATTGCTTGGATCCTGGGCATTATCTTGTTTTCAGCTTCCTAAAGCCTGAGGAAATTTTAAGTTACCTGGTGTGAGCTCCACAAATCAAAGCATTGGTCATCAGTAGTGGGTTTTCAGGCTTAAAGGGGATTGACAAGAGGAGAGCTTGCCTTGGAAATCTAACTTGGGTTATTGGTAGCATGGAGCCTTCCAGAAAGCGGATTACAGTATACAGAGTCTGGGCAAGAGGTCTTGGGCTTGGAGCTCAGACCTGCCTTCTAGTTCTCACTGTCATTCAAGGCTGCGTCACCTTAGGTGAGTTGCTGTATTTTTTCTGGGCCTAAATTTCCTCGTGTACAAAATGGTAATTTCCCAGGTCCATTGTGGTTTTAAAAACAATTAACCCTGAGACATGTCATCAGTGTCTCCTGGCAGGATGGTAGTTCAGATAAAGCTTAGGGTTAGCATTAGAAAAATCGGATTGTCTACCTATAGAATGGCTAGAGAAACTGTGAAGAGATGGAAGTGATGTGTGAACCTAGAATGGGAAAAGGCTTCTCCTTGGTTAGCTTTGTTTTGATTGACATTTCTATAATGATGACAACTGCTACTGTTTTTCTTCTTTCTTTTTAAAGGCAAAATTAGTTAAGTGAGCAAATACTGTACTGGAAAAAAATCATAAATCATCCCAAGTGGGTCAGGTCTGATTTAGTCCAATATTTAAGGTGTTTAAGTCTTTATTGACTACAGACTTGACACCGTAACTGGGAGCAAAATATCAAAAGTAATTAGGTCAGCCTGTGGTGTTAGAAGCTTCTGTCCTCCAAATATGTGGTTGTGAGTATGTATTCTTCTGCCTCCTGGAAAATGATGCAAGTCCTCCGAGCCCTATAAAAATACATGTTATTAGTTCTGTTAGCAAAACTTAAAGTTGGAACTGGAAAGTCATTAATTTCAGAGTTAGCTATTTATTGCTAAGAGTGTTCAACACCCTGACACTCTCAGAATGGAAAGGCCAAGTGAGCCTCTTGACAGATGAATTACGAACGATTCCCCCATAATCTTTACCATCCAGCGCACATAAACATAAAGGTAATTTCACTTTTATGAACTCCAGTCCCATAGCTCTAGAAGTTGTGTGTGAATAGAAGAAAAATTTGTAGGAGGAAGACAATTGTCTGATACATAAACTGCTACGTCAGGATCCAGACATAAATTATATATGTGAGGAGTTTTGCAACGAAAGCCCAAAATAACCTTTGAGAAACAAGTACCGAAGGGAATGGAGAAATACAAATTAGTTTGGGAAATGACCTGCTTAGATTGACTAGAGCAAGCTGTTTTCTGCTAGTTCAAGGTCATTCCCTCTGACAGGCCTTGATGTCTCATCCATGTGAGTTTTGAACACATTCCCTTGGAGGGCACTTCCACAGCCTAATGGCTTGAGATATTTGAAAGCTTCTTTAAGACAGTCAGCCTAAATTTTCTTTTAATTTCCTCTCCCAGCATCTCTGTAATTGCCCTTTCTTGTATTATCCTAAAAGGAGTTTGCGGGGAACATGTGGAGTGGGAAGGAGTGTTCCGTTTTTTCCTCTGGGGTGCTACAAATTTCACCTTTCATAAACTGATGCTTTGCTCACGGAAAATGACTACAAAGGGAATGAATTCACCGCTTTTCCAGAGCTGAACAAGTTCTGCCTGTAATAAAGGTGCCCACAGAGACTAGCTGGAGCCTGAGTCCTGGAGGAGAGAGGTTGCCTGAATGTATTTTTTCACTACCCTTATTCTAGTTCTTGGCCCATTTCGAGAGTCACTGGCCTCATTTATCGCAAACCTTCTTCCTCCCTGAAAACACCATCTTCCAACTCCAAGCCCTACCCCATACACACTGACCACTCAGGAAGGCTGTGTAAGAATGTAGTGGGACAGTGTCCTGTACCCATCAAAACCTTGCTGAATGCATAGGGGTAATCAGACCAGCAAAGTGTGGGTCATTCTGTCTCTTCATGCACTGCCTACAAAGAGTACAAAAAGAACACCGGCGATTCTGTGTTCTTGTCCCTGTGATGTACTCTTGAGCACCATGGGTGAGACTGTAAACCCGTGGATGCTCCAGAGAGAGGATCCGGGAGGAATTTCGTTTCTGGGGATGTGTTTGAGAGTCATACTGCTCCGGTCTTTAGTGTCGATGTGATGCGATTAAAGAATTAAATAAGCAAACACTTTTGGACCAGAAGAGAGTTGTTCTCCAGTCGATTAATTCCCTCGAGCAGATCGCTGCCTCCTTTCAACTGTTTGTATTCTGAGAGTGCAGCTGAGGTGTGAGCGCCTTGCACTCCTTCATGCACTGACCAGAACTGCTCTGCCTCCTGTTTTACCTCCGTGCCCTCTCTGTGGTATTCAGGATACTCTCTGTATTTATTGGCCTAGAAGTAAAAACAAAAACATTCTTAAACTTCTTCAGAATGATTGGGTACAGAGGAAGGCATCTGGAAAAAAAAAAAAGTGTAGATTTCATTCATTTTTTTAGGATCTACTCAAAGTCCTATCACCTAAATGATTTCTTATTCCGTAATTTCTTTATATTCCACGTGTGGACTTTGGTTTTAGTGCGTGCCCAGCTTTGGGGGTTGATGGACAGTTACCTCCTCCACAAAAACGTGGGGAAACTGCAGGTCCATGGAGTCTGGATATTCAGAGTAGAGAGGTGGTCGCTTAGCCCTCTCTTGGGCTGGCTTTGCTGTAGCCTGGCTGCATCCTGGTGTGTGGTCAGAATTATCGTGGCACAGCACAGATGACAGCAGTGTCTGGTAATGAAAACCAGATTGCTGTGGGATCAATTGGTTGCTCATCATTTGTATCACCCATAACTGAAAAAATGAACCTGGCTGAATAATCAAGAGTGTAAACCACTGTTAACTGCTCCCAGGTTCAGAAATGTCTTGGCTGTATTTGTAAGAGCTGGTAAGGTAGGATGAAAAGGGTTTGCACTTGGCAGACACTAGTTCAAAGACTGGCTTTGCTACTGAGTGTCATCTTAATGAGTTCTTTAACCACTAAAGTTATATAGCCATCTAAAAAAATGGAAATTACATATTCTCACTTTATGAGAATTAAGTGGGGTCGTGTATAAATGGTCCAAGTAGGGACCTCCTTCATGTTAGTTCCCTTTGCTTTTTCTGTCTTTGTTTGAACAAATTTGTATATTTACAAGTCTTTGGGCTAGCATCTTTAATGGTTTATTTCTTAGTAAGTGTCCAGTTTCTGACCCATCGTGATTGCTCACTAAAATGTTCAGGGAATGAGTGAGTGGATGGTTACATATATTTAGTGGGGTGTGGCCATTTTTTCCCCTCTATTAGACAAGGAACGTAGAGTTCGTAGTTTTCCCCAAGATTACCCAGAGGATGGAATCACTGCCTGCACAGACATCCAGAAATGTACTGTACAGCTCTTGTAAATTTCAGGCAAATGCAGTATTAGTTCCTATATGTATTAACCATTGCCTTCTTCTCCATCAAACACTCACTTTGTGAAAATATGATTTCTGCATGGCACTGAGTCCGATATTGGAGGACCTTTTCATTGTGTCTTGTAGAGGGAACCTCATCCATGTGCTTGATTTGAAGCATGCAGTAAGGAGAAGGCATTCAGAGGTGGAGGAGAATGGTGGCCACTCTCTTCTGGGACAACCTTTGATTGGAGTCAGAGTCCTAATACTCATTTAATGAAAAGAAGGTTGTTGGAACTATCATTTGATCGACATTTCCTGTTACTAGAATTAAGTCTAACCAGCTGCCAGTTCCTGGAGGCAGGTGGCTGTAGCTTTCTGTCTCAGCATCTGCCTATTTTTCCATTTCTAATTGGCTTTGTTAGATAAGTTAGTCTAGTATTTGTTTGAGAAAAAAATATCTGTGTGTGTTGAACTTCTCCCAGTTGCTTAAGCATCTATTTCCTAGAAATCAAACTTTCAAAAACTGAAATTCTATAAATGTTAAGAGGGATTATTTTAGAGGAGGGAACAGGCTCAATTTTGTGATCAATTCTTTAGTACAGTGACGCATTTACTAGTTTACGTTCTGTTCTAGAAGGAATTTTTTTATATAGTGGGGCCTGACTAAAGAATATTAGGACAAGAGCATTTCCATCCCCAGTAGAATTTGTTCCCAGAAAAGGTGGAAATTATACATCAGAACCCTGCTTCACTGTTTTGGCACCACTGATTCAAATACTAGCCAGAACCTAGGAGAGTTGAGATGGGGGTGGTGGGAATGTTCATTAAACTGACATGTTGGAACCTCTAAAAAGGTTTTCATGGAGTACTCATTTAGAAATAGATGAAAATTTGAACATATATATATATGTGTGTGTGTGTGTGTGTGTATATTTTTTTTTTTTTGCCTGAAGTACTTGATGCATGACCCACCTTTCTGGTGAATGGTTTGCTAAAGGGTTTCCCATGTGCATCTCTTGTAAAAGAAAGATTTCTTCAGGGTGCATTGGTCATTATTGACATACTTTCCCTAGATTCTAATTTCCTCATGATATTGGTGCTTTCTTCCATACCTTTTTAACTCATAGAAAAGAAAAACACATCAAGCTTTGTTCTGAGGCCAATAGCATGCCGCTCTCACCTACTTTTCTTTCCCTGGAGGGACTTCCAGATTTTCCTGTGACTTTGGCTGGTTGATCCCAGAATGGTAAATATTCCAGTGAACGGAGCCTGAGCCCTGGATTCCTCCTTTCTGGTTGGAGGCAGGGTTCCTTGGAGGAGAGGAATAAGGAGGGAACATAAATGTAAGACTCCACATGGATATAGAAAACGAACTTACGTTTACCAGGGGATAAGGGCTGGGGAAGAATTGGGAGATTGAAACTGACATATACACACTGCTGCTGCTGCTGCTGCAAAGTCGCTTCAGTCGTGTCCAACTCTGTGTGACCCCATAGACGGCAGCCGACCAGGCTCCCCCGTCCCTGGGATTCTCCAGGCAACAACACTGGAGTGGGTTGCCATTTCCTTCTCCAATGCATGAAAGTAAAAGGTGAAAGTGAAGTTGCTCAGTCGTGTCCGACTCTTCGCGACCCCATGGACCGCAGCCCACCAGGCTCCTCCATCCATGGGATTTTCTAGGCAAGAGTACTGGAGTGGGGTGCCATCGCCTTCTCCATATACACACTACTATATATAAAATAGGTAACTAATAAGAGCTCAGCACTCTGTAACAGCCTGCATGTGAAAAGAATCTTTAAAAAAAGTGGATTATACGTATATGTGTGGCTGATTCACCTTACTTGTGTCCCTGAAGCTAGCACCACGTTGTAAATCAACAATACAATAAAAAATTTTTAAAAATCAGAATCCAGTCCCATCCACCCCCATGTTAATCCCTTGCTTAAGCCCCATTGCTTTTTTCTCAAGAATTCAAAACTCTTAATTACTCCCCAAAAGACACAGCCAAAAATGATACCCAGCCTTTAGCTCCTCCTAGCAGAAGACCTAAAGAAAACCTGTCCAGTAGGCAGACTCCTGTCTTTTGTTGAAATTACAGGAGAGATCAACTCAGTGACCAGGCGCAGGTGATAACATTCCTCTCAGCTTTTCTGGATTTCTGGGTCATTCAGCTGTTCATTCTTGTACAGAACATTGGTGGCTGCCAGGGGCAAGGCGATGTCCTGGGTTTCCCTGCAGAGCAGAGAGCATGGTGGCCTAAGGGTCTTGAAGCACGGGTTGCAGGTTCCATTGTGCTGTGAGTGACTGAGTACAAAGAAAACAGTGTTAGTTGCTCAGTCGTGTCCAAGCCTCTGTGACCCCGTGGACTGTAGCCCACCAGGCTCCTCTGTCCATGGACTTCTCCAGGCTAGAGGACTAGAATGGGCAGCCTTTCCCTTCTTAGGCACCCTCTCTGACCCAGGGATTGAGCCTGCTCTGCTGCATTGCTGCTGCTGCTGCTAAGTCGCTTCAGTCGTGTCCGACTCTGTGTGACCTCATAGACGGGAGCCCACCAGGCTCCCCCGTCCCTGGGATTCTCCAGGCAAGAACACTGGAGTGGGTTGCCATTTCTTTCTCCAGTGCATGAAAGTGAAAAGTGAAAGGGAAGTCACCAGGCAGACCCTTTACCGTGTGAGCCAACACTGTATGTAAACTGCTCCTCCTGCCTGGCTAGCTCCTCTCTCACCTGTAAAATGAAGGGATTACTCTGAGCTCTGAGATCCCTTCCCGTTCTAGAACTTCTGTGATTTTCTGATTACAAATCTCTCGAGCCAGTAATTCATGATTCCAAGTTTAGGCTGAAAACTCAGTTCTTTCGACTCTCAGCCTGAAGCACAGGGTGGCCTGTGAAGAGGTCCATGGTTGGAGATGCTTGGCTGTCTCACCTTGGACACAGTAAACCTACTGAAGATGCTTAGTGTAGATGGCCAGGGAGGCCAGACTTCCAAACAGACACGTCAGAGCTTTGCCGTCTTTTGAATATTATGTGTTGTATACCCTTTTGTATGTACTAACTGGCAGTTATGAAATCGTTGGTGTCTTAATGCTGCTTAAAATGGGGTGAGGTTCTTTTTACCTTATCCTGATATCTGCAACCAGATGCCAGATGAAGAATTCCACTGAAATAAGAAAACATGTTGTCTTTCTCCTTTCAGAGGAGTCACCTATGCAGACAGATCCCAACCCCAGGCCCCATCCCTACATGCTTTGTTTCCTGTGGTCACAGTTTTTATTCTGTCTTGACTGGCAGTGAGGTCAGAGGTCATAATGACCCTCTGTTCTTATTACAGAGCCTGTTGATGGTTGACACCTCTGTTGGGGAAATAAAAATGAGCTGGTGAAAGACTTATCTTGACAGATGCCCATGATCAGGGCTATGCCAGTTGGCATGTTCCTAATAATAGGAAACAAATGTATATTTCCGCTTCTTGACTCACTTCGCCAATTCCTCACAGGAGCCCTTGAACTTAAAATGTGATTAAATAAGAAAGAACTGGAGAAGGCAGTGGAGACTGATGCAGAGGGTGGTTTGGTGACTGTTTTATGTTATTTCTGTCCTCTCCAGGAGTGAGAATAACCAACCTGTGAATGACGAAAGGTATCTCAAGTTTTGTTGTTGTTTAGTCCCTAAGTCGTGTCCTACTCTTTGCAACCCCATGGACTGTAGCCTGCCAGGCTCCTCTGGCCATGACATTTGCCAGGCAAGAATACTGCAGTGGGTTGCCCTTTCTGTCTCCAGGGGATCTTCCTGACCCAGGAATGGTACCCGGGTCTCCTGCATTGCAGGTGGAATTCTTTACCACTGAACCACCAGGTAGAGTGAAAGTGAAGTCACTCAGTCGTGTCCAACTCTTTGCAACCCCGTGGACTGTAGCTTGCCAGGCTCCTCCATCCATGGGATTCTCCAGGCAAGAATACTGGAGTGGGTTGCCATTTCCTTCTCCAGGGGATCTTCCCGACCCAGGGATCGAACTCAGGTCTCCCACATTGCAGGCAGGCGATTTAACCTCTGAGCCACCAGGGAAGCCCAACTCAAGTTTTACACGAAAGCTTTTACTAAGGTAGCGCCACTTTCCATATGCCTGCTTCCCCTTGTCCTGCAGTGGGTGAGAAATGCGTTGGTCGCCTCCTCCCCCTGCTCCCCGCCCAGAACTGTTTCACAGTTTAAGAGCCAGGACTCTGGCTTCAGACAGCTTGAATTGGAATCTTGATTCCATCACCTATTTGGACAAGCCTCTCACTGTCTTGGTACGCAGTGTCTCCATCCTTAAAAAGAGGGTGAATAATGCTTTTCTTGTGTAGTCGTGTTGTTGTTGTGCAGTTGCTAAGGCATGTCTGACTCTGCGACCCATACCCTGCAGCGCGCCAGGCTCCTCTGACCTTCACTGTCTCCCAGAGTTTTCTCAAACTCATGTCCATGGAGTCAGGGATACCATCTAGCCATCTCATCCTCTGTCACCCCCTGCCCTCCTACTCTCAGTCTTTCCCAGCATCAGAGTCTTTTCCAGTGAGTCGGCTCTTCACATCAGGTGGCCAAAGTATTGGTGCTTTACCATCAGTCCTTCGAGTGAATATTCAAGAGTTTATTTCCTTTAGGATTGACTGGTTGGATCTCCTTCCTCTTCAAGGGACTCTCAAGAGTCTTCTCCAGCACCACAGTTCAAAAGCATCAATTCTTTGGCACTTAGCCTTTTTTATAATCCAACTCTCACATCTGTACATGACTACTGGAAAAACCATAGCTTTGACTATATAGACCTTTGTCAGCATTTAGCCATAGGTAGGATTAAATCATACCTGATGGAGAGGACTTTAACACAGGGCCTGCCATATAGTAATGGCATCTTTGTTGCTTGTCTCCCACGGCCAGTCTCAGCAACCAAAACATGAGCTGCTTTAGATTTTATTTAAATTCTCTCAGTCAGCAGGCTGAACTCTGGGATCAAAGATTCAGAGCAGGTACCAACCACTGTGAAGAGCCAGTCTAGGCTGATTGTCCGTGGTCTGCACTAATAATTTTGGGCAAAGAAGAGAAACTATCCTGTGGATAATTCATTTCCCTCCAGGAAAGGGAAGAATCCAGGAGAGACCACTTTCTTGTTCTCTAGTTGGATGTTAAGCCCAAGAGAAAGTATGTAATTCTGTGACTTAACGTGATCTGTAGCTTTACTGATGGTATGTGCCGGCAAATGTGGTGGGAATAAACACCAATTAAGACATTTTTGATCTTGTTGGACAGATAGAGGAATAGCCAGACACTTGACTGATTTCACCTTTGAGTAAGTGTGGACTGGAGATGGTCTCCATGCTGAAGGTCTTACTGAGTTGAATGAAGGGATGTGGCAGCCCACAGTTAAATGTGATGTGCAGGTACTCCATTCAGTTCAGCTCAGTCACTCAGTCGTGTCCAACTCTGCGACCCCATGAATCGCAGCACACAAGGCCTCCCTGTCCATCACCAACTCCCGGAGTTCACTAAAACTCACGTCCATCAAGTCAGTGATGCCATCCAGCCATCTCATCCTCTGTTGTCCCCTTCTCCTCCTGCCCCCAATCCCTCCCAGCATCAGAGTCTTTTCCAATGAGTCAGCTCTTCGCATGAAGTGGCCAAAGTATGGGAGTTTCAGCTTTAGCATCAGTCCTTCCAAAGAACACCCAGGACTGATCTCCTTTAGAATGGACTGGTTGGATCTCCTTGCAGTCCAAGGGACTCTCAAGAGTCTTCTCCAACACCACAGCTCAAAAGCATCAATTCTTTGGTGCTCAGCTTTCTTCACAGTCCAACTCTCACATCCATACATGACCACTGGAAAAACCATAGCCTTGACTAGACGGACCTTTGTTGACAAAGTAATGTCTCTGCTTTTGAACATGCTATCTAGGTTGATCATAACTTTCCTTCCAAGGAGTAAGTGTCTTTTAGTTTCCTGGCTGCAATCACCATCTGCAGTGATTTTGGAGCCCCCAAAAATAAAGTTTGACACTGTTTCTACTGTTTCCCCATCTATTTGCCATGAAGTGATGGGACCAGATGCCAAGATCTTAGTTTTCTGAATGTTGAGCTTTAAGCCAACTTTTTCACTCTCCACTTTCACTTTCATCAAGAGGCTTTTAGTTCCTCTTCACTTTCTGCCATAAGGGTGGGGTCATCTGCATATCTGAGGTTATTGATATTTCTCCTGGAAATCTTGATTCCAGCTTGTGCTTCTTCCAGCCCAGTGTTTCTCATGATGTACTCTGCATAGAAGTTAAATAAGCAGGGTGACAATATACAGCCTTGACGTACTCCTTTTCCTATTTGGAACCAGTCTGTTGTTCCATGTCCAGTTCTAACTGTTACTTCCTGACCTGCATATAGGTTTCTCAAGAGGCAGGTCAGGTGGTCTGTATTCCCATCTCTTTCAGAATTTTCCAATTTATTGTGATCCACACAGTCAAAGGCTTTGGCATAGTCAATAAAGCAGAAATAGATGTTTTTCTGGAACTCTCTTGCTTTCTCCATGATACAGCGGATGTTGGCAATTTTTTTGATCTCCGGTTCCTCTGCCTTTTCTAAAACCAGCTTGAACATCTGGAAGTTCACGGTTCATGCATTGCTGAAGCCTGGCTTAGAGAATTTTGAGCATTACTTTGCTAGCGTGTGAGATGAGTGCAATTGTGTGGTAGTCTGAGCATTCTTTTGCATTGCCTTTCTTTGGGATTGGAATGAAAACTGACCTTTTCCAGTCCTGTGGCCACTGCTGAGTTTTCTAAATTTGCTGGCATATTGAGTGCAGCACTTTCACAGCATCATCTTTTAGGATTTGAAATAGCTCAACTGGAATTCCATCACCTCCACTAGCTTTGTTTGTAGTGATGCTTTCTAAGGCCCACTTAACTTCACATTCCAGGATGTCTGGCTCTAGGTGAGTGATCACACCATCGTGATTATCTTGGTTGTGAAGATCTTTTTTGTACAGTTCTTCTGTGTATTCTTGCCATTAGAAATGTGAAAGGCTTGGGGGCCCTGAGAAAAGAGAAATGAATGCCTTTAGACAGGTTAAAGATGAAGTCTATGAATCTGACTCGGGCCTAAAAAAGACAGGATTTTGATGGGCAGAGTCAAGGGTGGGATTGGGAAAAGGGAGTGAAGAAAGCACCCTTCCTTTTGAATGTGTAAGTGATAGAGGTCACCTGCAGTAATTCCTGCTTTTAAATGGAAAAGTCAATATATTGCTTAAAAAACCAGCCAGTTCGGTTTTGGTGTAGAAATCTCAGGCCCTACCTGGTCATGAATTAACAAGTCCCTGGGAAAAAGATAAAATGACAAAAGTGTTTTCTACCCCTCTGCCAAGATCATATGAAAATCATGGTCTAGAGAGTATAAACCCCTTCAGGGAAAGGCCATTATCGTCTGTCTGCTGAGGTCATCAGTATATATGCTTTTAAATAAACCCAACGATCCTCTTAATATCTTATGGAAATGCAAGCTCCAGCACATTAAAAAGTATTCTGTTGGGACACTTGGCTATTGCTGTATTTTGCCAAGTGTGTTTTTAGAGGCTTTGACTTCTTAAAAGTCTGCAAATAAATACCCTGCGGTTTTATTAATTGGTAATGCAGTGATTTTCTAAATATTCAAAAGTACCTTTCTTAGGGCATCTTTCTATTTGTATAAAATTTCAAGTATATGTTACGTTGGTCTTTGCATTCACTTCCTGGGGCTGTTTCTCCACCTGTTAACAAAAAAGAACATGCATGTGGCCTAAAGGTTTATATGATACCATCACTGAAGACACTCGAGGTCATTTTGCAAATCTATATATAATCTATAGGGAAACTAGACCCAAAAATATGAAGTGCACTGACCCAATGTCATACTGTTGGTGACTGATTTGGTTCTGGAAGCTGGACTTTTTAACTGTTGGATTGGGGTTCATCTGTTACACCCTCATTCTGCCCATTGGGAAAAAGCAAACTGGAACTTGACAGGTTTTAAAGCAATATAATAGAACACCATGGGTCTCTAGTCCAGGATGTTTCAGGTACATTTTGGCTGACAAATTGTTGTTTAAAAATAACAACTATAATATAAAGTTGTCCTAAGCACTGGTACACGTATTCATTCCATTTTATTCATCACAGGCACCTTGTGGTATCGATACGGTTATCCCCCCAGTTTCCAGATGGAAGTGTGTAAAGTTTACATTTCGCGGCAGGGGTGTGGCTGTGTGTTGCAGAGCTGGGATCCTGGTCCTGGCAGGCAGAGATTCAGCACCTCTGTCTGTTTCCACTAATTGAGGTCTGGTCACAGAGAGCTTTTTTCCCTACCTCCCACCTGCCTGTGTCCGGAAGCAGTCTTTGTAATTCCTTATTGACTGTCCCTCTTGGCTTCCCAGGTGGCTCAGTGGGGAAAGAATCCGCCTGCAATGGGAGTTCAGCCCCTGGGTGGGGAAGATTCCCTGGGGGTGGGCATGGCAACCCACTCCAGTATTCTTGGCTGGGAAATCCCATGGACAGAGGAGCCTAGTGGGCTTCAGTCCAAGGGGTTGCAATGAGTTGGACCGAAGCTTCTGAGCATGCACTTTGACTGTGGAGTTGCTACCATACAGAGGCTGTACCACCAGAATTTCATTTGGATCCTGGATCCCTGTTCCATTTCCAGAGAGGCCCAGCGTACAGAATGTCCGGCATCAATCCTGACATTCGGAACAAAGGCACGCTGGCACTGCAGCCGTGGTTTTGCCATCCACAGCAGCCCTGCGGCTGCAGGGCAGATCCACAGAGGAGAAGATAGTATGTCCCTGCTTGAGCGGGTGGTTGAAACTCCCTGAGCGCTTGCAGCCCCAGCACCATAAATTTCTCTCCATCTAGGGCAAATCTTTCTTTTTTTCTTTTTTTAATAAACATATGTGCTTATTTAGTCTTGGCTGCACTGGGTCTTCATTGCTACACAGGCTTTTCTCAATTGGGGCTGGCAGGGGCTGCTCCTTGTTGCAGAGTGAAGGCTTCTCCTTACAGTGGCTTCCTTGTGGCGCGTAGGCTCTAGGGCGCACAGGCCTCAGTATTTTCAGCTCCTGGAGCACAGGTTCAGTAGCTGTGGTGCACAGGCTTAGCTGTCCCGTGGCATGTGAGATCTCCCCAGGTCAGGGATCGGTCCTGTGTCTCCTGCATTGGCAGGCAGATTCTTTACCACTGAGCCACCAGGGAAGCCCTCAGCCAAATCTTGACTTCGGGACAGGACTTCTAGGGGACAGTCCAGACACCCTGGAGGGTACAAGCTAACAAACACTCCCTGCCTGGATTTAAAGCAGGGTGGGGACTAGACTCCAGCATCATTATATGTCACAAAAGGGTCTCATTGGGCAAGGCGGGGCTGAGCAGTGCCCAGTATTTGATAACATTGAAAGAGCTTTTTTCCTCTTCCACAATTAATCCATGTCTCTATTTGCACGTGTTAAAAAAAAAAAAGAAACTGACAGTACCAACAACACAAGAGAAACGCCCAGGCTGAGCAATAAATCTCCAGAGGCATTCAGCAAGTGCCACGGGGCTCATTAATCTTGATTATTTCCCGTAATAGATAACTTCACAAATCAGCTATTATTCCTAATCATGCACATAAAGATAACAACGGAGGGGTAATAGCTTCCTGCCTGGCGAGACCAAAATAAAATTTTATCTAAAAATGTGTTTCTGCACATTCCCGGGAAAGGTGCTTTCCTCCTTCTTAAAGGGGCAGGAGGAGATGGGGGGATGAACCATGGAGAAAGAAATTGATTATCACGGATTGGGTTTTTAAAAAGATTTAGGTGTGTTTGATTTTCTCGGGGACACTGGCCAGCTTGTGTGTCAGTGTGCCGCTGGGAGGTAGTTTGGAGAGAGATTGGGCCATGAGAGACAGAGAATTGTGCAGTTCCAGATCCAGCCAGTCCATTCTGAAGGAGGTCGGTCCTGGGATTTCTTTGGAAGGAATGATGCTAAAGCTGAAACTCCAGTACTTTGGCCACCTCATGCAAAGAGCTGACTCATTGGAAAAGACTCTGATGCTGGGAGGGATTAGGGGCAGGAGGAGAAGGGGACGACAGAGGATGAGATGGCTGGATGGCATCACCGACTCGATGGACGTGAGTCTGAGTGAACTCTGGGAGTTGGTGATGGACAGGGAGGCCTGGCATGCTGCAATTCATGGGGTTGCAAAGAGTCGGACACGACTGAATGACTGAACTGAACTGAGTCTCTCGGAGAAGAATTGCAGGGAAAAAAATAGAAAGCAAGGGGATGATATCTTTTTTCTGTGAAGTTGACATTTTGGGTTTCAGGATTTTTGCTGAGTTGGAGAAATTGCTTCACATTCCCAGACTGTGTTTATCTCCTCCGGAGTGCTCACCAGATACCAGGTGCCAAGCAGAATGAACGGCAGCAGAAGAGTGTGTGAATGATGAGAGATGGGTCTCCTGCATGGTGGAGTCGTGTATGGGCGGTAACATTTTTTGAATACATGATACCAAGTTATCTTAAACTTAAAAACTCTCAGGTCTTTGGCAAGGAGCAAAAACCTGTATCTAATTGAGTGCTGGAAAGAGGGCTCCCTGAAGTCACCCTGGTGAAGGAAATTACTAGCTCCCCCTCCTACACAATGTATTTCTGATGGCATTGCAGTTGATGTGGTCAGTGGCTTTATCATCCTGTAATGACAAGCTGCACCTGTCCATCATTTTGTTATCAAAATGCCAGCGCACTGCAGCAGGGCCTGGAATGAGACACGTCACGTTTATGAGGAGATTTGACTCCACAGTATTCAGTCAGCAGGAATAATTGACCTATCGCAGCAGCCCACGGAATCAGGGGTTCATAGATGCTGGAGAGTACTGGCCAGAGTCTGTTCTTCTCCGAGCACCTGGAGTTAAAATGTCACTCTCAGCTTCTCTGTTTCTACCCGAAGTAAAGCCATTCTGCTGTCCCTGAACTTCCCAGGAGGATCTGGAGGTGGTGATTCCCACAGCCACCTTCTGCCTCATTCGAATTTATTAAACATTATGGCAGAAGAATTTCCAGAACCAGTGATTCAACGTTTTCCTGCCAACACAGTCTGTCTTTCTGATATAGTCATAGCAAGGACGGAGAAACTGAATACCCCTTAATGTGCAAGGCAGAATGTTAGGTCCTGGGACAGAGAGATGTCCCAGACATTATCTGTACTCTTGGTGAATGAGGCAGTCCAGTAGAGGAGACAGGAGGCAAAAAAAAAACAAAGATTTGTGCAAGATGAAAGGTGTGCCAGGATGAAGGTGGTGTTCCAATGCTGAGGACATTCAGGGGAGGCAAAGTGGTTCATTAAAGAAGGGCATCTCGGGTTGGAGATGGGAGAGTCTCTTGAGAGGAAGGGGACATAATGTGTGCCTATGATTCATGTTTATGTATAGCAGAAACCAACACAATATTGTAATTATTCTTCAATTTAAAATAATTTAAAAAAACACTTAATTGGAAATACATAAATTTTTTGTCAGTTATATATGAAATAGGATGAGGTATAATCCGCCTGCAATGCAGGGTTCACTCCTTGGGTTGGGCAGATACCCTGGAGAAGGGAATGGCTACCCACTCCAGTATGTTCTGGCCTGGAGAATTCCATGGACAGAGGAGCTGGTAGGCTACAGTCTATGGGGTCGAAGAGTCAGACGCGACTGAGTGACTTTCACTTTTCATATTTTAAATTGGTAGTAGGTATGATTAACTGAATATTGACTTAATAGTGAATAGATAACATTTCATGATATATGTAAGGGAAATCATTGCTCTGTACTCTGTGCGCCTTAAACTTATCTAGTACTATATGTCATATCTCAGTAAAACTGGAAAAGAGAGGGGAAGAAAGGGCATCAGCTTATACCCACGAGAGGAAAACACACCGAGGCTGCGTGAGTAGCATGAGCAGGGCAAAGCCGTCGGAGATGTTGGACATTTCTGGAGAAGAGTGACGGATCCAGCTGGGCTGGGGAAGGCAGTGAAGAATGGGAGACTGAGACAGAGAGTGTTGATTGAGACCAAGTTAGAACGGACTTGGCACACTGTGCTGAGGAGTGTGGGCTTTTCTCAGTACACACTGGCACTCTATTAAAGGGTTTGAAGCAGGGAAATGACATGATTGGGCCTGCAGTTTAAAAAGGTTAATATTATTTTAGCAATAGGCAGAATCGACTCGAAGAAAAAAAAAAAAAAAGAGCCTGGAAGCAGAGCCCACGTGTGTATTGCTGCTTGTCTAGACCCTTGAAATGGTTATGTGATTCAGTTGTGTGGATGGGTAGGCTGAGAAGACAAATGCCCTGGGCAGAATGGGTGGTTCTCTTGGGTGTAGCAGTTACCTACTGCTGCATAACAGATCAGCCCAAACTTCGTGATGTAGAGCAACCACATGACTGGAATCTGGGTGGAGAATTTGGACAGGACATAGTGATGGTGGCTTGTCTCTGTTCTGTGGCATCTGGGGAAAGACTCAGAGGACTGGCAGTGTCTTTGAGAATGAGCATTGTTCCCAGTGTTTTCAGTCACATGTCTATGTCAAAATAAACAATTCTGGACAAGAGAGTTGCCTGGAGAATCCCATGGACAGAGGAGCCTGGTGAGCTACGGTCCATAGGGTCACAAAGAGTCAGACGTGACTGAAGCAACTTAGCACACGCACGCACAGTAGTCAGGACCGTGTTCAATCAGTGACACGCTGTTGCCATAGGAAAGAGTCCAGCAAGAATGGAGTTCCACTTGGATTTTTCCAGAGCTTTGCGCTTCTCTGGTGGCTCAGACATTAAGGGATCCGCCTGCAGTGCAGGAGACCCGGGTTTGACCCCTGGCTCAGAAAGATCCCCTGGAGAAGGGGATGGCTACCCACTCCAGTATACTTGCTTGGAGAGTCCCATGGAGAGGAGGAGCCTGGCGGGCTGCAGTCCACGGGGTTGCAGAGTCAGACACGACTGTGTGACTAACACTTTCACTCTCACTTGGATGTTAGGGAGAGTGAGGGATTGGAGAGGGGGTGGGTGGGGGTTGGCAGAATTAGGAATGTGACAGTTAACAGTGGAAAGGAAGGAGGCCTTTGGTTCACGTGAAACCCACGTGGGTTTGCTAAGTGCCTCTTAAGGAAGTCAGGCTCCTACCCATCCCCCCCAGTCCCTACCACAGAGGCTGGGGTCTCCTCAGAGGCCAGATCTTGGCTGGAATACACAACAGTTCTTTGGCTGCCCTGACCTTTCTCTCATGGGCCCTTTAAGTGGTGGGGGAGGGAAGGATCTTATGGAGGTGGTCTTGAGCTACTGGAAACACTCCATAGAATTTGTTCAAGTCTTTATCAGCTGGGGTCAGACTTGGCTGAGGGACTCAGAGGAGCCTGGTGGGAGTGTGGTCAGGAGAGATTCTTGGTCATCAGACAGGTAGGATGCAGTCACTCAGTGATGGGATAGATACGGAGTTTATGGTATTGCCACTTAATTGAAAGTTTTATAGCTACTTAAAATCGGAACAGTAGCTATGAAAAATGGCTGATGTTTATTGACTGTCTTCTATTTGCCAAAATTTGGAGAAAACGTAAGTGATGGAGCAGAGTTTTAGAACAATATTATGAGGTGTAGGCTTTACTTGCACCCATTTATAGATAATTGATATAGTCTAAGTGAAAAATCATGTGTGTACTTGGGTATGTAAAACACTGTTTAAAAAGTACAGACTGGAAATATATCAAAACACCAGTGGTAGTTTTGTTAGAGGAACAAGGTCCTATGTTTTCTTCCATTTCCTGGATTTTCTATAATGTGATCATGTTTTTTAAAAAGATGTGATTGTCACCTTCAACACCATTCTTAGTTCTGCAGCCCTTGGGGAGTGTGGGCAAGGTCATGTGTAGACTTGTAAGTATCAGTGCTTGGTGTTACCTTTGGAAACCTTTCAAAGAGGATGTTTTCAAGCCGAAAGATATCAAGCAGTAAGAATGCGTGAACGCTTACTATGTTTTGTCCACTGGCTTCCCCAAATACAATAACTCTAGGACAACCTTACCAGCACCTCCCCCCCACCCCGAATTCAGGTCATGCTTTGAACAAGGTGCTGTATAGTCAGGGCGCTTAGAGAGCTAAGTGACATCACTCGTCTCCATGGAGATGGTGGCTAAGGCGTTCTTTACTGATTTGGGAGTAATACGAGGAAAAATTAAACCAAACATGGAGGAAACACCCTCCCACACACACAAAACCTCAACCCTGCCCAGCACTGGCATAGTAGTTTCTGAAGTTGTTTTGTAGAAGTTAACCTTTAGGAAAATAGAACCCATAGGAAAATGGAGAAAGGTTAGCAGTGGAATTCTCCTGAATGACTTAAAGTGAGCTTCTGACCATTGAACTATCTCACAGTGAAAACTGAAATTCTTCGTCAGAAAAAGAATTAACGTGGGTCATTGACTGATTGATCTCATCAGTGAGGACTCCTATAAGGTGGTCACAAGGATTTAAAGAGCATTTGAGGAACCAGGTGTTTAGAAGGCATTTAAGAAAGAGTATTACATTAGAATTTCTTGATTATATATTGAACTGATTAATTTCCTAGGTAGCAATGAGACCTCATGCTTTGGGGTACTCTTTTCAACCGAGGTAAATCTAGAAATTAACCTATAACTCTCGATCAAATACTAAACAGCAAAATCAGACACAGGTATTTTCTAGAGAATTAAATAATATTTGACCCATTAAGCAGTGCCCCAGTGTGACAATATGAGGACATGCTATACACTCCCCCTCCCATGCCACCTTGTAAGCTTTAGGTCAGCTTTCTTAACCACACAGTTTACGTTTTTTTCCTCACCTTTGCAAAATGTTTTAAGGAATGCAACACAACATAGAGCTTTCTTAGAGTGGTGGTCGTGATCAAAACAGTCAGACTCTTGCCGGGGGGTCTTGTGGATACCCCTCAGCCCCTGACTTCAGGCCATGTCATCTTAGACTGAAAAATAAACTCAGCTTCGCAGCTGAACAGATAGCCAGTTGCACACACACGCGTGCGTGTGGGATGCACACGTCTTATTTTGCAGCCATCTCTGAACTTGCAGCCTCACTTTGCACTTCTCACAGAGAGAGTAGATGCAGTTCCTGGCATTTGGGCGCTGTGAAAGCCTCAGTGTGATCGTGTCTTTCAGTGTGTGTGACTGGAGGCCGTGCTTCCTGGTTGGCATCAGCCTTAATTTTCTGTTCTGTCATGGATTTCACTTGCCGATAGACGCAGTATCACGTGGTCACTTGTAATTGTCTCCTAGCTTTTTTTTTGCGTCTGTTGGTATGTTCATTTCCTCGCCTGCAGGAGGAGTTAATGCTGCTGTCAGTCATTTAGCAGGACACTTGTCCTGTTTCCTCTTCAGAGGGTGCTTCTGAGATGGCAGGAAGTTTGTTGTCATTGTTCAGTTGCTAAGTCATGTCCAACTCTTAGTGACCTCATGGACCACAGCATGCCTAGCTTCCCTGTCTTCCTCTGTCTCCCCCTTCTCCTCTTGCCCTTTGTCTCTCCCAGTATCAGGGTCTTTTCCAATGAGGCAGGAGTCTGGAGTTTGGGAATTAGTGTACAGATTCCTCCGGACTGTTCCTGGGATTGGAGCCTAGTCTTAAAAGTCACAACAACCAACATTTGTTTGAACCTCCAGGTTCCTCTGTCCTGACAGAAAGTGCCATGAAATACATGCACGAATCGTTATTTGAATGTTTAAATGTACACCTGCTGCGCACACCAGGCATGTGGAAAAAGAGTGGGGGAAAGAGAAGGAAGAAGAGTATCTGAGATATTAGAGAATCACACCAACAGCCATAAGGCATATCCCAGCTTTATAATGTTAACACATCACTACCTTAGTATCATCAAATCAGGGATTCCAGTGAAAACTGTTTTGATGGGTCAGCAAACTTTTAAACAAAACCTGATGCTAATAAGGGCTTCCCAGGTGTCTCAGTGGTAAAGAATTTGCCTGCTGGTGCAGGAGATGCAGGTTCGATCCCGGGGTGGGAAAGATGCCCTGGAGAAGGAAATGGCCATCTACTCCAGTATTCTTGCCTGGAAAATCCCATGCTCAGAGCAGCCTGGAGGGCTGTATAGTGTTCATGGAGTCACAAAGCATCAGACATGGCTAAGCATGCAGGTGTTGATGCTAATAGTAATCTCCATGTATAAAACAAGCAGTTTTGATTTTACTAGGGAACAACCTCTTTTTACAAATATTATCCAGGCCCCTTTTTTTCCTGCCAGCTGAATCAGCCAGTCAGTTGAGGTCGCTTGGCCCAAACTGTCAAAGTGGTCACAGCTTATCCTTCATTTCTTGATCCCTGTTTTCAGCTAGAACCCCAGAATGGCGAGTTAATAAGGTCAACCCGTGATAGAAGTATGGCAGCCTCAGCCTCCATCTCTACCACTCTGACTAAATGAACTCTTTTGAGGTCGAGTCAGTATTTTCCATCACTGTCATGGGCAATTAGTGGCCACTTACAATTGGTTCCAGTTCATTTCTGCTAATGGTATTAGGATGAGAGCCTATTGACCACATCATAGTCCAGCAATTCTCAGACTGGATGTCCAGGTGGTGGATTGCAGGCCTTTCTGTTTTTTCAGGCCAGTTTGGAGAACTGCTTTCTGTGGATTCCAATTCTTTAATTGTACTTTTGTTTATGAGAACGTGTCTTTATGGCGCATTAACTTGCTGGAGACCTAGCAGCCGGACTGAATTGAATTCCAGAGCATTCACTTTATGTTAAGCACATAACAATGACAGAAACCGCCTGTTATTCTAGAAATATGTGATCCTGTGTTATTCTCCTCAAATGCCGCCGTGGGTAAGAGTAGCTTTGGAAGAAAAGTGTGTCAGAGTCGGCCGTGGTTGTGGAGAGTCTGGTTACTAAGCCGTGTAGTCCTTTTATGGGCAAAGAACCACTCTGATTTTTGAGATCACCTTGTCTGTCTCCTCCTGATTCTTATTTTAATGAACTTGGGGATGCTGAGCAGATCAGGTGACTGGTTGAATGTTTTCCAACCTTCTAATACCGAAGTGGGCGACAATAAAGCTTCCATAGCAACCAGTCTTTTCCTGAAAACATCTTCTCTGGAAGGGGAGGGGGAGCATCAGGAGAGCAGGAGCCTCGTCTCTGTGTTAAATGCATCTGCTGATTGACTTCTGAAGGTAGAAAAGGGGGCATGTCAGGCTCTGGGAGAAAGCGCTGCCTGGGGTGTGCTCATGCCTGGGTGTCTCTGCAGCTTCACAAGGCAGCCTCTGTCGCTGGCAGATAAACCTTACCCACCAGATAAACATGCGCGAGACTCACTGGTCTGAACTGCTCGAGTAGCGGACGCTGAAAAGATCCTTGGGCCAGACCTTGAAGGATACACTGCAGTTGTTTTAATTGAATATCATTTTGGACATTAATTAATGTGTCTATTCTCATTTCCCCACATGGCAAATAAGGATGTGTCAGAACAGTGTAATTACGTTTTGATATTTTGGGGTGGAGTCCGAACCGGATTGGCTTTGCTGTTGATCTCGGGCAGAGATGTATTACTCCTGTCAATCATCGTGCTCGCCGTCCTTTTCTCTCTCTCTTCTTCGTTCTGCACCGAGACGGGCCCTGGCCCTGACACTCAGCCCTGTCTTTTTGGGGGGGCACGGTGTTTGCAGAACGGAGTTTCTTCCTGGGCTTGTGGGCCAGATGCTTTGAGCTTCGACCCTGAGAGAAGCAAGCACGAGCACACAGGGACACCCACCCACACACTTAATTAACCAGAGTTTGTGACTTAATTTAAAGGGGAATCCTTGCTCTGGGAGGCTGGGATGGGGCGGCGGGGGGAGCTGCGAACTGCCTGGTTGTCTGCAGCCAGAGTGTGTCATCTGGACTGAAATCCACTGGCACCATCCAAGTTGCCGTCCGTGATGGTCTTGCCCACATTTCAGCTCCCGGGTGTCCATTTATTGTCCTTTCGCCTGCGCTGATTTACCTGTAACCAGGATGCAGCCCAGACACTTTTTAATCCATGTTGCAGAGGTTTAGCAGAGGCGTGTAAACCTCCTTGTCTTCCGCTCACATTTTAACTGTGACAAGGCCTTGTCACTTGGAAACAGCCTCCCAGCTGGGGGAAAGACCTCCTTGCCTTTCAGCTTGAAAGAGGTGGTGCTGGAATTTTTGTTTGGAGACCAGAAAAAGCAAGTGAGAGAGGGAGACGTGCGATCCTCCCCAGCAGGAGAAGCTGGGCTGTGGGCGTTCATCATCTCCCCGGGAGACACTTTGAAATGAAATTCCTATGAAACAGGAGACCAACACTTAGAATCAGGAGAAAAGTGATAAAATCCGTTGTGAAATTTCCTGGTGAAAAAAGATGCATATATTTTAACCGATTTGCAGAGTAAAACTTTTTTTTTTTTTTAATTTCCTTGGTAGTCACAATATGCTTTCACATTTTGCCATATTTATACTGTCATGAAAGGATGTCTGGACATCTCTCTCACTGGTGGATATTAACAGCCCCTTTTATTTTCTCTTTCCTTTGTGCTGATATCAGATCTGATTTTATAGAGAAGTAAGTAGCCTCATATTGACCTGCATCTATGGCAAAAGGCATTAATGCACCAAATGCAGAGGACATACATTTACTTCTAGCTCTAAATAACCAAATCTTAAATAATGCATTCCACCAAGGTGATCTGTTAGAAGTGCTATGTTATGAATGGATGCTGCATTTAAAATATCCATTTCCTTGCCTGCCTTCTCCTAATTACATCTTTCTTTGTCTTACCTCTTATTTGCACCCCTGAAGCACCAGAGAGAGAGAGAATCTGGCTGGTGGTTCCCCCTTTGCAAATCCTCCTACTTAGGAGCAGCCCCTGTACTGTTGACTTAAGCTCATTTCTGTTCAAGGAAAACTGCCTTGCCAGAGAAAAGATGCTCACTAATCGCTCCATCTAATTAAAAAGAGAAGTAAATCACTAAAAACAAATTAAGCATCTTAAATAAAATGGAAAATAAAAGTGGTTAACAGTCAAAGAGGGGAAACGCTTGCCATCTCACAAGTCTGGTTCCCCAGTTCATTGAAGACAGCCGGGTTTGAGGACTGATCAAAGGGGTTGGCAGAACTTTGCTCCATGGAACCCCCTTTGCAAAGAATGAGACCAAGATGATTCAAAAACAGCTTCAGGTGTGAGCAGTTCTGAGGGTTTCCTGTAAATGAGGAAGCCACAACCCTTTCTGTTGGGTCCTGTGGGACCTGCTCACCCTCTTTTCCTTCTTTAGCGGAGGATATGCAGAGTACATCATGAGAAATGCTGGACTGGAAGAAACACAAGCTGGAATCAAGATTGCTGGGAGAAATATCAATAACCTCAGATATGCAGATGACACCATCCTTATGGCAGAAAGTGAAGAGGAACTAAAAAGCCTCTTGACGAAAGTGGAAGAGGAGAGTGAAAAAGTTGGCTTAAAGCTCAACATTCAGAAAACAAAGATAATGGCATCCAGTCCCATCACTTCATGGGAAATAGATGGGGAAACAGTGGAAACAATGTCAAACTTTATTTTTTGGGGCTCCAAAATCACTGCAGCCATGAAATTAAAAGACGCTTACTCCTTGGAAGAAAAGTTATGACCAACCTAGATAGCATATTGAAAAGCAGAGACATTACTTTGCCAACTAAGGTCCGTCTAGTCAAGGCTATGATTTTTCCTGTGGTCATGTATGGATATGAGAGTTGGACTGTGAAGAAGGCTGAGCACCAAAGAATTGATGCTTTTGAACTGTGGTGTTGGAAAAAACTCTTGAGAGTCCCTTGGACTGCAAGGAGATCTAACCAGTCCATTCTGAAGGAGATGAGCCCTGGGATTTCTTTGGAAGGAATGATGCTAAAGCTGAAACTCTAGTACTTTGGCCACCTCATGCGAAGAGTTAACTCATTGGAAAAGACTCTGATGCTGGGAGGGATTGGGGGCAGGAGGAGAAGGGGACGACAGAGGATGAGATGGCTGGATGGTATCACGGACTCGATGGACGTGAGTCTGAGTGAACTCTGGGAGTTGGTGATGGACAGGGAGGCCTGGCGTGCTGCGATTCATGGGGTCGCAAAGAGTTGGACACGACTGAGCGACTGAACTGAACTGAATGGAGGTGACTTTCAACTCCCGCCCACCCTACTGTAAATAAACTGGAAACTAAGAGAATTTTATACTTGACCTTAATCTGAAGAGGTCTGAAATAAACTTATTACTAACCAGATCCTTCATCTCCTGCTTTTGAATATCTTTAGCTCTAGTAGCTGGTGTCTTCAAATGCAGTCCAGTCTAGTGGAGTTTAAAGCCAACAATGAAATGAAGTTTTTAATCACTGGTTCTAAAACAGTGTGGTCTGAGGAATGTTTGTCGTTCCACACACAGTTGTCCTGATCCTGTTTGAACTCTGCGATTTCTGTATTTTTCTATCCTATGTCATTTAGTGATTTAGAATATCCCCTATAAATATCCCAGCAAAGGCGGGGCTGGTCTTGCCTTTCATTTTCATCGTGTGCCTGTGGGTATTGTCATAAAAAGCAAGAGAAAGGAGAATTTTTTCATTGACCCATTAATATAAGGAACTTGCCTTTAAAAATGTTTCATGTCATCTTTTTCGCTGGATGGATATTCATAAAGAAGTTCCTTTTGCTTTTCAAGTGCTCATCTTGAAAGAGATGAAGAAAGGACAGAAGATTTTGATTTCTGAGTTCAGTGGGTTTAGGAGAAGAGGGGTAGATGGGAAACGGAAATCGGGAAAAATGAGAACACCCAACAGAATGACCTACTTGATTCTAGTCCTTGACCTGGAAACTCTTGATTCCCATCGTGGTAAGTTCTGCTTGACTCTGAACCCCAGGTCTGGAGATTGGAAGGAGTCGAGTGTTTAGCTTCAATGGCTAAATCTCACGTCACCCTGACTGACTGACTTGAGTCTTTAGTTCTGAAATCTGTCCCACCCTGTCTGCCTTGTGACCAGGTGCCCGCGTGAAAGCATGTCCTGCTCTTCCCCTTCCTGCTTTTAGGGTCCTTCTGGGTCTCTCCGTTTCTCTGGGGTTTTTCTGATACTGTGTGTCCTGCCAGGGACCCCTGCTCACAGTGGTTCTTTTTCTGATCAACTATGCTGTTGTGGGAGAAGGCAGTGGCAACCCGCTCCAGTACTCTTGCCTGGAAAATCTCATGGACGAAGGAGCCTGGTAGGCTAAGTCGGACACAACTAAGCGACTTCGCTTTCACTTTGCACTTCCATGCATTGCAGAAGGAAATGGCAACCCACTCCAGTGTTCTTGCCTGGAGAAGCCCAGGGACGGAGGAACCTGGTGGGCTGCCGTTTACGGGGTCGCACAGAGTCGGACACGACTGACGTGACTTAGCAGCAGCAGCAGCACGCTGTTGTAATCACTTGTGGTGGGTCTTCCCCAACTAACCACAGGTGGGTCTCTTCTCCAGGCTTGGGGGTATCCCCTGTCCTGCCACCAACCGTGAGATTTGAACACGCCAAGTCACATGAAGTTGGGTGTTGTCCTTCAGTCATTGGGCTTCAGATATTCGAGTGAGCACTCGCCAGAGGCCATGAGATCTTGACAGCAAACCACAATATCCCCTGTGTATTAGCCAGAAAAGCCAATTCAGAATTATTTTTCAAAGGGCTTCTGAGAGTTCATGGAGGTGTCAAGTTTTATCTATTCGAAAGGTAAAGTCTGTTACACATGCCTAGATTTTTCCTTCTTTTTTTTAATTGGAGTATGATTTACAATGTTAGTTTCTGCTGTTTAGTGACCACAGTGATTTGGTTATACATATACACATGCTATTTCATATTCTTTTCCCATTGTGGTTTATCACAGGATATTGAACATGGTTCCCTGTGCTGTACAGTAGATACACGTCTAGGTTTTAGATTGAATGGCCCACCCAGTAGGACTGGGATAAAGAAGCTCATGAGCAGAATGGCCTTTGCCATAGATAGAGACAGGCCCTCGGAAAGCGTCACCTTTTCTTAATGTGAAGGGTCAGGGTGCAGCGTGCTCGGGGCTCTGGCTCCACTTAGCAAGTCGAGAGATGTGTCTGGTTCTTCCTTCTGCTCTGTCCCCTTCGCCCCAGGGGTCAGCGGGAGTCGGACTTCAGCTCAGGTCCCAGGGTCCTAGAGGGAAATGAAGAAGCAAGTTTTGAAAAAGGAATTACAGAGCAAGGGAGGACTCAGGAGAGAAGAGAGAAAAAAATAGGTAAGGAAAAGAGAAAATGAGATGACAAACACGGTAAGCCTCATCTGTCCCTTTAGAAAGGAGACTGTTCAGATGACTCCATCTCATCTGTTTTGTTCTATTTAAGAAAATTCATAATAGGTACAAATATACACAAACTTCCCTGTGGCTCAGACAGTAAAGAATCCACCTGCCAACACAAGAGGCGCAAGTTCTGTCCCTGGGTCGGGAAGATCCCCTAGAGGAGGAAATGGCAGCCCACTCCAGTATTCTTGCCTGGAGAATTCTGGTGGGCGGCAGTCCCTGGGGTCGCAAGGAGTCAGACAGGACTGAGCAACTTTCACAAATACATGTAACAAGTTGTTTTTTCTGTGAAATAGGAAGGGCCCCACTTAGAGTCATGCCTCTTTCTCTCCTGTGGTTGGGGGCCTCCATCTACTCATCAGCGGTTAATTCCTCTGAGCTGACCAGCAGCTGATTGCATGGAGACAACAACACTCCCTGTGCTGCTGGCCGGGGGTGAGGACAGCTTCCCCATACTTCTTTCCATCCTCTCGGTTAGAGTACGGTCCAGGAAGGACTGTGTGAAGCTGGCTTTGCTTTAAAACGCAGAAAACGGACAGAACTCTCGATCGGGTTGTGTTATGAGAAACACCAGGATGGCTTCAGGTGAAAGTGCGGCCGGAGAATGAGGACTGTCCTCCTGGGGACGGTGTGACTGATGGCCCTTGGCCACCAGCCATCCCGTCTCTGAGGACCTGCGGGTGTGCGAGTCCGTCGGGAGGCATTGTTTGAACAGCCAGGCGCCGTGTGAGGGGTGCTGTGATGAGGAAGCCGTGTACTCCTGGGGCCCCCTCACCTTCCGCTGGAGCCCTGGTGGCTCTGCCCTTCAGCGTAAGTGATGTAGAGCCCCCATCCATCACGCTGGACAGCGTGGTACATCCGAGGAGCAGAGAGCTTACACAATATACTCGGCAATAAGTCACAAAAGCAGTCGTATTTTTTAATAATACTTTTGAAGGAGAAAAATCTGTTTTTCAGTAAATTCTGACATGGCTTCCCTCCAGATTGTATTGCTCACTTAAAATTATCTTAGGGTCGACTTTTTTTCCTTCTGTTCATTGGCTTTTTACTAGGTTTCTGCCTAAGACAAATACATTTCAGAGGCAGATTTAAAAAAAAAAGGACTAGCTTCTGGGTGTGGGATTCTCAATTTCCTTCTCTTTCTGCTTTTGGATGATAGTAAGCATGTTAACACCAGTGTACTCAAATTCTACTGAAATTTTGTAGTTGCCATTTACGATCAGGGAAAATTATTTCTCAACACAGTCCTGTGTCATTACCCCTATATATTTGACTTTTCTTTGTGAAATACCTTGTTTATCTTCACTGCTGTGTAAATTACAGTCTGTCTGATAAATGGTAGGTTGCTATCATTTTCAGTGGTAGAATTCTCAATTTGTTACATATTACATAGTTACCTCTCTTGATGAGAACTCTGCATTCCTACTTTCTTCAACCCATAGTTTATATTTATAATGCAAAATGGCCCAGGATCAAAAAGTTGATGCTGTAGGCTCTTGGATGAGGGTGATGCTAATTGGAGAAACTCGTCCCTCTCCTTTTCCATTCCTGCAACGTCAACACGTTATTCCTAAGTGACATGGGGCTTTCTTTGTGCAGGGCCAGATGGGAGTTCCTAATAAATCAAGGTGGATTATACTGTCCAGGAAGAGAGAACTTGCCAAAGTCTGTGAAATTCATTCTTATGCTGGCAGGAAAGGATGATACTCAACCCCACTCAACTTTCCATTCATCACATCCCACCACCAGTTATAGGTTTTTATTTAAATGATTTTTAAATTTTGTATTTTTATGTATTTTTGGCCATAGCCTGACGTTTGTGGGATCTTAGTTCCCTGACGAGGAACCAAGCCTAAGCACTTGACAGGGAAAGTGCTGAGTCCTGACCGCTGGACCACCAGGGAGCTCCCGAAGCATTAATTCTAAGTCCACCAACGGAATAATGTGCAGAGTCTTCCAGGCCAGGAAGAGGTCCCGTGGCATTTTATAACATGAGACCTCTTGGAGCAGGGAGAAGTTGCCAGCACACAGAAGCATGCAAACCCAGTGACCAGCACCCTGGAGGAGAGCAGGAGCTGCCAACTCCCCTGCCGTGTTGGCTGGAATGGGAGGTCTCAGATACCAGCTGTCTGGTTTTCTTCTCTTCCCTCTGTGAAATGGAACGTTGCGTTCAATGAAACAAAACCAGGCAAAGAAGGCACGTGTGCCACTAAATAGCCTTTGCCGCTATCTCCCCCCCGCCAGGGATCGAACCCAGGTCTCCCACATTGCAGGCAGATTCTTTACCATCTAAGCCACTGGGGAAGCCCATTTTTATTTCTGAATCCTCCGTTTCTTTTATTTTCAGTAAGGTGTTTTAAATCGGAGGATAGTCGCTTTACAGCGTTGTGTTGGTTTCAGCCATACAACAACAATGTGAATCAGCCACAAGTATAGCTGTGTCCCCTCCGTCTAAAGCCTCCTCCCCACACCTCATCCCCCGTGCTGCCCCTCTCGGTCGTCACAGAGCGCCAGGCTGGACTCCTGTGTTACACAGCAGCTTCCCACTAGCTAGCTGTTAACACGCGTAGTGTGTATATGTCAATGCTGCTTTCTCGGTTCCTCCTGCCGCCCTCTCCTTACCTTGCTGTGTCCACGGGTCTGTTCTCTATGTCTGTGGGCATTGCTTTTCATTGGACATTTGAGGGAGATTTATTAGGGGAAACCAACATGGATTAAATATGGAGGCTGGGGCTTGTGGATGGAAGGTGGGGAGGGCAGGCATCAGTGATGGTCCCAGGGTTTCTTGTGTACTTGAATGGAAGATTGTGGTAGCCAGTTGGAGAGTTAGCTGCTTTGGGGCACAGATCAGGAGCGTCAGGTTTTAGGAGGAAGCTGCAGTGCTTGGAGACGTCCAGGTGGAGATGGCGGATGGAAGAGTGGATGTGCAGACCTGGGCGGCACAGGGAAAGCCTGGCTGTGAAGATGCAGGCAGTGACTGTGAGTCCGAAGGAATCACTCCAGATGTGAATATGGATCAGGTCGCCTAACGACTCTCAGCTGCCAAGAGTAAGAGGAGGAGAGCCCGGGAGGTCGGGGCTGGGATTCCAGGGATGATGGGCGTCTCAGAACCCAAGACAGGAGCACATCCTCGGTAATGGGGTGCGTGGCTTTCTCCCCTAATTCAGGCCTCGTCGGTTGTTGGCAGCATCGTAATCTGAACTGCTTTGTAGAAAGATTGGCTGTGCCATGTACACAGCAAGGATTCACCCCTTCTGGTTGCTGACTGGCATATCTTTACCACTGTGTCACACGAGAAAAACTTCCAGCCTCTGCGTACTGAGCCTCCTGTCTCCCCGGCCTGGAATCATTTTGCTTTAATATCATCCTGTGGGAAATGAATCTAGTTTATTGCTCCGTTCTTTCTATCGTATATGGGATCCTAATGATCTTTCCTTTTGTCGACAATTTGGATAATGACAGGAAAGTATCCTCATTGCTGAGTTGTCCCGATTTTATAGCAGTTTCCTGGGAGCAGGCATCAGACGCCCCTAATAACATGATAGTCCAGATTTAATAAATGTATTTTCCAAAGTGTTTTCGCTTCCACATAGAAGCAGAGGGGCCCTTTATTGAACTAATTATACTGTCAGGACTATTGATAGCGCTGCCCTGCTTTTGAGTGGAAGAGCAGAGAGAGCTGCCCACCCCACAACTTTATTTATCACATTGATGTTTCCGAGTTTGAAGGTTTGACGCATGTTATTAGATCAGACTATGATCCGGTGACTCCACTGCAGAAGCAGAAATAAATTCATAAAAATAGCCGTGGTTGTTTACAAAAAGCTTTTCTAGTCCAGGACCAAAATAGACCCTCAATAGATGGCAAGATATTTCCCCCAATATGCCAGTTTTAAAATTATCGATTGTGAAGAAGAGGCAGTAACTGGTGCTTTTTTGAGGGGTATGAGATAAGAAGAAAATTCTAAATATTTCAACAAGTCTTGGTTCCTCAAGTAACTTTACTTTCCCTGTATAAACAATGCCCTCCTTGAGGATGAAACAAAGGCACGGGCTGTTGATTATTTTTGACAAGTTAAACTTCCTTGCGCTCCTTCCTTGAACCTTGTTGTTCAATTGCTAAGTTGTGTCTGACTCTTTGAGACCTCATGGACTGTAGCACGCATTCTTGAGCCTTATTTTATAATTTAAGAGTCTTCAGATTTTAAAACATACAGATTTCCCTTCTGGCCTTAGGAGCAGACAGTTGCCTGTAACTTCTGCAGTGGATGTTTTCTGCCTGTCCCTGGAACTCTGGGCCCATTTACCAGTCCAGTCTCAACTTCAGCCCTGCATGTGGCTTTTTGAGGGGGGGGGAGGAGTATAATTGCGTTACAGTGTTGCATTTATTTCTCCTGTACAAGGAGGTGAATCAGCTATATATATACATACCCCCCTTTGGGAGCTGCTTCCCACACCCCTCCAGGTCATCGCAGAGCACCGAGTAAGCTCTCTGTGCTATACAGCAGCTTCCCACTGGCTGTTTGTTTTACACGGGGTAGTGTATATACGTTGACCCCAGTCTCTCCATTCATCCCACCCTTTCCTCCCCACACTGTCCACACGGCTGTTGTCTACACCTGTGACCCTGTTCCTGCGCTGCACATAGGTTCATCTGTACTGTTTTTCTAGATTGCACATATTGGTGTTAATACGTAACATTTGTTTTTCTCTTCTGAGTCGTTTCGCTGTGTACGGCATACTCTTGGTCCATCCATGTCTCTACTAATGACCCAGTTTCGCTCGTTTTGCGGCTGAGTGATATTCCATTGTGTATATGCACCACGCCTTCTTTATCCACTCATCTCTCAATGGACATTTAGATTGCTTCCATGTCGTAGCTAATATAAATAGCACATTGGGGTACATCTATCTCTTTGAATTATGGTTTTCTCAGGGTATGTTGGGATTCCCTTGTGGTTCAGCTGGTAAAGAATCCGCCTGCAATGCGGGAGACCTGGGTTCGATCCCTGGGTTGGGAAAATCCCCTGAAGAAGGGAAAGGCTACCCACTCCAGTATTCTGGCCTGGAGAATTCCATGGACTATAGAGCACATGTCGTTGCAAAGAATCAGACACGACTGGGTGACTTTCACTTTCACTTTCCCCTTTGTGGACTGGGTGAAGTTTCAACTTCTTAGCATGCCTGAAGGGCAGTTTACAGTGAAGCTCCAACCTGCCTTTTTCTAACCTCTTAGTTGGCGACTTGCATAAACTCTTCACCCAGCTACACAAAACCATTTATCAGTATCTGAAAAAATCCACATCTTGGCATAGCCAGCCCCGCACAATCCCTCCATCTTTGAGATTCTGCTTATCGTTCAAGATTCAATCCAGTGTAATGTCCCCCTAATGACTTCCTGTATTTCCAGAGCTGAATGTTTCCTTCTTTCTGTTCCCGTGGTGTTGTATAAGCTTCCAGTGAATACATTTTGGGGGGATTATTTTTAGTAAAACTTCAAGAGTCATTAGAGCCTAGTCGTTTTTAAAGCACAGGCTTTTGGATCAGGTTAAGGCTATGGTTTTTCCTGTGGTCATGTATGGATGTGAGAGTTGGACTGTGAAGAAGACTGAGCGATGAAGAATTGATGCTTTTGAACTGTGGTGTTGGAGAAGACTCTTGAGAGTTCCTTGGACTGCAAGGAGATCCATCCAGTCCATTCTGAAGGAGATCATTCCTGGGTGTTCTTTGGAAGGACTGATGCTAAAGCTGAAACTCCAATACTTTGGCCACCTCATGCGAAGAGTTGACTCATTGGAAAAGACTCTGATGCTGGGAGGGATTGGGGGCAGGAGGAGAAGGGGATGACAGAGGATGAGATGGCTGGATGGCATCACTACATGATGGATGTGAGTCTGAGTGAACTCTGGGAGTTGGTGATGGACAGGGAGGCCTGGCGTGCTGCGATTCATGGGGTCATAAAGAGTCAGACACAACTGAGCAACTGAACTGAACCTGAGCTTGAAACCTGACTCACTTTGAGCTGAAATTATGTGTTTTCTCTGAACCTCACTTTGCTCATCTGTGAAATGGGAATCACTGTAGTGCCTTTTTCAAAGTGTCATCATAATTACCTAAGCGATGTAAAGCACTGGACACATTGATCTAAAGACTACCCCTGGTATATGTTTGCTTGTTGCAGCGGTGGTGGTGGTGGTGGTGGTTGTCATTCTTTCCAGATTGTGGGTTCCATTAGCTGGTCCTTAGTAGAACTCCAATAAATAGTCACTGAATAGATAACAAGTGGAAAATCCACACGTGAATGTATTTTGGTAATCCCACTGATTAAAAAATCTCCTAAGACATGATATTGTTGTTGAGATTAGAAGGCCAAAAAGTTATCCAGTGTTTTAAAACTTGCATGAGTGAAATTTAGTAACCCCTAAATTCATCCTCTCCTGAAATGTGAGAAGTTCGAGTTGTGCTATCATAGTTGGTCAGTCTGCTTTTATTCAGCAAAGCGTGACAAGTATTTAAATAAATAAATATGGACCACGTCACCCCTTTCCCCTTACAGTTTGGTCTGCAGCATTAATTCGACTATCACAGATCTTGACTGCTCTTCATATCATACCTTGTTTAGAATGCTGTGAATCATGTCAGAATTACACAATTCTTATATTTGGAGGAAAGTAAATTTTTAAAGAGCTTATTCTTCTAGTATTTCTAACTCATTTGCTTATCTTTTGCCTTATGCTATAAATTACTATAATCCTTTTTTGGATGATGAAACATTAGACTCTTCAGATTTTTTTTTCTTTTGAACTTTTTACCTGGTTTTGGGGTATAGCCGATTAACAACATTGTAACAGTTTCAGGTGGACAGCAAAGGAGCTCAGCCATGCAAATGTGTGTACCCATTCTTCAGATAAATTTTTAAAAATATGCATTTCAGCTTCCAGGAAGCAACATACTTTGATTAGGTTACTTCATGAACTTAACATATTTACCAGGAATATAAGTTACAAGAAACAACCTTGAGCTAAGAAAAAACTTCACCAGTGTACTAAGAGGGGAAAAAAAATCATTAAACACTAGTGACTACATTTTCTAATAATGCTCATTGGGATTGGTAAATAAGGGAGTCTCCTAGAGAAGCGCAGGGATGTTCAGAACCTCAGCATCAGTGTGTCCTTTGTGTCTGGACTGGCTATGCCATGTGTGACATATGGCCGACACAGATAACTTAGGACCATGGACTCTGAGACACTGAACAAGATCCTGGTTACAGCCTTGTAATCACCTTCTCTGAAGATCCACGATTAAAGAATAAAAACCCGGGTTCAGCTGACATGTCGTTGGGGCCTTTTCTTTGCAACCCTAGGATTTCATGATGAGCATAATTAAAACAAGGATCCAAATCCATATCATTTGGGCTTTGTGATGGGGAGTGAGAACTTTTCTGTCCGGATGAATCACGGTATCTCCTGATTTATGGTGGGTGAAAAATAAAGATAGCCCTTTTTTCCATCTACAGTGGTGACTAAGAGCATGCAATCTGGAGCCAGGTTCTGGGTTTGAACATGACTTTGCAGCTTCCTCGGCTTCCCTTGTGGGCTCAGATGGTAAAGAATCCTCCTGCAATTCAGGAGACCCAGGTTTGATGCCTGGGTTGGGAAGACCGCCTGGGGAAGGCAATGGCAACCCACTCCAGTATTCGTGCCTGGAGAATTCCATGGACAGAGGGGCCTGGTAGGCTACAGTCCATGGGATCGCAAAAGAGTCGGACACAGCTGAGCAACAAACATCTTTAACTTTGCAACCTCCTAGTTGTGAGCTTGAATTGGTTCACCTCTTGGGGCTCAGGTTCTTCGTCGGTAAAATGGAATAGCTAAGTGCCCATCTAGAAGAGCCGTTGTAGAGCTTAAGTGAGATCACGTGTTTGTAAAACTGTAGCACATTTTCTGACTCAGAGGAAGATGTGGGAGCAGCTGCTGTTGGTGTTACCCTTCAGGATGGGTTGGCCCAGATTTGGGTATTTCGTTTACTTCCGAAACACCAGTGACTTCTGGTGACGTCATCAGCCCCTGTCTCCCCACCACCCCCAGTCAGGTGCCCAGTCATACCGTCATTCCTTGCCTTTAATGGCTTGTTTCATTCTTTCTGCCCCCTTCGCCCCCGTCCCCTTCAGAGGTCACCATTGTAATGCATTCAGCATTTCTCCAGGTGTATATTTTTCCTTGAAAAGTATTGATTTCTTTGAATAAATTTTATAATATGCATCTCTGGAGTATAGGTTGTGATTCCTTTTTTTTTTTTTTTTTTTTCAGTTGGTGCTGCGTTTAGAGCTACATAGGTTGTGGGCTTGCCTTGTATTCTCATTTCTGGCTGCCGTGTGATATATGTTGTTGTCTGCTCACTAAGTTTTGTCCAACTCCTTGCGACCCCATGGACTGTAGCCTGCCAGGCTCCTCTGTCCATGGGATTTCCCAGGCAAGAATACTGGAGTGGGTTGCCATGTCCTTTTCCAAGGGATCTTCCCGACCCAGGGATCGAACCCACGTCTCCTGCATTGACAGGTGGACTCTTTACTACTGACCCACCTAGGAAGCCCTCACATGGTATATACCCTCCTGTCAACTTTCTACAGTTTCATTTATTCACTCGCTTAGTACTGGTCACCCATAGCTCCCAGATATTCCAAATCCTGCTCTAATGAACATACGTGTCCTTGTATGGTGCTTTGTGGGGGTGTGGCTGTGGATTATTTTCTCAGGGTGGTGGGGCAGGAGCCCACTTCACCTCCCCACCTGCAGGAGATTGTTTGCCAGGAGGGTGGATCCAGTCCCTCCTCCCAAAGCTGTGACCGAGCCCTGCTGTCACCCTACCCCTCCACAAGGCACTGTGTGACTTGCTGGCTCTAGTCTGGTAGCTGGATCAGGGTCCATTAAACTTGCATTTCTCTGATGACTAATGAGATCAAGCTTCTTTTTATATTCCTCTTAGCCATTTGGATTTTTCCTTCTGTGAATTACCTGTTCGTATTTTATGCACATTTTTCTGTTGGGTTTCTTCTCTTTTTTTCCTTCTTGATCTCTCGTGTAGTCTGGATATTAATCTTGTGTTCCTCTTTAGAGGTAAAGGTGTCCGTCACTTCTGTGTCATCATTTGTGGTAGGCAGATCCATTCTTTTCTTTTATGAGTTAAAAATAAATCATGTTCAAGAAGTCTTTCTTCAAGCAATCAAGAATATTTTCCAATAGCTATTTCTCTTTGCTTCATGTTGCTGCTGTTCAATCACTCAGTCATGTCCAGCTCTTTTCAGCCCCATGAATGGCAGCACACCAGGCTTCCCTGTCCTTCTCTATCTCCCAGAGTTTGCTCAGACTCATGTTCATTGAGTTGATGATGCCGTTCAACCATCTCGTCCTCTGTCACCCACCCCCTGCCCTCAGTCTTTCCCAGCATCAGAGTCTTTTCCACTGACTCAGCTCTTTGGCCAAAGTATTGGAGCTTTAGCTTCAGCATCAGTCCTGCCAATGAATATTCAGGGTTTCCCTCAGCATTGACTGGTTCGATCTCCTCGTTGTCCAAGGGACTCTCAAGAGTCTTGACTGCACTTTATATCTAGACCTTGACCACATTCCAGGAGGAGGTTTGGGGGATTTGTTTTGTTTTTATAGTGAGGAGATATGGATCTAACAGTTTCTGTCCATGACAAGTTAGTTTCTATAACACTATCCCTTAAATAATCCATTTATTTCCCCCTAATTCGTGTTGCTACCTGTAACATGTAACAGGTTACCGCATATACACGGGAACAGCTTGGGAACCCTGATTCCATTTCTAGAACAGCAAACAGACCTGCGCATCTTAGATACCAGGAACCCCAGTGCCTCATTGCACCTGGGAGTTGGGCTTGGAGTTTCCACCTAGAATTTTAAAGCCAGAAGGGCCTGTATATGTAATCTACTGCACGCTTTCATTTTTATGTGAAGAGTCTGAAATGCAGGGGTCGGAGTCCTCAGAGTCCCGTGCCAGGGGCAGACACTGGGCCGTGACCCGGTTTCCTCCAGCACGGCCCTCATGTTCTCTGATTCGGCTCCGGCTCTCCCGCCTCTCTGGGAGCAGAGCAGTTTGGTTTTTGGCCTCACTTTCTGCTCCCACCTGTCACAGTTTTGTGGGTTTCGCGTGACCTCGTTAAGTGACCAGAAGTTCCGCTATGTAGGCTGGTTATTACCTGTAACTACCAGGTGTAGCTAGTCTATATTTTCCTCTCCTTTTCTAACTTCCTCCCTCGCTCCCTTCTTTCCTTTTTGTAGCAAGAAGGGATTTATTGATGTCCGTCTAGACGGCAAGGCAGGCTGGAGAGCAGAGATGATGGGAATCGCCTCTTGATGCTCTGCATTTTAATATATGACTCAGAAAAATTAATCTGACTGCCTTTCCTTCCTAGACACACTGTGACTTCAGATGCTTTACCAGAGTCTGGTTCTTTGTGTGAAAAGCTTCTTTTCTTTCTCTCTTATTGAGTAGAACAGAAAAAAAAAAATGTTATGGAACAGAAAGCATTGTCAGAAACCTTTCGGTCTCTTGTGTGTTTCCCCCTTTTCTCCCAAAAGTGAAACTGTTAGTTGCTCAGTTTTGTACTACTCTTTCTGACCCCATGGACGGTAGCCTGCCAGGCTCCTCTGTCCATGGGTCTCTCAGGCAGGAGTACCAAAGTGGGTAGCCGTTCGCTTCTCCAGGGGATCTTCCTGACCCAGGGGTGGAACCTGCGTCTCTTGCATTGCAGACGAATTATTTACCCCCAAGCCACCAGGAAGCCCTAAGTGAGGGGGCAGACCCTGCTCAGGCTCCGGTATTGTCATCCACTATCATTTTGTTTCTAGTCTCAGGAGGGCTAGGTGTATAAAAATGTTACTTCATGAAACAGAAACCGCAGAATCTGAATGGGAGGTAACATCCGGAGGCAGAGACTCCGTGGGAAGAGAGAGGCTTGGGGACTTTGCTGTTGGATGAGGGAAGAAGGCAGGAAGGCAGGCAGGGTGGTCCTGCGGATGACTTTTGAGGTCAGGGCCAGTCTCAGCAAGCCCACCAGCAAAGGGCCACTTCCCTGTAGAACACCGAGAGTCAGGCGTGCCAAGGCGGAGTCCCATCACATGCCGTTTCTCCTCGTGTCCAGGACCTGTAAGCCTGCTCTTGTAACCCCCGAGCACGTGGATGCCCTGATCCCTGTGAACCAGGCGGAAAGGCCCTTTGAAATGTGGCACATCCCAGTGGATGTGGAGCCGAGTGTATCAGGAGCGGGGCTGGCAGACTGGAAGGCAATACACCCAGCATCTCCCTGGGCTCGCCATCATCTCCATGATCTTGTCTGTCCCTGAAACGGGAGCTGTCATCTAGAAGGGATTTGCAATCCTTGGATGAAAAAATAATATGTAGCACTTATTCACAGAATGAGGATTCCCCCTCAGGGGCACAGAAATCTTATGGGCCTCTTAATGATGATCATGTTTCTGCCAAGTGTTTTACTGACTTCCCAAATACCCATGTTAAAGACGGGCAGAATGACCCACCAGAACTGTTGTACAACTTGTTGCTGTTCAGTCACTAAGTCGTGTCCGACCCCTTGCGAACCCACGGACTATAGCCCACCAGGCTCCTCTGTCCATAGAATTTCCCAGGCAGTAATCCTGGAGTGGGTTGCCATTTCCTTCTCCAGGGAATCTTCCCCACCCAGGAGTCGAACCCACGTTTCCTGCACTGGCAGGTGGATTCTTTACCGCAGAGCCGCTGTGGAAGCCCCACTGCACAGCTTCCCTATTTACTAACTAGGCTGCCTCATGATGTCTGAAATGATAGCTTGTGTTAGTCGCTAAGTGATGTGTGACTCTCTGCGATCCCAGTATAGCCCACCAGGCTCGTCTTTCCGTGGAATTCTCCAGACAAGAATACTGGAGTGGGTGGTCATCCCCTTCTCCAAAACAATAGTAGCCACAGACAGTGCTTTTGTAAATGATGGACATTCATCAGTGTAGTTAAGGCTGATTCGTAAGAAGCAGCAGCTTAGTTGCCCATTTTTCCATATTCAGTGAAATCTGCTTCATAAAATAAGAAAGTTTTTCTTCCCAGCAAAGCTAAACAGAGTTGTAAAGGAATGCTATTTTCAATTATAAAGAGGATTTATTTTCCTTTAAATGGGAAACTGTTCTTGGTTTATGGCCTGGAGAGGATCTAAATGCTTGTCTGCCTGATGTGAAAGCGTGCTCTCTTTCACTAGCCTTATGTCGTAGAGGTTACAGATGAAAAATGATGGAGATGGTAGGAATAAATCTTCCTGGGCTGTGTCTGTAAAGCAGGCAAAATGCCCTGGATTTCTGGTGGAGACGCCGGAGCTCAGTGTGTTTCCACAAGCACTTTGAGAACAAATCAATACCTCAGACAGTGGTACATTTTAGGAAACCATTTCTCATACAAAGCAGTAGAATTTGCATCTTATGAATTTGGTGGACTTGAGTAATCAAATGGACGTTTGTCGGCCACCTCAAGGAGCCGACTCATTGGAAAAGACCCTGATGCTGGGAAAGACTGGGAAGGCAGGAGGAGAAGGGGTTGACAGAGGATGAGATGGTTAGATAGCATCACCAACACAATGGGCATGAGTTTCAGCCAGCTTAGGGATATAGTGAACGACAGGGGTGCCTGGCATGCTGCAGTCTGTGGGGTCGCAAAGAGTCAGACACTACTTAGCAACTGAGCAATAACAACATTAATCAGACATCTGGAGTGGGAGATACCTGTGCTCTGACAAGAAGAGTCCGTGCAACCTGTGTGGTGGGCTTGGTTTTTGTACAGCAAACACGCAAAGAATGTGGGGTCTACCCCCAGAGCAGCTTTGTTAAAAGTCTCGGTCAGTTCAGTTCAGTCACTCAGTCATTTCTGACTCTTTGCGACCCCATGGACTGCAGCACGCCAGGCTTCCCTGTCCATCACCAACTCCCGGGGCCTACTCAAACTCATGTCTATCACATTGGTGATGCCATCCAACCATCTCATCCTCTGTTGTCCCCTTCCCCTCCCGCCTTCAATCTTTCCCAGCATCAGAATCTTTTCCAGTGAGTCGGCTCTTAGCATCAGGTGGCCAGAGTATTGGAGTTTCAGCTTCAGCATCAGTCCTTCCATTGAATATTCAGGACTGATCGCCTTTAGAATGGACTGGTTGGATCTCCTTGCAGTCCAAGGGACTCTCAAGAGTCTTCTCCAACACCACAATTCAAAAGCATCAATTCTTCAGTGCGCAGCTTTCTTTATAGTCCAACTCTCACATCCATAAATGACCACTGGAAAAACCATAGCTTTGGCTAGACTGATGTTTGTTGATAAAGTAATGTCTCTGTATTTTAATATGCTGTCTAGGTTGGTCATAGCTTTTCTTCCAAGGAGCAAGTGTCTTTTAATTTCATGGCTGCAGTCACCACCTGCAGTGATTTTGGAGCCCAAGAAAATAAAGTCTCTCACTGTTTCTACTGTTTCCCTATCTATTTGCCATGAAGTGATGGGACTGGATGCCATGATCTTCGTTTTCTGAATGTTGAGTTTTAAACCAACTTTTTCACTCTCAAGAGGCTCTTTAGTTCCTCTTCACTTTCTGCCATAAGGGTGGTATCATCTGCATATCTGAGGTTATTGATATTTCTCCCTGTAATCTTGATCCCAGCTTGTGCTTCCTCCAGCCCAGCGTTTCTCATGATGTATTCTGCATGTAAGTTAAAGAAGCAGGGTGACAATATGCAGCCTTAACATACTCCTTTTCCGATTTGGAACCAGTCTGGTGTTCTGGGCCCAGTTCTAGCTGTTGCTTCCTGACCTGCACATAGGTTTCTCAGGAGGCAGGTCAGGTGGTCTGTTGTGCCTATCTCTTGAATCTTCCACAGGTAAAGCTTTGCCTGCCTGTTTGTCTCTTGTATCCATTTTTGGCTTTCAAAAGGGCCTCCTTCATGTTTGCTCCTCTAAATACACATGAAACATCATAGCAAAAATTTTAGAAATGTCCTGTATCCACGCGAATTCTGAGCTTACACTCTTCAAGCCGCATTTTTATTAAGTATTAATGTCCTTTCAAGAAAATCTCACTTCGTAGGCTCTTGCATATTCTTCTTCATCTCAGCCATGGGGATAGTAAGCTTTTTCGTTTCTTGAAGATGTAGCTCAGGGAGTGGAAAGCATTCAGTCATGAACCAGGAAAAGAGACTCAGAGACTACAGGAGGGGAGCAAAGATGAGTCCAAATTGATGGCTCTTGTGAAGCGTGTGTATACACATATAATACTCATGGCATGTGTGTTTATCCCCCTAACTTTATCTACACACACATTTGAATTAGGACTAGAGCTGTTAGTTGGCGCAATTATTTATCAATTTTCCAACAGGTAATAGAAGTGAAAGTTTTAACATGGACTGTATTTACTGCCTTTTTGTTTTTTTACTTTTTAAAAGCCAAGGAAAAAGTGGCTATGGTGGATAGCCAGAGAGATGCCATTATGTTTGTTTAAGGAGTTTGAGTGAACTCTGGGAGTTGGTGATGGACAGGGAGGCCTGGCGTGCTGCAATTCATGGGCTCGCAAAGAGTCGGGCATGACTGAGCAACTGAACTGAAGGAGAAAGGATTCAAGTGGCAGTCAGCTACAGACAGCAGTATTTGTTGGGGGGGAAGCAGTGGCAATAATCAGTTCTTCTGTCGGCATCTTGGAGACAAGCAAAGTTCGAACAACAAAAGTGGCGTATAGATGAAAATAAGAGGAGTAAATATGGAATCATGACGGAAGGTAGTTGACTGGGTCACAATAGTAAAAGCGTTGCATTTCCGCATGTGTGGCCCGTATCTGAAGCCTCTGCTCCAACCACAGAAACACTTTATTTTCTTAGCACCCATATTTGGAAAGCCAGTGAACAGGGAAATGCAATTTTCAGTTGCTCAGTAAATCAATACCTTCCTATTTCAAAATATAGATGATTTTCACTTGCATTGGAACCTAAATTTAGGCCCTGATGATTCTTGTCAAGGTAATAAGAGCACTGCTTTATATGTCTTGAGAAATGTTTCCGGAAGGAAAACGAAGGTTCTGTTCCACTCACTGTTACAGTGGCCCTTTTGTGTTTTAAATTCAGTGAGAATAGCGTCATCAGCATCATCATGACTATTAATATAATTATCACCACTAGGCGGTGCGTGGGGGATTGGAGGCACCGACGATGATGGGATCCATGCTCCTGATGCTGTCACTAATTGGCTGTTAAGGGAATACCGACGTGTATCAGATGAAAAGGTCACGGTAGCATCCAGTGCACTTTCCTCAGTAATTAGATTTGTGCTGGGGATGGAGCGGGGAGGAAGCCAGGCAGGAGACACGGCCTTCCATATGTGGGTCTGTACATAGACGTGAAAGACAGAAGCGGGGTACTGTGCTTATGTGTTGTAAGTGTTCTGTATCAGAAGCAGGGATTCTTTGTTGGTTTTTTTTTTTTAACTTTATTGACGTATAGTTGATCTGGGCTTCCCAAGTGGCGGCACAGAAAGAATCCACCTGCCAATTCAGGAGACACAAGAGACGCAGGTTTGATCCCTGGGTCCAGAAGATCCCAGGAGAAGTAAATGGCAACCCATTCCAGTATCCTTGCCTGAAAAAAATCCCGTGGACAGAGGAGCCTGGCAGGCTACAGTCCATGGGGTCACAAGGAGTTGAACAGGACTTAGCAACTGAACACACACACACACACACACACACACACACACACACACACACACACACACACACGGTCTACAACGTTATGTTAGTTTTTTCTGTACAGCAAAGTGACTCGATTATGCATACATACACAGACACACATATGTGAATTTTTTTTCTTTTTCATAATCTGTTCCATTATGGCTTGTCACAGGATATTGAATATAGTTCCCTGTAATGTAAAGTAGGACCTTGTTTGAAAGTGTTAGTCATTCAGTCGTGTCCGACTCTGTGTGTGTCGACCTGGTTTATGCATCGTATATATGATGGTTAGAAGCAGGGAGTCTTTAAAGCAGAAACAAAGGGTGGAGCTGGAGTCTTGAGAATCCCCTTTTGAACATGATGGTCTGCCTTGACCTGGATCCCCAGCCAACTCGCCTTGTGCAGAATCGCCCGCATCAGGGTCCTGGTGTGTCCCCTCCATGCAGCCAGCCCAGGAACCATAGAGCTGAAGTCAGGTTCTGGCTTTGACAGGTGTCATTTTCCAGGGGCATCACTTCTTGATTTCTTCTTTCTTTTTATGATCTGGTGGTCATCAGGGAATCTCTGCTGTCAGAAAACAATGTCAGCTTCTGGCTCCATGTATAACATCTTCTGTCTGGTTTCCTCTAGACTGAAAATATAAGTGGAAAAAATTATAGATGGCTCAATTAAAACAGTAATTGGCCAAAAACGGCTCATAACAAATCCAGTTCTGGGAAGTGCCTCTATGCTCTGATTATCACGTTCCTCCCTATTTCTCCTGCTTAATTTTTTTAAATGTGATGTAATAGCTCAATTAAGGATTCCCCATTTCTCATTTGTCTTTCTAGCCCTAGTGCCTAGTGAGGGGCCTGGCGCATAGAAAATATTGAGAGTAAAAACAATAAAAGATAGTGAATAATGATCAAAACCTGGTGGGAACACACGGCTACCTCCTCCAGTTGCCTGGAGAATCCCATGGACCGAGGAGCCTGCGGGGCTATGATCCATGGAGTCGCAAAGAGTTGGGCACAACTGAAGTGACTTAGCACAAGAATACGATGGTCAAAACAACCTTCAAAAATATGTTGAATACGAAAAATCATGGTTTCTTAGTGTCCACAAGCATTGTGTAGGCCAGTGGTACTTCTGTAAAATACCAGGATAAAATGGATAGGAAGCAAAGTTAATGAAAAGACATAATATTATCAGCAAATCTGTAGCATGTTGAAGACAATTTGACAGTTTTTGATATTGTATCAAATCTTTCCATAACGCCAGATTTGTGCTTGCCACAAGTCACTGGGCGGCTACTGGAAACCGACTCTTATTAGCTACAGTCTTGTCGTTGTCTAGTCACTGAGTCGTATCTGACTCTTTTTGCAACCCCATGGACTGTAGACCACCAGGCTCCTCTGTCCATGGGATTTCCCAGGCAAGAATACTGGAATGGTTGTGATTTCCTTCTCCAGGGGATCTTCCCAACTCAGGGATCCCACCCACATCCCTACAACTGGGTTCTTTACAACTGAGCCACCAAGGAAAGCCCTCTGTGTCGTTAAGTGAAGTCGCTCAGTCGTGTCCGACTCTTTGCGACCCCATGGACTATAGCCTACCAGGCTCCTCCCTCCATGGGATTCTCCAGGCAAGAGTACTGGAGTGGGGTGCCATTTCTATGTCATTGGGTCTGTTTAAAAAAATGATTTACTGCTACTCTTTTTTTCATGAGGGGACAGAATACCTTTGGAATTGCCCATAAATAGAGATGAGTTGACATTCTACCCATCACCTGATATCTTGTGCTTTCCCAAGAATGGAGACCATTTAAATTCTCCTCATTCCCTTTGGTTTGTTGACTTTAAAAACTTATCAGTTTCCCCATTCGGCATTAAAATAAAACAGTATGTTTAATGATCATAAATTTGAAATGCCTAACAGCCACCCAAATATTAAAGTAGGCAATTAGATATATGAATCAGGAACTCAGGACCTCAGGAGAGAGGTGAAGGCAAAAGATACAAATTTAGGTTTCATCATATTGGACTTTTTTTTTTTTGACTGAAACAGTTACATTTATTTTGGGGGGGTTGGAGTGAGTGTCATAAAGATTAAATTGCAACAGGTTGAGTCAGTTCAAAATAGCATAAACCATATGAGAGACTTCCTAGATTGGCACCTGCAAAAAAAAAATCATTTCTGGAATGATACTTAAAGTGCTGAGAACAAATAGGAGCATCTGAGGATGAGCAGAGACAGAGAGGAGACGAGGTCCATGGACTGAGCTCAGAAGCATTCCAGCAGCTAGAAGTGCAGGAGTAGAAGTTAGCAAGAGAGGGCCCCAGGGAGGCTTTGAGACCTTGACAGTGTTACTGACTGACCATCGGCAGAGGACTTGCAGGTCAGACACACGGATGGCGTGCCAGAGCAGCCAAGCACTGCCGTGTGTGAAGTCAAGCGAGTGGATGATGGTGGTGGGTTTTGAAAAAGCAAAGGCCCTTATTAAGTGACTGTCTGTTGTCACAGGTGAGCAAAGGCCCTTTCTGTCTTGTGACTTGAAAAGATCATTTCCTAGTCTGAACACCCACAGCAGAAAATGCAGTCATCTTGGTACTTTTCAGTTCTGCTTAGCCAAAACATATAGCCACCTGCATCAGAATTCTATTTGGTTTTTGATTTAAGGTCATCAAATTACTGGGTAAATGACCTTATGTATTGTTGCCCGTTTTGTATCACCAGTAGGTTCCCGACAGATAGCCTGTACCTTCTGGCATGGAGTAGAGGCTTCAGAAATATTTTGGAGTGAAGAGTCCAATTAAACACGCCACACCTTTGGCCCTCTGTCAATGTATGGAGATCTGTGTTGCAGATTGTTCTGGAGGTCAGTGAACTTCAGCAATGAGATGTGTCTAGAGCACACAAACTCAAGTTTTTTCAGACGGTAACATTAATTCAGAGAGAGTCAGAAGCCGCCCCCTAACTGAGTTGTAGTGGGTTAAAAGGATCTATTGGAACTTCCCTGGCCATCCAGTGGTTAAGAGACTCCATGCTTCCACTGCAGAAGGTGCACGTTTGATCCCTGGTCTGAAACTAAGATCCTGCATGCCCCGTGGCATGACTAAGGAAAAAAAAAAAAAAAAAGGACATATGCCTTATTCAGCTTTTTATTTCTAGCCCAGCAGTTGCCGAGAACCAGACACTGTAGGCACTGAACAGCTTTCTGTTGGGTTGTTTTAAAAAGGGATGGGGGACGTATTGGGTTGTTAAGAATACATGCTCCTTCTCACTAGGGAGAGAAAGGGCTGGCTTGCCGGAGGAGGGAGCTGGGTGTGTGAGTTACAGGGACCCATTCTCCATATCTGCTGAAGGGCTGTCAGATAGGAAGTGCATTTAGGGACCTACATGTCCCTTCAGCTATTCATCACTGTTGATTGGCTCCGCTGGCAGGCAGCAGTATTTTTAGAGAAGCGAATGATATGGAATTTCTTCATGTACAGAACGTTAGCTGATCCCATTACTCAAAGCTACTCAGAAAGTCAGAGCTGACACTTAACTGAGCTCCAGGGGAAAAACAATAGACCTAAGAAACAAAAATCCCGAAATGCGTGATGAAAATATAGGTAGATTCAAGTTAGCGCCTTAGCACCGTTTATCCGGTTTGGTGCTGTCAGTGGGATTAAAAATAGAATTTTCATAGGGAGCAGTTTTATGGAATTCTTCACCCTCATGGAGTGAAAAGTAGGTTGAGTTTCCACTTCTTAGACCACCCTCCTTTGAAATATACCTGACCTTGGTGCTCTAACAGTCGGTGTATGAAGATAGCAGGAAGGACCTTTTTCCCCATAGAAGCTGGCACAGTGCTTGTATATCCTAGGTGCCAAAAGATAAATGCAGGAAAAAAAAGAAAAAAGTATGTTTAAAATGTCCATGATCCTACGGGATGGTGTTAGTCATTTCTCACGTAAAATCCTTTTAATTGAAGTCTCTATGATAATGTGTTTGAATTGCTTCTCTACAAGAACTGGAGACCACAGAAATTTATAGATCATCCTTCAGAAGATCAAAGGATCAGGCTGGATGGAAATTTAACTGGCAGTAAACCGCCAATCTCCTCCTCAGCAAATGTGTTTCAGTGCTGTGTTCTCTGACTACTTTTCAAGGCCGGATGGTTTTTAAGAGGCAGCAGTTCCTCTGATGAGTCTGTTAGGCTTGTCAGTGAGGAGCCTTTGTTTATTCACATACATACCACATGCATGAGGCCTCTGAGGCTTAAGGGTTCATAACCAGACTCTGACGAGCAGGGTTTGCAGATTCTGAGCCACAATGCACCAGCCCAGCAGAGGGGTGTGGTGCCCATTTTGGTGGAAAAAGTATCTTTCTTGGATCCACCCGTGTCCTTATTCGATAAAATTTGTCAGTGGTTTTCTGAGCTGCGTGGGAAGAAGAGCGACCCTGGCAAGTCTGGGGAATAGGTTGAATGCTGAGTCCTGGTGGGTTTGCTTTTGAAAATCAATGAGAGAGGCCCCATGTTCCTGCCGGTCACTTGATCCAGAAAGGCATTGGGATGAGTCCAAGGAAACTTTTAACAGGATACCAGGGAGGAGATGTTTCTGTATTAAAAATTCATCAACAAGTTGTTTGTTCTGGTTGGAGAAGAATATGCAACATCATAGTAGAATGGTTAATTGAACAAACACATATAAAGCACGTATTATATGGCAGATGTTATTCTAAATGTTTTACGAAGTTATTTTATTTGACCTGGTAAGGTTCTATTATCACTGTCATTTTAAAGATGAACACAGGCCCAGAGAAATGAGGAACTTGTCCAGGATCACACAGCTAGTAATGGCAGAACTTGGCCTTGAGTCTAGGTGGTCTGGCTCGAGACTCCAGGTTCAACCCACTAAGCCATGCTACTTCTTCCACATCCTGTGAGGTGTGATTTCTGAATCATTTTGACGAGCAGTGGTGTGTTTGCGCTTAGTCAGTCAGTCATGTCTGACTCTTTGCCAACGCCATGGACTGTAGCTCCTGCCCCAGGCTCCTCTGTCCATGGGATTCTCCAGGCAAGAGTACTGGAGTGGGTTGCCATGCCCCTCTCCAGGGGATCTTCCTGACCCAGGGATTGATCCCAGGTCTCCTGCATCATTGGCAGACAGATTCTTTATCGCTACACCACCTGGGAAGCCCTACAACCAGTGATAAAGTCCCTGTAACCCAGTGAATTTTATTCCTTTGTATCATCTCTGCATTCATTCCTTTATATTAAGACCATTAAGAGATTTTTACTGAATGTGAAGTGTGCTGGTTTAAAAGACCTGCCTTGAATGCTGACGTCTACTAGCCATGTGGCTTGAGAAGCGTTGCCCGAGTTGCTTTCATTTGCCAAGTGGGCATGATGATGTCACAGAAGTCAAAATGTTCTAAGAGTGCAAAGCACTGTGGAAATGGGCCAGGCATCCTTCCCAGAGACCAGTGGTTCTCCAGTGACAGCAGTGCCCAAGGGGGTCTTGGCCTTTCCCTGGATTTCGTGTTACTGCCTGTGAGTTCTCTGGAGACTGCCTCGGGGCGTGGGTGTCATTTGAGGTCATGCCATACGACCTAGTGGGGGTTTATGTTTAACTCTTAACATTCATGATCGAAACAAAGACTGGATGTGGTGGGATCATGACAGGAACATGACCCCTGTTCACATTAAAATGGGGAGCAGAGTCTCCATTCGGGCTGATGCATAACTTCTAAACTGGGTGAGTCTCCAGAAAGGGGTACCTTGGAGCGGCCCCACCGCTGACCCCAAGCTGTGTGATGCTGGAGCTCCCAGCCCTGGGCTCCGGGTGGGTCGGCTTAATCTCAGCGTTGGTTCTGATCTTGTCCTGGCTAACTCATGCACGCGTGACATGATCGGGCCGTGTCACGCCTCGCAGCCTTTTTCTGTGCTATCCTTTTATACATTTTTTATAAGGCAGAATGTATTCAGAGCATTCTGCTTCAAAAGGCATTTTGCTCTAATGGCTGTGAAGAAATGTTTACTACTCTGGTTCTATGTTTTTAAAAAACAAAAGGGTAATCACAAGCATTTAATTGTCTTCGATGCTCTACAAATAGTAATTAAAGCTGTTTCTTGTGTGTGGTTCTGCAGAAGTGTAAACACATCTGTGAAAGAAATTAGGCCCCATGTCAAGCCCAATGTGCCCAGCAAAGGGGCTGGTGTCTAGCAGTACCCACACTGAGGGCTCGCAGCCCAGTTATAAAGGTGAGCCCCATTTAAGTGTGTGCTGCTTCGCTATTCCTATTCTCAGTCTCAATCAAAGGTGCAGTGTAGTGTTTTCACGATTTGCCTTCTCTTGTTTATTATCACCATGTCATGCCCACCCCCAAACCATATTCATCTCTTCCATCCCCAAAGCTTTCTGCCGCAGCACTCTTGAATAACATACTTCTGTTACAAGATTGGTGTATTCGAGAAGCAGTCTGCAGTGTCCCCCATTTCACAGAGAGAAAAACTGAGCCATAGCAGCCCCTGATTGTTGCATAAGGGTAAAGCTAGCCAGTGGGAAAGCTGAAGTTACCCTCTTTGGGATTCTTGGCCCTGGGTTTCCCCCAGCAGTTCCACAGCCTCTCACGTGTGTGTACAAGGACAGCGTTAAGCCAGCTCCATGCCTCAGCTCGGTCTGTCCAAGGATGAGATGATTAAAAGCCTGTCGTGTTGGTGTGTAGCTCAGGAGTCACTTCTCTTGTCCTTGCGTCACTTGAGCAGGAGACAGGGAGGTCAGCAAACCTGCTTCTATTTTGGTCCTGACCAGCGACTGGTTGTTTGACCTTTCCCAAGTCACTTAACTGCTCTGTCACTCTCTGTGAAATGAGGATGGAGGAGCCTGTCCCCTGCCTGTCTCCAAGGGTGACTTTATCAGGAAAGGTGAGTGGAGATGCTCAAACAGAGCATCTCAAGGCGCGTGCCCAGGCCACCCTCCGATTGACCAGATACATAAATGAGGCTGATGCTAGATGGGGACTCCTGATTCTTTAATGAAAAGATGCGCCAGAGCAGCAGCATCGAAACCTTGACACCTTTCATCTCCCTGGATTAATGAAGGTTTGAGAGTGCAGAGGTCTGTTTTTCTGTTTTTTGTTTTTTGTTTTTTGTTTTTTTTTTTGGTAACCCTGAAATTTGAGATACCTTGAGTAAACTTGAACAGGCATATTTATGAGGGTCTGATAAAACAGGGCAGTAAACTGAGTTAGGGAAGTTCAGTAGACATGCTTCCTAAAAAGTCAGGTTTTATTTGACCTCCTTCCGTCTTTCTTGAGGAACAGTTGCTGTCAACCAGCTCCCTCCGAGCAAGCTAGGAAATTTCTTTTGATTCAGGACAGCATCCATAATTTCTTGTGAAAGCTGGTGACAAGCACTTTCTTCACAGACCCTTTCATAACGTTTTTTAAAAATAGTTTAAGAGAAAAAAAATTCTATTATAACACCAATCAAATTTATGGTTCTCCCCTCACATAGTCTAACCATTAATAACTTATTCTATAAATTTCAAGAGAAATGTAGTGGTCAGAAATGTCATGTTTGTGTTATAAATCTGGAGGTTCTTTTTATTGACAAAGTTAATATATTTTAATATTTTAAAATCTCCCATAAGTTATATCTGAAAGATCCAAAACCCCAATAAAGAAACGGGCAAGGGATTCAAGTTGGCTTTTCATAGAAGAAATGCCAGTGGCTAAGAGGGGCATGAAAACTGCTTTCAGCCTCCCTCGATAAAGATCAAACAGGATATCTGGGTTCAAATCCTGACAGTGCTCCTCACTTGGGGTGTAGGATTTTTCTCCTCTGGTTTTTTTTTTTTTTTAAATTACCTTTATCTTTGGCTGGGCCTTTGCAGCAGCATGTGGGCTTTCTCTAGTTGTGGCCTAGTCTCTTCTTGCGGAGCACGGGCTCTAGAGTGCACGGGCTTCAGAAGCTGCGGCCCCCAGGCTCTAGAGTACAGGCCCAATAGCTGTGGCTCACGGGCCTAGTTGCTCCACGGCGTGTGAGATCTTCCTGAACCAGAGATCTACCCGCGTCCCCTGCACTGGCAAGTGGATTCCCAGCCACTGGGCTACCAGGGAAGTCTGCCCTCTCCTTTTGTTTATTAAGGTATTATTTACATACAGTGGAATTTAATGCGCTTTGATAGTTGTCTGTAGTCATGGGCTGCTGTTGCTGCTGCTAAGTCGCTTCAATCGTGTCCGACTCTGTGTGACCCCATAGATGGGAACCCACCAGGCTCCCCCGTCCCTGGGATTCTCCAGGCAAGAACACTGGAGTGGCTTGCCATTTCCTTCTCCAGTGCATGAAAGTGAAAAATGAAAGTGAAGTTGCTCAGTCGTGTCCGACTCTTCGCAACCCTATGGACTGCAGCCCACTAGGCTCCTCCATCCATAGGATTTTCCAGGCAAGAACACTGGAGTGGGGTGCCATTGCCTTCTCCAAGGCGTGGGCTACTCCCCAGTCAGTTTCCTTCCTTTTTTAATGCTGCGACTCACCAGCAGCACCTTTTCCCGATCATGCCGGCTTTGGTTGGACCAGGTATGGTGCTGAGCGCTCAGGCCAAGGGAGCGGTTGGTGCAAGTCACAGATACCCTTTGAGCCTGTGTATGTCAGGCACTCTCGCCAGGTACAGGGAGTACTGAGTTGGTGAAGTTTCTGTCCCTAGAAGTGTCAGCCGTTGCAGAGAGAATGCTTGTGTACTTGGTTGTTCCTTTACGCTGTGATGAAGGAAAGGATGCCTGATTATCAGCGCTAGGGAGCAAGATTTCTCAGTGGGCCAGCCTGTCCCCTTTCCCTGTGCTCCTCCTCCCTTTGAGAAGAAAAGCTTTGCTGAGTTTTGCTCTAGATTCTCCGTGTTCTAACAGGATTTCATCATTTTGAATAAGAGGAGATTTACTAGGAGCAGGTCAGGCTTCAGACATCCTTCACCATGTTCAGAAACACTCTCAGCCCCACAGTCTTTGAGATTGATGTTCCTGCTAATCTAAAGCATCACCAAAGACCCACCTCCAAGAACCAGCTTCCACTGTTCAAAAAGCCGAAAGCAAATGGGAAAGCTCCATTCAGCAGGGAGATGGGAAGAGGCTGTGCTTTCACTCTCCCTGCATCTGGGGCCTCTCAATTCATCCTCCAGCATCCCCACCCCTCCCTACCCCCACCCAGTGCCTCCATCCGCTCTGGTCAGTGGGCTCTTGATTTCCTAGATTACCCTCTGGGAAAGGACAAGAGCTGTAGCCAGCCCCGGAGCAGCTCTAGAGAGAGTGCTGAGGCTCTTACAGATCCTTCACTGGCGCTCCTGTCTGAAGCCTGCAGTCCTTGAAATGCAAAATTACTGCAGGTGCAGTCCAAAAACTGCACAGATCAGCCAACCAGTGCCTCTCGAATCAACAGCTTTTAAAGCGTGTCCATCTGCAGAAGCGTCGTGAGCTTGCAGGTAGCCATACCGCCTGTAAATGAGCTCCGAGTCTATATGGTTTCTGTGCCTTAGCTGCCAAGGCATGTTGCTGCTGGGGACAGAAATCAGCTCTGTAGACCCAGACCTGGCTGGGAAGTTGTGATGTTGACACAATTGGACTTTTCAACTCAATGCTATTTTTGCAGATTCAGAAATAATAAAATTCCCCCCAATTTCCAGGCATAGAAAACCAATTTCTCCCTTGATGGGTCCAATTACATGGTTGAAATAAAATTTTAAGACCTATCTTAGTATTTTCTGAGCTTGGCCCCTCTCTGTGGCCTTCTGAATATAAACGCATGTAAGATGTTTGTAGGTCTGGGCTGTTCACATGAAAGGAATTAGGCAAATTCTAGAAGAATGCCAGCCAGGAGGTAGCATTTTCTACCTTGGGGCCCATTCCTTCCTTCTTTGGCTCCCCTCCAATTCTCTCTTCCCTCCCTCCCTTGTTAAATATTTGAAGTCCTATTAAGTGCCAGATTCCATGCTTTGCCAGGGAAACAAGAATCAGCAAGAGCAAAGCTGGTCTGTGCTCTCAAGGAGCTGATGGTCAGATCAGGGAGGCAGGCAGGTAGGCACTAGGCAAATAGGCACAAAAATCCATATAAATTACAAATTTCAGTGAGTGCGATGAAGAAAACATACCCAGTGCTGAGAGGTTCGCCTTTCCTTGCTGCCTTGAGCTTTTCATTTGGGGAAGAATGGTGGTGCTGTCTGTCTCTGAAGGGCCTTTCCAGTACTGTCTTTCAGGAGGTCTTATTCTGAGTATGTACAACCCAGCAGGCTGAGAGAGAGGCTCTGATGACAGGCATGTCTTTCATGGAAATTATTATGCCTCTTACTGAGGAAATTGACTTCTCAAGGAAGAGCTCAGCTCATGCAGACTGAAGGGGGTGGGGCATGTTTTGTCCACACTTGCCAGGTCACTGCTGGCTGAGCATCATGGCAGGATGTGGACCCAGTTTAAAGGGTCTGGTGCATTTCAGATCCAGGTGAGGAGTCCAGGTGATTACAGCATCTCTGGGAACTGCGTTTGGTTTCCACCCTGCCTTCCATCATCTTTCTTTAGAAAGCTACTGAACAGGAACATTCATTTTTTAACAGCATAGCATCGATCGGTGTTTGGAACAGTGTCTTTGGAAGGTGGGTCTTTGCAGCAAGGCCCAGGCTATAGACCCGACTCCTTCCTGAAGGCGACATCCTGCTGCCCCCAGTACTAGGCAGAGCAGCCTTATTTTGCAGCCTTATTCACTCAACTATTTTTTTTTTTTTTTTTGCAATTACGATGGCAACCATTAGAATAATATAAACCACTTACTAATCAGTTTAGTAACCAAGGACAGCTGCTTTACACAATACGGAGCCAAATTAAGAAGGCTTTTATGATGTTCAGAAATTGCCTGTTAGACAAAGTCAAAAAACCAAATGGTAAAATCAGTCGACTCTTTGCCGGTTTGCAGCCAGCTGTCCCCTCCAAACAGCGACCGCCGAAAGCCACCCAGGTGTGGTGATGCAGAATGTTTTCAGAATGTAGTTCTGTGTTAGATGTGTTTCTTTGAAACTCTGAGGAATGGGCCCCTGAAAAATCAAGCCTTTTGGGGGGAAAAGTTGTCTCATGTGAAGTGTTAGAGCATTGTTTGTATATATCAAGTATGGACATTAGCCAAGCTTGGCAGCCTACAAAGTGTAATTTTTGTCCCCCGGAAACAGAGAGTCTTGAACACAAATACAGGAAGGTATTTTAGAGTCTGAAGTCACTGGCGTGGAAGTAAATAACTGATCTGTGGTCATTGGGAGCAGGACTCCTGAGCCAGTGGGGGTCGACATTGGAGCATCCTTCCTAGGACCTATTAGCACAGTTGTAAGTTCTGGGCCTGCAGCATACACGCGCTCCCAGTGCTGAAAAATGAGAGATTTCTAGGCACATGTACACCTGCACACACCTAATGTGGTCATGCTTGCTCTTCATGACTTTCCTGTGAAATTCGATTAGTTCCAAATGTTTTCGTGCCTGTTTGAGAAAAGGATGGTATCATTTAGCTTCTTTATTCCTAATAAAGATGGAAATGGGTTGGGATAAAGGTTGCTCCGTTGAAAATAAATTGCAGTCCAAATATGCATATAATTTACTTCAGGTGTTTCATATCTAGAAGAGAAAGTGATTCAGCATCTAAGGTGTGATGTTAAAGTGTTTAAAATTTTCCCAGAATTTAGTGATCATTTATGTCAGGCTAATAGAAAATATAATAAAGCACTGTCCCTTCTTCCCATTTATTTATACAACACATATTTGAGGATGCCTGCTCTGGGCCAGACACTCTTAAGTTCTGGGTACCTAGTGGTATGACATACTCAGTCCTTCCTCTCAGGGAGCTTATAGCCTGTAACTGTATAGGAAATTTCAAAAGATGTTCAACAGAGTAAAAATCCCTCTAATTCATCTTCATGAATTCCTCTGCTAATTAACTCTCTGTACCTTTGGACAACATTATATTTCCCTTGGATTCACATACATGCATTTTAAAGAAAAGTTTGAGTGCTTTCTTAAAAATGGTATGGAGGAAGAAAACGCTGACAAAGCTTCACTTTCTTGGAAAAACAGGAGATCCCAAGGAGGCACAGGGTGGAATTTCCCCACATGCTGCCTGAGGTCGTCCTGCAGGTTGCATGTGTGTGTTCAGTTGCTCAGTTGTGTTCAACTTTTTACAGCCCCGTGGACTGTAGCCCACCAGGCTCCTCTGTCCATGGCATTTTTCAGGCAAGAATACTGGAGTGGGTTGCCATTTCCTTCTCCAAGGGATCTTCCCAACCCAGGAATCGAACCTTCGTCTCCTCCCTTGGTAGGCTGATTCTTTACCACTGAGCCACCTGGGAAGCCCTGATTTCTAAGTTACTTCTGTCTAAATGGCTTCCTTTCTAATAGGAACCCCTTAGCTGGACCATTAATGCTAATCATTTCAGGTTCAAGGGTCTCTCTCTTGAAATTGACCTGATCAGTGTTGGAAACGGTCAAGAACTTATGCAAACGTGGGGTGAGGACCTGGGGCCCCAGCCAAGCATAGACCATGAAACAGCAGGTCCTGTGCAAACCCACCTCTGAGCGGAGAGGCTTGGGAAGGAGGAAGAGTCCTGTCCCTTGCTGGCTGTAAGATTAATTTGCTTGGACACACATCCAAACTTCTGTGAGCCAGGAATTGGGGTGATTTCATGACCTTTGTTACTTATAATGTGGCCATAGGAGGAAGCCCTTGAGGAGGAGATAATGGAGACAGAGAGGCAGGTTTAGGATGCATTCATCTGGTGAAGAAAATGTGAGTTTCACGCATGGAAATGAGCAGCTGAGAAAGAATAGCTCAGCCTTCACAGCGTAACTTTGGAGACTCTTCCAGTGAGAGGTCGAGTTCCTCCATTCACTGCCTGTTTTAATAAACCAATGATCTATTATCTAATAACGCACCTTGCCCATCTCAAGTTGCTCTTAGGTGGCACGGTGGTCCAGAGTGGATGCTACTGAGTCAGCAGCGGCAGCGCTTTGTCTCCCTGCCTGTCCCCTCTCAGTTTTGCCGCCCTGCCTCCTAGCTTTGTCACTGTAGCCTTAAATCCCCGCTGCCCCCATTAAAGTGTTGGCTTGTCTCCTAGAACTCACCTGTACTGTTTGTTTCTGACGTCTGCCTTGGCAGCTTAATTTATACGTCTGCTCTTCTTGGAACAGAGTCACCCCCCAACGCTGACGCTGATTTCCTTTTTTTAACATCGCAGCCTCTGCTGGGTCTGTGCAGCTTCTAACCAGTGCAGAGCATTCATCTCAATCCTCTGTCGACCCCCACTTACCATTTTTAGTATATTTCGTCAGATTTTCCTTCCATCACTCGGAATACAATCTTCCTGTCCAGCAGACAGAACGTGGGAAATCCTGGGGCTTTGGTAACTTGAGCCACTTCACACAGTCTCTGAGTAACCAGAAAGTACTGTCGTGAACAGGGCGGGTGGGAAGACTATTCAGTGGGGATGACCCGTGTCTCGAAAGAAAGAATACCTGTCCCTGAACTCCCAGTTCTCCCTTCTGTATTTATATCCATCATCACTCACCACTTTTTCTGTGGTACCTTAGGAATCTTCCCGGAGCCCAGGGTCCCCCTTACATCTCTGAAGCACTTATTTCTTCTCTCTCTTAACTATTCATACATTTCAAGATGTCAACAGTGGACTTAGAAGTAGTACATTTAGGAAAATATCAATTCAGCCCTTGCAGAAGTGGGTTATAATGTCAGGCAGACTAGGAGTCTGAGCGGAGTTTGGCGCATCTCCAGAAATCTCTCGGGAAAGTAGATATGTGAACATGTGCGTATGTATCTGTAAATAGTTATATCCATGGATCTTCTTTTCAGCTAGTTTCTGAAAAAGAAACACTGGTGATGTGTATTTAAAAAATTGTCTTTCTCTTGGTTAATTTTGGTTCCAGTTGATTAATATTCTTTGCACAGGATTGTGTGACCATCAGTGATACACAAAAGGAAATGTGTCAGGACCATTTTCTTCCATTCTTTTACTATCTGTGGATGCAGAGTGGGTCTTTGAGGTTTGGCAGATTTCTTGGTGTACAGGCTGTTGGCAGTTCGCCTCTCCTGTGGCCTTCTCATCTTCTGAGCCTTTGCCTTCAGTTTATTTCATAACCCAGGGAGCCTTCTCTTCAGAATTGGTGCTCATTCACACTTTGACCCATCTTTCCGCAAGCGCTTTATGCCAGTATTACTACGGCTCCGAGTTTTCCTAATGCTTAAACCCTTAGGGGAACAAGACCGTCTCATGAGGTGAGCAGGAGGTAGGAGCTGAAGTTGTGTTTTCTTCTGATGCCCCATTGGCACGTTATTCTTCTAAGGCACTGGTCGCTACTTTGTATCATAAGTGGAGAGATCTGAAGTGTATATACATATCTGTATGCGTGTGTGTGTATATATATATCTTAGGTATATGAAGATATGTATATGCAACACGTATTTATATGAATGGTCTTGCATTCTAAAATGTAAATAATTTTCATATTTCTAACCAAATGATGGGTTTCTGGGAGTACGATATAGTTTTTAATTTTTATTCCTACATCACTACTAGCTTAATCTTTTATGTTTGTATATGCTTTCAAAATATTCATGGGAAGGACTGATGCTGAAGCAGATCTAATGCTGAAGCAAATCTGATGCTGAAGCAGGCTGATGCTAGGGAAGACAGTAAAGAATCTGCCTGCAGTGCAGGAGACCTGAGTTTGATCCCTGAGTCAGGAAGACTCCCCTGGAGGAAGGCATGGCAACCCACTCCAGTATTCTTGCCTGGAGAATCCCATGGATGGAGGATCCTATCTGGCTACAGTCCATGGGGTCACAAATAGTTGGACAAGACTGAGTGACTAACACTATGCACATGCCTGTGTGTTTTTATATCAGTTCAGTCGCTCAGTTGTGTCCAACCCTTTGCTACCCCATGGACTGCAGCACGCCAGGCTTCCCTGTCCATCACCAACTCCCAGAGCTTACTCAGACTCATGCACATCGAGTAGATGATGCCATTCAACCCTCTTATCCTCTGTTGTCCCCTTCTCCTCCTGCCTTCAGTCTTTCCCAGCATCAGAGTCTTTTCCAGTGAGTCAGTTCTTCGCATCAGATGGCCAGAGTATTGGAGTTTTGAGCTTCAGCATCAGTCCTTCCCATAAATATTCAGGACTGATTTCCTTTAGGATGGACTGGTTGGATCTCTTGCAGTTCAAGGGACTCTCAAGAGTCTTCTCCAACACCGCAGTTCAAATGCATCAATTCTTCAGTGCTCAGCTTTCTTTATAGTCCAACTCTCACATCCATACGTGACTACTGGAAAAACCATAGCTTTGACTAGATGGACCTTTGTTGGTAAACTAATGTCTCTGCTTTTTAATATGCTTTCTAGGTTGGTCGTAGCTTTTCTTCCAAGGAGCAAGAAGCATCTTTTAATTTCATGGCTGCAGTCACCATCTGCAGTGATTTTGGAGCCCCCCAAAATAAAGTCTGACACTGTTTCCACTGTTTCCCCATCTATTTGCCATGAAGTAATGGGACTGGATGCCATGATCTTAGTTTTCTGAATGTTGAATTTTAAGCCAGCTTTTTCGCTCTCCTCTTTCACTTTCATCAAGAGGCTTCTTAGTTCCTCTTCACTTTCTGCCGTAAGGGTGGTGTCATCTGCATATCTGAGGTTATTGATATTTCTCCTGGCAATCTTGATTCCAGCTTGTGCTTCATCCAGCCCAGCATTTCTCATGATGTACTCTGCATATAAGTTAAATAAGCAGGGTGACAATATACAGCCTTCCGGAACTCCTTTCTCTAATTGGAACCAGTCTGTTATTTCATGTCCAGTTCTAACTGTTGCTTCTTGACCTGCATACAGATTTCTCAAGAGGCAGGTCAGGTGGTCTGCTATCCCCATCTCTTTAAGAACTTTCACAGTTTGTTGTGATCCACACAGTCAAAGGCTTTGGCACAGTCAAAAAAGCAAAAGTAGATATATTCTGTAACTCCCTTGCTTTTTTGATCCAATGATGAGTACAATTGTGCAGTAGTTTGAACATTCTTTGACATTACCTTTCTTTGCAATTGGAATGAAAACGGACCATTTCCAGTCTTGTGGCCCCTGCTGGGTTTTCCAAGTTTGCTGGCATATTGAGTGCAGCATCTTAGCATCATCATCTTTTAGGATTTGAAACAGCTCCACTGGAATTCCATCACCTCCACTAGCTTTGTTCGTAATGATGCTTCCTAAGGCCCACTTGACTTCGCATTCCAGGATATCTGGCTCTAGGTGAGTGATCACACCACTGTGATCATGTGGGTCATGAAGATCTGTTTTGTACAGTTCTTCTGTGTATTCTTACTACCTCTTATTAGTATCTTCTGCTTCTCTTAGGTCCATACCATTTCTGTCCTTTATTGTGCCTGTCTTTGCATGAAGTGTTCCCTTGGTATCTCTATTTCCTTGAAGAGAGCTCTAGTTTTTCCCATTCTATTGTTTTACTCTATTTCTTTGCATTGATCACGGAGGAAGGCTTTCTTATCCCTCCTTGCTGTTCTTTGGAACTCTGCATTCAAATGGGTATATCTTTCCTTTTCTCCTTTGCCTTTAACTTCTTTTCTTTTCTCAGCTATTTGTAAGGCCTCCTCAGACAACCATTTTGCCCTTTTGCATTTCTTTTTTCTTGGAGATGGTCTTGATCACTGCCTTCTGTACAATGTCACAAACGCTGTCCATAGTTCTTCAGGCACTCTGCCTGTCAGATCTAATCCCTGGAATCTTATTTCTCACTTCCACTGTATAATTGTAAGAGATTTGATTTAGGTCATACCTGAGTGTTCTAGTGGTTTTCCCTACTTTCTTCGATTTCAACCTGAATTTTTCAATAAGGAGGTGTATTTTTTTGTTATTTGCAATAAGAAGTGTTTTTGTATAAGTGTATGCAATACATCTATTTGCAGTAAGGAGTGTCTTTATATAGGTGTATGCAATACACTTATTTGCAATAAGGAGTGTTTTTGTATAAGTATATGCAATACATCTGTTTGCAGTAAGGAGTGTCTTTATATAGGTGTATGCAATACACTTATTTGCAATAAGGAGTGTTTTTGTGTAGGTGCATCTATTTGTACATGTGTGCATACTTGCATGTTGGCATTTGCGTTTATAAATGCTGACTGAATAGTTTGAGGGTACATGAATATTGCTGAAACCTATTCTGTTACTAGTCCACTAAATGTCAGTTTCTCTGCTCTACCCTTTCACTATTGGTTTTATATTTTTATTTATTTGTGCTGCTGGGTACTCACTGCTGTGTGGGCTTTGCTCTAGTTGTGGGAAGTGGGGGCTACTCTCTGGTTGCAGTCCACAGGCTTCTCTCTTTGCGGGCATGGGCTCTAGGGTGCGTGGGCTCAGCAGTTACAGCGTGTGGGCTCAGCAGTCGCGGCGTGTGGGCTCGGCAGTCGCGGTGCGTGGGCTCGGCAGTCGCAACTCTCAGGCTCGAGGGCACAGGCTTAGCAGTTGCAGCGCGTGGGCTTAGTTGCCCCGTGGCTTGTGGGGTCTTCCCAGACCAGGGATCGAACTCATGTCTCCAGCATTAGCAAGCGAATTCTTTACCACTGAGCCACCAGGGAAGCCCTCACTACTGGTTTATACAAACTAGATATTGAACCTCAGAACACAGAACTACATCCAATGTTAGAAATATGACAAACCCCTAAAGCTGCATTTTAGTGCATCTGCTTATTAACTGGGAGATAGGCATTGAACACCCAAGACAAACTTGACCATTGTTATCAGTGAGTTGTGGTATTAAACCAAAAAATAATGTAAAATAAATTTAAACAACTTGCCTTCAAATTGCAATTCCACTGAAAAAAGTTCATAATGTAGCAGCTTGAAAGTTTGGATATTTAACTTCTTTGAAGACTTGGCAGGACAGTAATATAGTTGGGTATAATGTTGACACGATGCCTTAGAAGCCCAAGGACAAAAAGACCATTTTGAAGCTCACGATGCCTTTGAAGCATGTCCTGAAGGAAGCCAGCTCTCGTTTGTTGAGGTTTGTGGAGAACACGTTGTACCAAGAAGCATGAGAACCCCTGGGGCCCCTTATGGACACTGTATACTCAGCCACTGAAGGAAGAGTATCATGACACTTTTGCAGGACTTCTGCCCAATTCTGAGTTCTCATCATTGCAGCTGGAGAAACATTCCTCTTAGTTGCTGGGGCTTATCCTGCACTTAACAGACCTGTTCTGAAAGCTGACTCTGATGCCCCCTCTGCATTCATTTTGGTTTGTAAAGTCCGAAAATATCAAATAACAACCAGTGCAGGTCCGTGGACCAAGAATCTTTCCCCAGTCTTGAGGCTCAGACCTCCTCCCCGCATCATCTTCGTCCTGGCTTAATATGGACCATGAAACGGGATGAGACACCCTCAGCTCTGTTAATGCAGGATAAACTGTCATATATGAGCTACACTTTGCAGCTAGTTGTAGCTCAATAATCAGTTGACCTTGGGGTTTTTTGTTTGTTTCTTTCTTTGTTTGTTTTTCAGGGAAACAGAAAGCTCCATGGTGAAAGCAAGAACGTGATTTGAAGGGTTGGCCCAGAGATCTAGTTTTGTAGCTGGTTAGTTGTAAGAGCCAGCACTTCTAGGGAAAGAACTGGCTTTCTACTAATTCATAGATAAAACTCAGAGCAGATTCCAAGCAATATTTTGGATGGATGTTGAGTTTTAAGTCTTGTGTTTGTGGACGAAACTCATAATTTTTTAAAAAAGTGGACGAATTACTATTCAGAAAATTTTATACAAGGTAGCGTTTATATCTGTGTGCAAATAGGTGTCCAAGTTGGTTATCCTCAGGTTATCCGATTTTATCCAGGTTCCTTGCTTCCTTCCTTCTTGCTTGGATTTTAAGAATTTCACTGCCAGTTAAACACGTCCATCACTGTGTAGTCAAGAACAAGGAAGAAAAGGGGAAGACGATCCATGTTACTTCTTACAAAACATGTATTTCTTGCTGAAGATCTAATATTTAAAATCAGCCTGTAGGTAAATGTTAATGATTGTTATCTTATTTCTCTACTTGTACCAGTGTTTCTAAGCAGGTTATGCTGTTAAGAGGGCAACAACCTTGTATACAAGAAAGTAGAATATCAAGGGAAGGAAGTAGGGACATGCTTTCATCACAGTGAGGCTGGATTGGCTTAAGAGCACAGCCAACGAATGAAAATAAACCTCTTCGTAACTCAGCAGTTGTGGGCAGTCCAGGTGTAGTGTCTCAAAAACCCACAGGATCCTGCAAACTCATGGAAGTGTGTATTAAACAGTTGACAGGGCCCAATGAAATTGTCTTTGTGTTATGAATTTTCAATTGCAGTAAGTTACAGCTCATTCAAGAGCTAATATCCATAATGCAGTCTGACAGCAGCAAAGTCACTCTGCCAGCGAAAGAGTGAAATGAGAAGGACTGCTAACTGCCTGCCTGGGAGGAAACATCACGCAGTCTCAGCTAGTCCCATGTCCAGGGGGTGTCATGCACACAGAACCAGGGCCGCCAAGAGGACCTTCGGGTCTTGGTGAATCGTGCATCCCAAATACTGGTCGTCTGTACAGTAACGTGTGCTTTGTTCAGGCACCAGCAGTTTCTCAGCCTCACAGCAGGACAGATGAGGATTCTGAATAATCTCAGAGGTGGTACTGGTGGTTCCTGGTATCTAGCGCTCAGTATAATGAAGGTGATGGCAGAAATGTTGGGTCAAATGTGAGTGATGAAAATGCCGTTAATTAAATAATGCTGTTTTGTTTGAAAGTATAATACTGGAAGGGGCTTAAAGACAGCTGGGTTACATGTGTGCTCTCTTCTAGAATTCCAGTGAGCTTTCCATCGTCAAGTAGGAAACAAGAAAATGTGAAAGTCTAGGGAAGAAGATGAACACATATCATTTCCCCTAAGGAAACCCTTGAGTGCACAAGGAACCGTGGAAGCAGAGGGCAGTCAGGTGAAATAACAGATGTTTGGAGCCTTGAATTGACTAAGTCAGTTCAGTTCAGTTCAGTCGCTCAGTCGTGTCCCACTCTTTGCAACCCCTTGGACTGCTGCACGCCAGGCCTCCCTGTCCATCGCCAACTCCTGGAGTTACTGAAACTCATGTCCATTAATTCAGTGATGCCATCCCACCATCTCATCCTCTGCCGTCCCCTTCTCCTCCCACCTTCAATCTTTCCCAGCATCAGGGTCTTTTCAAATGAGTCAGCTGTTCCCATCAGGTGGCCAAAGTATTAGAGTTTCAACTTCAACATCAGTCCTTCCAATGAATATTCAGGACTGATTTCCTTTAGGGTCAAGGATCTAGATTTCTTTAAATTATCAGAATCTAGAAAGTTGGAGCCATTGAGTGCCCTTCATTCAGGTATCAGTCTCCTCATTCAAATAATGACCGGTGATTCAAATGTTGAACTTTCTTACCATTGAAATACTGATTCTTTGAACCAGCAGCTTCTGCTTTGGGACCAGGAAGAACGATAAAAATAATTCTTCACATTTCACAATTAAAGGTCACAATAATGATCATTGTGAAAGGGAAATCTTATACCTGTAGATACAAGATATAGAACTGTTTTAAATGTCTGAACAAAAGAGCAGGCATTATATTTCTTAAAAAACAAAAGGGAAATAAGTGTGCTAGGCTGTCCTAAGAGACATTTGTATCACTATGATCCAGTGAGTAGCATTAACCCTGCTTCATAGAGGAAATCTGAATCTCAGAAGGGTAGCTTCTGTGTGAGTTTCCCACCGGTAGCACCTCCCCCACCTGTAGCATCTGCCCTGTCCTTCACCTTTGTCTTCATACACCCGGTATTTTTTCCCTGAGGATCCAGTAAAAGACGCAGCTTCTCACAGGAGGAGTCATTCCTTAGGGCTGACTCTGCAGAGGACTTTGAAATCTTTAAAGACTGCCCCCTCCCCAGGTTAACAAGTGTTGCACAGAGCCTGAAAAATTCAGTATTTGTGCAGCAGACCTTGTATTTTCAGTTGCCTGTCACAAATAGATTCTCTTGTGTTTTTTTCTGGTTACAATTGTGTGTTATTGGGTATTTTCCAAAGAGTGTTGCATTAATTAGCATAACGATGCTTGCATATATCTGGCAAAGAAAGTCAGTTACCCATCTAAAGAGAGATGAATACCTGTCCTTTCTCTCCTGCCTGAAAGAAGGGAGCGTTGCAGCCAAGCCCAGTGTTGAAACCAAATGAAAAGGCGCCCCCTGCAGGAGAGTCTTTGCCTCTGTCCTTTCCCTGTGTGTTGTGTGTAGGTACTGTTACGAGATTTTCATGTGGATCCCACAGACCTGCTTATTCATGGTTAACAACAGCAAAAAAAAAAGGGCATGGTGGGTTAGCTGCTGGGTGCCCTGGGCCCACCAATGCCAAAAGAGATAAAGTGCTGGCTCAAAAAAAAAAAAAAAGTAATGAAAAAGCATCCCCTTGGGAATTGCAGATGGTCACAAAGAAGGCTCTCAACAGAAGTGGTTCTGAACAGCCCATTGGCCTGACTGGGTCACTGTGGGTCACCCACGGCATCTTGTGCTTCTCCCTTTCAGCATCCTTCGTTCTGAGAGTCTCCCATGGGGGAGCCAGTCCTCCATGCTAGGAGCCAGAGCTTCACATAGATGCCTGCTGCTGAGGGCTGACCGAGTGAACACTTGCTTCTCAGTTTCTGCATTTCCTTTGGTAGCGGGATGTGAAGGAGGAGCTCGGGACGAGAAAATGGGGAAGGCACCTAAGAGTCCCAACCCGTGCAGAGCGCGTCTGCCTGGTGGGAGGGGCCAGCACATCTGGCAAACCCAAGAGGGCTGCGTGTCTGTAATTGAATTGAAACACTGTCCTTTTCAAGTAATTGAAGCAGCTTTGGCCAGTGGCTCCAGAGGGCATAACCTAAATCTCAATGCTTAGTGTCCATGCTGTCCGGAATCTGACATTCTCTGTGTGACCCTCAAGTGCTGTGTGGCTTCACAAGAATCCTAATAGGCGAGGCCTTTTTCTGAAAGCATGCTTTGAGGGTGGGTGACACCCTGGGTAAGACTTGATCCCTGGTCCCGACTCCAGTGCACTTTCCTCCACCAGCCAGTTGTGACATAATGTGCTCTGACATTATTGGGCACCTTCTCTTCAGGAAACACTGCCTGAATTTTTCTCCCACAGTGCCCTTGCTGTCTTTGTACTTGTTTCAAAATAATTTATATACAGCGTCTGTATTAACCTGTGCACCTCTTTTTTTAAAAGCCATTTCTCCCTTCCCTGACATGTCTTTTTTAGGTACATGACTTGAAATAGTGGAGGTCAGGGGCCGAGACCAAGTGCATGGCTTGTACATTATGTTTCTTTTGGTTTATCAGAAATCCTGGACTCTCATGTATTAAAAAGACATCTCTTCCAACATGACACCACTACAGCTTACAACTTAGCAAACAGATTTTCTAAAAGGAAAATTAATTTTGTCAGCACCCAAGAAATACACAGCAAGAAAGACCCTTCCCTTTCCACGAAATATTCTAAACATACACATTTTTCCCTCCTTGTTAAAGGATAATAAAACTTTATGCTGCAGAGTGAGGGTACTATAAGCTGCTTTGTGATTATAAATGTTCTTGTTTGTCTTTCCTTTGGAAAACTCACCTGTTACACCACTCCCTTGGATTTTGATCAAATTGCATAGACTCCCCTGACCAAAGGCCTTTCCCAGAAGTCCTGGCAGCAGGTGGACTTGTCTACATTTGGTCTTGTCTCTAAGTACCAGCTTGGGGCAGGGGTATGCAGATTCAAGGATCTCTCCCCAAATCTATGGAATCAGATTCTCAGGGTGGTGGAGCCTGAGATTTTGCACTTCCGCCAAGCTCTCAGGTGATTCTTGGCTGTTTAAGAACGATTAGATCCATTGAGCAAATACTCATGATGGTCTGAAATATACCAGCCACTCCCCAAAATCCTGGGACTAGAAGGACGCACGGGAATGGATGTAACACTCTAGCGTGCTGCTTTACATTTGTTGAGGAATGTGGCGCGGCCTTGGATGGTGAGGTTCAGAGAGAGACCCGAAAACCTGGAGCTGACATGTTTAATCCGTCAGCCAAATTAGCCAATTGAGGAGCTTCTAGTCTGGTTGAGAGAACACTATAGGAAAAGTTAAATGAAAGGAGAGGAGTCGCTCCATTCACGACTATGAAGAAACTGTCGTCTTGTGTATGGTTACCTGCTGAGTGGTGCTAACAATAACTGCTAATGTCTTAAGCGTCACTCTTTCCTCTGCGTTTCCTTCCACCCGGCTTTTTCTTCATCCTGAGTCCATCCTATCTCTAGAATTCTTTTTAAAAATTATATCATATTCAGTGTCACTCTTCAAATATTTCATATTGCACCATAGACTATTGGGAATTTTTGAAACAGAAGGTTCTTCTTCAGATCATGCTGCTGACTTAACATTATCCAACTATGAAGCAAAGGTTAGTCACCTAATTATGCGGCGGCATACTCAGATAAGGCTTCCCCGGTGGCTCAGCGGTAAAGAAGCCACCTGCAATGCAGAGACACAGGAGGCCCCAGCTTCGAAGAGCCTGGCAGGCTGCGGTCCATAGGGTCGCAAAGAGTCAGACGCAGCTGAGCGCGCACACATACTCAGATAAAGTAGGCACTTTTTGGTTCTCGAAATGCTACCTAGTTTGAGTGAGTGAGTGTGTGTGTGTGTGTGTGTGTGTGCATGGCATCCTGCCTCCCTGGTAGCTCAGTGGTAAAGAATCCGCCTGTCAATGCAGGAGACAAGGGTTCAGTCCCTGGGTCAGGAAGATCCCCTGGAGAAGGGCATGGCAACCCACTCCAGTATTTCTAGAGACTCTCATGGACAGAGGAGCCTGGTGGGCTCATGGGGTTGCAAAGAGTTGGAGATGACAGAGCAACTAAACAAAAATGAAACATTGCATGGCGTATTTGTATGAGTGTGTATGAGTGTGTATGAGTGTGTATGTGTGTGCCTACATATGTGTGTATATACATGTACACACACAGGAAAAATCCAAGGAGAAAGAAGACAGGCTTGGAAAATACATGATTCAGAGTACATTAACTCAACTGAAAGTTATAAGAACTCTTTTCGTCATTTGAGATACTGGAGATTGCTGCAGGTTGGCTTTCCAGAGGAGAGAATGCTTGAGAATTCTGAAGAGGCTCGTAGATTGCAGCGAGTTATAAATGTTCTGTGTCACACTCACCAGTTAGCTCTCCTGGGTTGGCCTCTCTGTGGTTTAAGTACCCTGAATTTAAGGCACATTTTAGAGAGTTGGATGCTTAGAAATCCCAGCGGGCAGAGGTTGTATCAGTGCAGTGGTTTGGTATTTTGGTTTTAGAATCAGATGGGTCTGTGTTCAGATCAAGTTCTCTCCCTTTTCTGTGTGGCCATGGGACTTAATTCATAGACACTTCGTTCTTAGTGATGTGTAAGATATCACTGTTAGGTAAGTTAACAGGTTAAGCCCTTACCCACAGGCCTGACATCAAGTCTCAAGAAGTATGAGCTCTGACATTTATCATCGTTATTTCCTGTTTGTTAGGAGGATCCACTGTATATTTATCCATTTGACTTTCTCTAAAAAGTAAGAGAAAATAGGATCTACAAAGTAACCTATTGGCCCTTTTCAGCAAGTAGTTCCACCTGTATTTCAGCAGATGGGAAAAGTTTTTAAAATAGGATCATCCATATTCTTCCAGTTATTCAGAATCTTGAAATTTTGGAGACAAGCTTCAAATGTGTTTGCTTTCGATCTGTACGCCAAGGAGGGTGTGAATTTACAGATGCGTTATTTAGTACTCATAGTGCATATACCCACCAATACATGCTCAGTTTAGGATGATAAAAATAATTGGAACAAAATTAGCACAATGTGAAGCTGTCCTGAAGCAGAACGTAGCAATTCCCATAAAGGAGGCCTGGCAGTATTGACAGTAACGATGATGGAATTTTCTCCTCCCAGCAGCTGGATTTCTTGGAGCTGTTTTACATATTCAGTATTAGAACATTGCTAAACTATAAACTGAGACACTGGATGGAATCAGCTTTGTGCTGAAGCCCAGGCCTGGGACCCAGAGGGTACCTGGCCATCGCGAATGACATTTCCTAGGTGGGCCACCTGGAGCTTTCAGCCAGCTGGGCCCAATTTTGAGCTGAAGCACAGGGAACTTCTGAGCATAGAGCTGTTATAAGCCATATAACTCTCACACACTTGTCCCCTATTTCTTCCTGGAGAGACTTTATTCACTCTACCTAGACACATTCCAAGAGCATAGAGTATTCAGGATTGTGCTGGGTGCATGGTGGTTATGAAAATGAGCCTGACCCTCAAGGAATTTATAATCTAGCAGAAAATGGGTAGCCTTAATACCTGCTCCCAGATTTCTGTTTTTAAAAGATGTGAGCAGGTGTCATGAACTGCCTCTGTTGAATGTATGTCAAAACCTTGTTGTCTGAGACACAAGCATACTAAAATGTGTTCAGGCCATCTCTTGAGTGTTTAAACAGAGCTGTGTTCTCCCTCCTGCACAGTCTGTGTGTGTGTGCACGCGTGCGTGTGCTCTCTGTCATGTCTGATTCTTTGTGACCCCATGGACTGTAGGCCCCCGGGCTCCTCTGTCCGTAGAATTTTCCAGGCAAGAATACTGGAGTGGATTGCCATTTCCTGCTCCAGGGGATTCTCCTGACAGGGATCGAACCCATGTCTCATCTATAATGATTTAAGATGGAACCTTGAGTACTATGGTTGAGAAAGTCCATGACTTATCAAGTCTAAGTGAAAGTCAGGGCTTATTGTATAATAAGCCTGAAACATATTGAAGGCATTAAGTGCAATGGTATGTGACTCAACTGATGGAAATTAATATGTAATTACTGTTTTTTTACAGTATGGTTATAGTGATTATGATATATTTATTCTGTTTTCCTTTGGAAATACAGTATAATGTAATTATAATTAATAACACTAAAACTAGGCTCAATTACTTAAGTCATGAAAACGAATTACCATCATCACATTGAGAAATTTTTCAACCAACCCATATAGACCATCTCCTAAAATAATAATGCTTCTGAGAATATTACTTGTAAAGAAATGGAAATGAATAAATGCTGAATTTATGCTGAAATCTGTACAGTGTTAAACAATGAAAACAAATACCAGAATTGTGTAGCTCGCTGTTATCTTTAAATCCTAATATATTTTATGAGTCTTCGTCCTTTAGTTTTAATGGTAAATTTTTAAATTATAGAAATCACATTTCTAGAAACCTTATATTGGCAAAAAAAAAAATATGTATATAGTTTAAAAAGAGGGGGATAAGAAATCCTGTTAAAATTCAGGATTATTTTTGAACCATTAATCAACTTTTTGAGGAATATTTTTAATTTTTAAATGACAAAAAAACATTGCATTAATATTAATGGTATTATATGCTAAAAGGGGCCATATTTATGTTTCCTTATAAGTATTTCAGTTACTTTTTAAGGATGAAACTTTCACGCAAATTATGTGTGTGTATTTTATGTAAAAGGAAAACCTACAGAGAAGAACTTCTGATTACCCAAGTTTGTAAGGTATTTCAGTGCAGTTAATACATGTATTTTCCTATGATTATTCTAGTAGCTTCTTTAGGGTACACTGATGCCACTGGAGAGCTCAGAGGAATTCTCTGAGTCTTCTAGGTTGTCAGAGTGTTACTCGCTCAGTCGTGTCTGACTCTGCGACCCCATGAACTATAGCCCGCCAGGCTCCTCTGTCCGTGGTATTTTCCAAGCAGGAATACTGGATTGAGTTGCCATTTCCTTCTCCAGGAGATCTTCCCAACCCAGGAACTCTGAGTCTTCTAATTTATTTTATTATTAGTTCAGTCGCTCAGTTGTGTCCGACTCTTTCCAACCCACGGACGGCAGCACCCCAGGCTTCCCTGTCCATCAGCAACTCCCAGAGCTTGCTCAAACTCGTGTCCATCCAACCGTCTCATGCTCTGTCGGCCCCTTCTCCCCCTTCACTCTTTCCCAGCATCAGGATCTTTTCTAGTGAGTCATTCTTCACATGAGGTGGCCACAGTATTGGAGTTTCAGCTTCAGCATCAGTCCTTCCAGTGAATATTCAGGACTGATCTCCTTTAGGATGGACTGGTTGGATCTCCTTCCAATCCAAGGGACTCTCAAGAGTCTCCTCCAACACCACAGTTCAAAAGCATCAGTTCTTCAGCACTCAGCTTTCTTTATAGTCCAACTCTCACATCCATACATGACTACTGGAAAAACCGTAGCTTATTTATAAAACCTATCAGATCTTTACCTTTTTCCTCTTTCCTCTTCTCTTTCCTTCCCACCCCCCACATCAGGTTCGTTTTCCTGGAAATTCCATTCAAGTGCCTATTCTTGATCCCCCCTTTTTCATCCCTAGACTCCCAAATTAGCCCTTATGATTCAATTATGTTTTATTCAACAAAACTCCCTTTCAAGTCATACATACCAGTCACTGAAGAATCCTCCCATTCTGCCTCTCTGATGTCTCTTCGTCACCATGTTCAGTTTCTCATCTGCATTCTTTTTTTAAGAGGGTTAACTCAGGTGTAGTTTCTTGGGATTTAACTTAACGTAAAAAGATAACATAGACATTCCTAGTTTTTATAGAATGATGAGCCTAACGTAGGCTTCCCAGGTGGCTCAGTGGTAAAGAATCCGCCTGCCTCTGCAGGAGCCACAGGATCCTCAGGTTTGGTCCCTGGGTTGGAAAGATACCCTGGAGTAGGAAATGGCAGCCCACTCCAGTATTCTTGCCTGGAAAATTCCATGGACAGAGGAGCCTGGCGGGCTACAGTCCAGGTAGTCTCAAAAGAATGGGACACAATCAAGCAATTTAGCAAGCACTCACAAGCCTAACATATTTCGGAAAACAGCCTCACTGCTTAATCAATTAATCAGAAATGCTAACAGTAACTAAACTTGGCGTAAGGGAAATCTAGCTGGTAGCTTGTCACTCTTCCCCAGTTATAAGAACCCCGAAGGAGAGGATATATAGGCATCTCCATGAAATACGGCAGATGCGGAACAGTCTTCCCTTCTGCCCTGCTCTGCCTTTTAGCCTCAAGCAAGTTTCTTCTTCAGTGGTTACATCCACTTTAACAAGATGCATTTCACTTTATGAAACCCTGTTTTTAATCTTTGGCCACCTGACACGAAGAGGTGACTCATTGGAAAAGACCCTGATGCTGGAAAAGTTGAGGACAGGAGGAGAAGGGGGCAAGAAAGGATGAGATAGTTGGATGGCATCACCGACTCAAGGCTCATGAGTTTGAGCAAATTCCGGAAAATGGTGAAAAGACAGGGAAGCCTGGCATGCTGCAGTCCACAGGGTCACAAGAAGTCGGACACGATTTAGTGACCAAATAACAACAGCAGCAATTTTTAATCTTAAAAAACATTTTGATATGTTGCAAAAGTGCACAAAATACGAAGTTCCTTAGTCTCATAAATATAGCTTTGACATGTAATGCCTTTGTGTGTGTTAAATGACAACAGTTTTCTGGAATAATGCCCATAGTTTATTTTCATTATAAATGGAATTGCTGATTTTGTTTTTAAATTCATCCGCAGAGTCATTCGTTCGGTACAAAACTGGCAGTCCTCACCCTGTGCCAGGCACTGTGCTGAGCTCTGGGAATGCAGATCCAAGCGCCTGGCCATCAGCGTCCTGTGTGTGACACAGAGCTCGGTACCCCCTAACCTGTAGAGGAGGGAGAGAAGGGTCCCCTGAGGAGTGTGTCACGGGCAGATAGGACAGGCCAAGCAAATGGAGCTGGAGGACTGTGGAAGGCTGAGTTTGGTTCATGTGGGACCTGAGCAGACTTCGAGGGGTAGAGTGTTGAAAGCAAGGCTCTGGAACTAGCGTCTAAAAAGCCTTGATCATCCGAAGAGTTTGAATTCTCTAAAGGAGCTGGAGCAACAGAGGCAGTTTCACATCCTTAAAAGACCCCTCCGAGAGCCAAGTGGGGAGCGAATGATGATGGTCCAGACTCGACAGCCATAGAGTGCGAGGGGCACAGAAGCAGTGGGCCTTGCTTCCTCGGGCCCTTTGCTGTTGACTTGGGAGTGTGGAATAATTAATTGCTGCATATTTCTTTAGTCCTTGATGCATTTATTTAGATACCCATGTGCCTTGATAGATGAGAACCCAAAGATCTTTTGGCCCTAGTTCGATCCCTAAAGACATTTACAGTCAAATCAGGAAGAAAGACGATCACATAATATATATAGTGTTTTAATTGCTTTCAGAGGACTATCTGATCCAGTGTCTTCTGAGCCTGGAAACAGCTGTGATCTAGCACGTGATTACACCCAACATTTTATTAGTGAAAGTTGATTTATCCATCTTTTGTGGCCCCGTTTGAAAGCTGTGGAGCTCCAACGAAGGTCTTCTCTGCACTGTTTAAATAATAAATAATAATCCAATAATTTTTTGTTGTTGTTATTGCATGCCAGGCCCCTCTCTCCTCCACTCTCTCCCAGAGTTTGCTTAAATTCATGTCCATTGAATCAGTGATGCTCTCTAACCATCTCATCATCTGCTTCCCCCTTCTCCTTTTGCCATCAATCTTGCCCAGCGTCAGGATCTTTTCCAATGAGTCAGCTTCTAAGTATCAGGTGGCCAAAGTACTGGAGTTTCATCATCAGTCCCTCCAGTGAATATTAGGGTTGATTTCCTTTGGGATTGACTGGTTTGATCTCCTTGCAACCCAAGGGACTCCCAATAATAGAGAACTATATAAGATGAAAATACATAGGCTAAATAAAATGCAGTTATTCATCAGATGTCTTATGTAGACAAGAACTATGTGGGGAGTTTCGAGAGGAATCAGTTGCTCTGTCTTGAATGGTAATTTGCTTCTTGATGGAGTAGGAAGCTAATTCTGGGTGCAGACGTGAATGAAGAAGGGTGCAGAGGCAGACAGTGGATAGAAAAGCATGTGCCCAGGGGTTCTCATAGGAGAAATAGGGAAAGAACTGGAATGTTCAGTTGGACCCTATGGTGAAGAATTCAGATGTCAAGGATAAAAGTATGTGGATTGTTCTGCAGTCACCCTGCAGTGTGTGGTGACTGCAGGAGTCTTAGAAATATAAAAGTTGGAAAAAAGAACTTGGCAGTGATGCGTGGAATTAATGAGCAGGTGAGATGTAAAGTCAGGTGGTTTAGGACGAGAAACAGTAACGCCAAAGCACGTGCTCCCTCCCCTGGGAGAACTTCCACCCACCTCTGTCTTCATTTCTTCTGTCTCTTGAGCCTCTCATTGTCGCTCATGCGGTCCGCATTTCTTTCATATTTGAGATGATAGTTCCCCACAGCTACCGATTCCAAAATCACTGCAGATGGTGACTGCAGCCATGAAATTAAAAGACACTTACTCCTTGGAAGAGAAGTTATGACCGACCTAGACAGCATATTCAAAAGCAGAGACATTACTTTGCCGACTAAGGTCTGTCTAGTCAAGGCTATGGTTTTTCCAGTGGTCATGTGTGGATGTGAGAGTTGGACTGTGAAGAAGGCTGAGTGCCAAAGAACTGATGCTTTTGAACTGTGGTGTTGGAGAAGACTCTTGAGAGTCCCTTGGACTGCAAGGAGATCCAACCAGTCCATTCTGAAGGAGATCAGCCCTGGGATTTCTTTGGAAGGACTGATGCTAAAGCTGAAACTCCAGTACTTTGGCCACCTCATGTGAAGAGTTGACTCATTGGAAAAGACTCTGATGCTGGGAGGGATTGGGGGCAGGAGGAGAAGGGGACGACCAAGGATGAGATGGCTGGATGGCATCACGGACTCGATGGACGTGAGCCTGAGAGATCTCCGGGAGATGGTGATGGACAGGCAGGCCTGGCGTGCTGCGATTCATGGGATCGCAAAGAGTCAGACACGACTGAGCGACTGGACTGAACTGAACTGAACAGATTCCTAAGGTGATTCTTTGTCACTTTTTCATAATCCTGACATCCAGTTCAGTAAACTGTTTTTGCTGCTTTTTCATAATTATGATTCCCATACAGGCTTTTACCTAGTTTTATTGCACTTCACTGTATTAGACGTTACAGATAATGCATTTTTAACCAATTGAAGCTTTGGGGCAATGCCATGTGGTCAGATGACAGCATTTTTTCTAGCAATACATCATTTTTTTAAGTAAGGGTTGTACATTGTTTTTTTAATAATCAAACGAATGTTAATATATTGTCTAAGCAAAGGAATATCATTCTTTTTTTAACTTTTTATTTTGTCTTGGGATATAGCCGATTCACACTGGTGATAGTTTCAGGTGAACAGTTAAGGGACTCAGCCATACATATGCCCGTGTCCATTCTTTCCCAAACTCCCCTCCCATCCAGGCTGCCATGTAACACTGAGTAGAGTTCCACGTGCTACACAGTAGGTAGCTGTTGTTCAGTCGCTCAGTTGTGTCTGATTCTTTGCTGCCCAGTGGACTGCAGCACACCAGGCTTCCCTGTCCTTCACCGTCTTCCAGAGCTTGCTCAAACTCATGTTCATTGAGTCGGTGATGCCACCCAACCATCTCATCCTCTGTTCTTTCCTTCTCCTCCTGTCTTCAGTCTTTCCCAGCATCAAGGTCTTTTCCAATGAGTTGGCTCTTCACATCAGGTGGCCAAAGTATGGGAGCTTCAGCTTCAGCATCAGTCCTTCCGGTGAATATTCAGAGTTGATTTCCTTCAGGATTGACTGGTTTGATCTCCCTGCTGTCCAAGAGACTCTCAACAGTCTGCTCCAACACCACAGTTCATGAGCATCAATTCTTCAGCACTCAATCTTCTTTATGGTCCAACTCTCACGTCCATACATGACCACTGGAAAAACCATAGCTTTGACTAGACGGACCTTTGCTGGCAAAGTAATGTCTCTGCTTTTTGATATGCTGTCTGCGTTTATCCTTGTCGGTTACCTATTTTAAAGATAGCAGTGTAAGGCATGTACAGTGCTTTCTAATACATAATGGCATTGCACATGGAATAGACAGTTACAGTATGGAAGTGAAAGTGTTAGTCAGGCAGTCATGTCTGACTCTTTGCGACCCTATGGATGGTAGCCCACTCGGCTCCTCAGTCCCTGGAATTCTCCAGTCAGGAGTACTGGAGTGGGTAGCCACTTCCTTGTCCAGGGGATCTTCCTGACCAGGGATTGAACCTGGGTCTCCTGCACTGCAGGCAGATTCTTTACTGCCTGAGCCACCAGGGAAGCCCAGATAGAGTAAAAATTATATATGTGTAACTTCTATATGCACCAGAAAATCAAAAAATGTGTGCAACTCACTTTATTGCATTATTCACTTTATTGAAGGGGTCTGGAACACAACCCATAGTATCTGTGAGCTGAGCCTCTCTACTGAAGTTTTTCAAACATTGAAATGCTAGCAGCTTCCAGAAAAACACATTCACTGCTTTCCAGGTCCTGAGGACATACTCCTGCAGCTAAAGATCTCACTACTTTTTCCTTCCACTTCACATTACCTGTTATCCTGGCCTCCCCCCTTCCCTCCAGCTGGAATAATTCTTGCTCTTCTGTGTTGCTCCCTTCATCAGCACTTAGGACTGTGCGTTGGGAATGACATTCACGCAGGATGAATTGGTTGGAAGTCTTCTAATACACGCACCACTTTTTGTCTTTTTCCCTGATGTGTCATGTCGTGTATCCCTCGCATCGGTTGCTTTAGCCCCATGCAAACCCTGCAGTATTTCATGTTGTTTTTTCCCCAGTTCAGAATCTCTACCTAAGGCACCCATCCGGGTTACCTTCACCTTTTCAGTGTTCCATGAGCATCTTCTTATATTTGGAAGTTTCTAGAAATAGCTCTGTGTTTATGGTTATCTCTTTTCTTCGACTATATTTCTCTTCAAAGGCTATCCTTGACTTAAAAACAAAATCACAGTGGGGGTGGGATATCTTTACTCCTCACACAAGGGAAACTATGAAATGAAATGCACAGATGTGCAGAAGTCAGTTCTTCAGCTAAAACAGTGTAGTCCTGGTACAGCCCTGGACCAGTGGCACCCATGTCCAGACCACATTTCCTGGTTGATGCCCGGCCACTGGTTACATTTTCATTTTCACTCTCTGGGCCTCTGGTGGATGTGTTTCATATGGACATTATCTGGTGAAAATGCCACATTTCCTGATGTTGGAACAAAGTTTCAGCATAATTGCCTCTGAAAGGCATTCTCAGCTCTGCCTTCGCAGCTCACTGTCTCACTCATTTAAGGCAAGGTCTGAAAAGCAGCAGGCGTGTGAGTCAAGAGAAGGAGAAGACATCTGTCTCCCAGGCTCAGACTGATTTGTTACCTGGACAAGGAGGCAAAATACCCAGCTTGTAGTTTGATGTTGCATTAATAGGTATAGCTGCAGGGTGCCGTCTGCTCAGGACAGAGCACAGGGTTCTGGAATGTTTACTGTTTGGCTCCACAAATGGGCAGTGTGTCGTTTCCAGTGGAATCATGCTTATTTTGCTTTCTCCCAACTCCATTGTTAGTTTGATCTTGAGCAAGCCACTTACAAAGGAAAGAAACTTCAGGAACAAATTTAAAGAAACATTGAAAGATTTTTTTTTTCCCCCCATAGAGTTTTCTTGGCCCTCCCTCCCCATGGGGCCTTCATAGGGATGTGCTGATTGGAGGACCAGGAAGCTGAAAATGCCCTACACACCAAGGCTCTCTTGTTTATTTCTGTGTTGAAGCCAGGGAAGCTTAATACAACTTGAGAATGACTAAATCCAGCCCCATAGCGTAACTGTCTGCATCCCCGTAATGCAGTAGCCCAAGGTAATCTGCTTGTCAGGCACTTTCCTTTCTGATCCCAGCAAGTCCCACATTCTGGAAGCAAATGTTGTATTTACCATAATCCACGAAAGGAAAAAAAGCCCGGGCTAAAAATACAAAACAGAACAAATGGGAAACGTCGCTGCTGCTCCAGTCCTGTAATTGGTCCATAAATGAGTCTCCAGCATCTGTGAGGCAGAGATACTTTTATGTATCACTGAAAGCGCTGGCTGCACTTCAGATAGGTGTGCGAGGGCATCGGGACGCCTAAGCGGCTGTACGAGACATTTTCTGCTGACCAAGCAAATAGCGGCAGGTTGTACGTAGGACTCCCACATTCGCAGGCACGATTGCCTGGTGAGTGATTACATTTAATATGAGAATCAGGTAGAGTTGTTCGCCCAGAACCGATTGGTGGGGTGGAGATATTAAAGGCTAGAATTGCTTGGGGAAATCTCTATTCTCAAATCAGTTACTGGAGAAGGGTGGAGATGCTGAGGAAGTGGAAATAGAGAGAGGAAGCGAGCTGTGGGGAGATGCGTGGTGACTACAGAGAGAGGCTGGTAAGCGGTGAACTCCCTTTAATCTGAAAGTGGAATAACCACAGCTGAACCAAGTGGATGATCCCAGACAGGCCTCTGTACAGTACAGGAAGTTGTTTAACTGGTTTTTCTTCATTTAGCATCATTGTCGATATTAAAGTTGTATAGAGCTTTCTGGGTGCTGCTTGAGGTGTCGTGACTTTATATCCTGCTGTTCACCTTGTATAAAGAAGGCTGAGCGCTGAAAAATGATGCTTTCCAATTGTGATGCTGGAGAAGACTCTTGAGAGTCCCTTGGACAGCAAGGAGATCAAACCAATCCATCCTAAAGGAAATCAACCCTGAATATTCATTGAAAAGACTGATGCCGAAGCTCCAATCCTTTGGCCACCTGATGCAAAGAGCCAACTCACTGGAAAAGACCCTGATGCTGGGAAAGATTGAGGACAGGAGGAGAGGGAAATGACAGAAGATGAGATGGTTGGATGGTATCACTGACTTAATGAACATGAGTTTGAGCAAACTCTGGAAGATGGTGAAGAACAGGAAAGGCTGGCGTGCTGCAGTCCATGGGGTCACCAAAATTCGGATACAACTTAGTGACTGAACAACCACCACCACCTTGTGTGAGAAACAGTTACTCCTTATTTAAGCACTTTTCCACTTATCAGATATTACTTAACAATTAAAGAACCATGGGGAAACACTTCCATTCTTCCCATGTGCAGTTTAACATTCAGAATAGCTCATTTAATCCTCACAACAGCACAAGGATAGGCCTCATTGTGTTCCTTCTCCAGCTGAAGGGCTTGGAACTTGGATGTCTTACCCAGGATCACTTAACAAGAAGGCTGTAGAGCTGGGATTTGAACTTGAATCTGCCTCGCATTAAACCCTCCGTCTTTCCCACTGCTTTTACTTCCTAGAGGTGTTTTGTAATATTTTAAAGGCACTCAGTAAAGCAGTCAATTACGAGTGAATGAGTGGTTCAGATAACAGTACCTTACTAAGTAGTGTTTTTCATGCATTCGTAGGGAGGAAACATTTTTGTCTACAGTCTAAACAAAAACCTTGTTTTGTGTCCCCTTTCCATTTTATTATCCCTGTGTGACCTGTGTATCTCCCACGCCACGCATGCATCTCCTTAGCTGGCCGAGGGAGGGTACACAGAGTGAAGCGGAAAAGAACGTCCAGCTCTGTGAACCACATTCCGCGATTCCCTGTTGGCCATGTGCTCACATAGCGTGTCTCAGGGTTGTTGCTCTTCACGTTCCTGAATGAAGGAATCTTTCCTGTCCTTGAAGAGGTCTTTTCAGGATTCTTTCCTCCTGAGGCCAGAGGCACCTGATTCTCCATGTCAATAGATGGCTCCTCTTACAATCCACAGCCGCAACCCAGCGTGTTGATCCATGTAGTGTTACCGTGTCCTGATTTCCCTGACATGGCTTGAGTGAAAACAATAAGGCAGTTCAGCAGCCAGCCAAAGGCCATGACACGTGAAGTCAGAAACTAGACTGAATGTGTTTATTTGAAGGAAAAAGGTGGACCCCAAATGGTAAATGTAGCTTTGCAAAGTGGTATTTAGGATTGAATGGTGCCTTAATAAATTTACTAGGAGTCATTAGACTCCAGCACCTGAATTAAGAGGCTTCCCAGATGGCTCAGTGATAAAGAATCGGCCTGCCAGTGCAGGAGATGAAGAAGACACAGGTTCAGTCCCTGGGTCAGGAAGATCCCCTGGAGGAGGGCATGGCAACCCACTCCAGTATTCTTGCCTGGAGAATCCCATGGACAGAGGAGCCTGGTGGGCTACAGTCCATGGGGTCTCAAAGAGTCAGACGTGACTGAACATGCACGCGCATGAACTAAGAGGCAGATTCTTGTATTCTAGTTGTTTATCCCATCCCTCCCCCCATCCAGCACTTCATCCTTTCATCCCCCACCTGCAGATTCCTTATCTGCACCAAGGTAATCACTTAAAAACAGAGATACTGCAGGATGGTAACATAGGAATGAACAGGTGGTGATGGAGTCAAGTGAAACTAGCGCTTGGGACTTTGAGCTTCTTGCCTTTGTGAAGGATGAAACCTTGGGGAGAGGAATCGCGACTTCTCGTTTGCTCTGGTCTTCCACCTCTTAGTGAGGAATCATCATGGTGCTGGCAGTAGGGGCCCGACAGAAAACTAGCGTCTGTCCAAGTCAGAAAGGTTGCAGTTTAGTTGGTTGCTGAATATTTAAGGAGCTCCCGTTTGGAGATTGTTAACTTCAGAAGAAGGGAAAGAGTCTTTCAGTCGTGTCTGACTCTCTGTGACCCCGTGGACTGTAGCCCATTAGGCTCCTCTGTCCATGGGATTTCCCAGGCAAGAACATTGGAGTGAGTAGTCATTCCCTCCTCCAGGGGATCTTCCCAGCCCAGGGATCAAACCCAGGTCTCCTGCATTGCAGGCAGATTCTTTACCACTGGGCCACCAGGGAAGCCCCTAGCTTCAGAGTTAAAAGTAATTAAGAACCAGTGCTACTTCCCTCCTTTTTTGTTACTTTTAATACGATGGGCCCCAAGAGCTTCTGTAGTCATTAAAAAATAAGATGCTTGTGCAGAACTTGTCCTCATAAGCCTTTTTTGAGCATGGCCCCGCGCATACAAACCAGGATGTCTTTGTTAATTAAGTAGGGTGAGCCTGTTAGAACAATTGAGCTCAGTGTTTTGTAATCACATGGCAAGAGATGTGAGTGAGTGCTTTTCTCTTGCACTTCTCTTAAGAGTGTAGACTCTTAAGTTATAGAAACATATATAATCACTGTTTGCTGGTTTTATTAGGAGAAGACGGCTCTAATTGTCCTTGTCTCCAAGGAGGAGAATGGAGAGTTCATTCTGCATCACTTGAAAAAAAATTTTTTTGAACATGTGACCACCGTTTGTCAAACTGCCGTGCAGAACCATGTCCAGGTATCACAAGTGGGGAGGCATCCTTCCTGCAGCTGGGGAGGTGGTTGTATTTACAACCAAGAGGTTGCTTTTCCCATCAAGAGTCACACATCAGAAGGACGATGGGCCTGACGTTGTTCGAAATAGTATGCCGATGTTAGATTCAGATGAATTTTACATTAAAGGGGGACAAGAGCTTAGCACCACCAGAGCTGCCAGAAAAACACCTGTTCTTGTTTATTTGCATAAATTAAGTAGGTGTGAGCCTGGAACTGGTGTTTGGTTTATTGAGGGGCTCTGTGCTTTTCCTAAGTAGGCACTGTGATCCCGTGTCTTAAAACTAACAGAGTGAAAGGTATCACCAGGTCAATATTTTTAAGTAACTAAGATCGACGCTTTATTCAGATTTTGCCAAAGGTGGTCCTGAAACTCATGCACACAGCATAGAACAGATGGAATGGCTTTTGCTGACTGGTTAGAATAGGCAAAGTATACATTTTAAAGGTGAATTTTGCCCTATCTGCTGCTTTGTCCTGTCTTTAACCAACCGGAATATAGGGCTGTGAATAATTAAATCCAAGACTCAGCAGAAGAGACCTGTGTGGATCTTCATAAGAGTCAAGGATGGTTGATACTTGTCCCATTGGCAAAACAATACACCTTTGGTATCTTGGGTCAGAAGAACGTGGTGTCCTTTCTCATTTCTGAGATGCTTGGCTTCTTAGAATGGCCATCTTTATTTAAATTAAGGACCAATTTAGAGTAGTCTTAATAATGTATGGTTTCATACATAAGTGATTCCATAATTTATTTCACCATTATTCTCTGTCAGGGTTTTGAATGTTATTGTTAATTAAGAAGAGGAAAAAAGGCATTTTCTCCCTTCAGCCAGTGAAGCCAGTTGCCCTCATTGTTAGCAATTGTTGTGTTAAAAACAACCCCCTAAACAGCTCTAGTACCCTGTCAATAATGACCAGTTAGTGAGTTAAAAACTGACTTAGTAAATCTCATCATTCTAGGTTCACAGGTGAGCTGACCCCTACCTGGAACCCATTTATCCTGAGTGACCCATTGACCAGAGGGAATCTTCTACACATTTCCAGTCCCTCCCACCCACATCTAAATTATCAAGCTGCATATTCAGGAGATGCCCTGAATCAGCTTCATCAGCTGGTACAGTTTGACTTTCGTACACAGCTCAACCCACAGATCTTGAGGTTTTAGAGGATCTAGGTGAAAATCCCCCTGAACAAGTCCTTTCTATAAACACAATACACATGAAGATGAGCCCGGTGGCCAGAGGGGGTGGGATTTCCAGATACAGTGTCTGAAATGAACACGGAGGCTTTGCACATTCTGAATGTAGCTCTGGGACACCTCTGGCATTCCTGTTATTCCTGGCTCTTTCCATGCCCTGCACTCACAGTCCTTGTGTGCAGAGGTGGAATGTTGCCAAGCTGTTGCCATGATGCTTTGGGTTGCTAATGAAACCTCAGTGTGGAAGCCTCAAAAACAGGCTAATGTCAGATCATATGTAGAGTTGTAGGTACGTAGTTAGGACCTTTCCTCATCATCTTGGCCCCCGCACCAGCACAACCGTGTGAATATCCTCCATCCTAAGGTATTTATTCACTCAGGTGTATACTCTCTGGTCAGCTGATTTCCAAAACGGTGATTGCCTTTCTGCCATTCAATATATTCATAATATTATGGACACACAAAGCCTTATATAGTTCTATTTCCCAGGGGAAGTGTGGTTTCCAGAATTGATACCATATGATTCAGGGAGGAGAGCTGAAATTGTTTTCAGAGTCATTTGGGTGGTGGTTTTCCATGTTTCTGTATCTTTTTGCACTTGATGTGTTTTGGGGTTTCAGTATCCATAGTGTTTCTGTTTTATAGTCAGTTTCACTAACATAAGAAACAGATCTTTCCAAATAGTTGTGCTTTCCCTCAATCCATCTTCAAGAAACAAACCAACCCACAGATCGTGGTTTTGGAAGTGAACGTGGAGCTGAAAGCAGGGTCCTAGGTGTCATGCCGTCCGTGGTGGTCACCTTCGTTGCTGTGGCCCAGGTCCTAACTCCGTACGTGTTTCCAGCATAGTCACTGTGTCCATTGTCATATGAACGTGAACCCTATCCACCCACGTCCTAGAGGGACTTACTATCCATTCTGCATTATTGGAAAGGCTTCTTTCATGGTTGTATTTTGATGACTCCATTGATAGGGGAATTCCTCTTCACTTTATTGGATTTGATTGCCCTTATGCCATTGTCTATTAAAAAATACAACCCTAGAATCTAAACGATACTTGTAACACCTTTCCAATCACGGTCAGCTTCAGATCAGTTAAAGCTGAGCTGCCAAAATGTAGTGAAACCTGTTAACATTCAACAACAAGAAGAAATCAAAACAAAAAGCTCCGTAGCGATTTGTTTTCGAATTTCAATTTTGAAGTCACTTTTAAAGCTGTGCCACACTCGAATTATCATCTCCTATTCATTTCCCGCATGTATAACCTCCTCCTCCTCAAGGAGTCTATTTAGCAAATATTGTCAATTCTGGGAAATTATGATTGTAATTTTGGTTGCCCCAGTTTAGAGCTGTCATTTTAAAATTGAAGAACTATTGTAATAAGCCTCGCATTGTTATTAAAGATAACAGTAATTATTTCAGCAATTAAAAAATACCCACAATAATCATTGTTGTTGTTCAGTCACTCAGTCATGTCCAACTCTTTGCAACCCCATGGACCCAGCACACTAGGCTTCCCTGTCCTTCACCATCTCCCAGAGCTTGCTCAAAGTCATGTCCGTTGCGGGTGACTTTTCAACTTCTCTGTTTGACTCCCCAGGACTTTGCAAGAGCGATGCGAAGTGTTGAAAAGTTTTAACAATGGAAAGAGTAAATGAAGAGCCCTGATCATGAACCCTAACAGGATGAGAATATTTTAACTGATGAGAAAAAGGCATGCTGTTTGTAATTTCTGTTTCCATGACCACAGATGTTTCTTCACCCAGTTCTTAGTAACATAGTATTGTGCTTGATTTACAACCAAAACGTTTCAACCTCAAGTCCCAGGATCCACATTGAGTTATTAAATTTAAACCTCATGACTCTGCTTTGGCTTATTAAGGTATCCAATTGCTCGTGTCTTGGGCATTGTGTGCTCTTGAATGGTTTTTTCCTTTCATGTCTTTTGCGTGGGTGGGACAGCAGGAAGAGAAGCCAGGAGAATGAGCGTCCGTCGTAGTAATATAGACTTCTGCTGCTGCAGTTGATGGTTTTTGGCTCGTTTCGCATCGTTACTGTGCCTTGAGGTAAGGATGCTTTAATTCCTTGCAGTGGAGTGAGGTCGAGGGGCTTCCAGGCTCTGGAATCCTCCATCAGGTTTATCATTCCTGCAGATTTCCGTTCCGTATGCCCAGGGGACAGTGTATGGCCATGAGCCATCGTGTGGGAACCCTGGCTCTGAGAACCAGCTTGGCTGCAGGAGAGCTGGAAGATCTCGTGAGCTAAAGCCTTCACCGAAAGGAGGCCTGAGGCTGTGTCTTCTGGACCAGACCCTAATTGGAATCCCTGGTTCTTCACGTCCTCATGATGAATTCATTCAGGGAAGAAGGCTCTTAGGGAAATCCATGTCGCCTCTCTCGTCCAAACCAGAGCATCTGGCTTCAGCCGTTTGTGGCTCTGCCTTGCTGGACCTTGCAGAAATGGGAGAGGCGCCCTTCCCTTGCAGTGGGGGGCAGCCCTGGCGCATTTGGCACCACCCATATGGAGTTACGAGAGAGCTTTCCAAAGAGAAAAAAGAAACCTTTTATGGGGAAGCAAGAACTTGTAGCTTCTTCAAAAGCTGCACTGAAAGTTGCTACCTTAGCACCATGGTCCAGTAAAAGCCTTGAGCTTGGGTTTGACCCCATTAACTTTCCTCCTGAAGAGTGAAGCCAGGGGAGGGAGAGGAGTTTTGAGTGCTTAAGGAGTGTGCTATCTGCTGAATGTTTCTTTCCCAAAATTCATACGTTGAAACCTATGGCCCAGGATGATGATATTAAAAAGTAGATGTGGCCTTTGGGGGTGATGAGGTCCTGAGGGTGGATCCCCCATGATGAGATCAGTGCCCTTATAGGGGAGACCCCAGGGAGCTCCCTGGCCCCTTTCTTCAGGTCGGGACACTGGGAGAAGTTGGCCGTCTAGGAACTAGAAAGCTGGCTCTGAGACTCCGAATCTGCCACTACTTTGGTCTTGGACTTCCAGAGCTGTGAAAAATAAGTATCTCCTATTTTATAAACCATTCAATTCATGGTATTTTTGTTATAGTAATCCAGACAATACTTTTCGCCACATACGAAGAGCCGACTCATTGGAAAAGACCCTGATGCTGGGAAAGATTGAAGGCAGGAGGAGAAGGGGACAACAGAGGATGAGATGGTTGGATGGCATCACTGGCTCAACGGACATGAATTTGAGCAAACTCCGGGAGAGAGTGAAGGATAGGGAAGCTTGACATCCTGCAGTCCCTGGGGTCGCGAAGAGTTGGGCACAACTTAGAAACTGAACAACAGCAACAATCCAGACGAAGACAGGGTGTGTAGAAGAGGATTTGAGCAGCCAGCTGTTCCTAGTGCAGAGGTGTAGCAGAAAGAATTGCCTTGCCCCAGAAAAGCATGGTTATGTAGTCAGCTTCAAAAAGGACCAAAGTTTGGACAGAAAAGATCATCGTGACACTTGATTCAAGACCTTGGGGCTGCAGGGCATGGGAGAAGACCTTGGGTATTCAGTTGTACGAGCTACTAAATAGTGAGAAATGTGAAGGCAGAGACTGTCTTACTCATCACTGTATACTGAGCACAGTGTCTGGCACTCAATAAATAGTGGTTAAATAAGTGAATGGAAAATATGGCCGAAGGAGTGAAATAATAGTGGGTACTGGGGCAGGGATCATTCAGAGAGTGTGAGCTGTGGGGAAGTGTGTATGATGCAGGTCTCTCTCATGTCTTCCTGTAAAGACTTTGATTTGCAAAATTGTCAACCTTTTAACTTTTCAAGGTCTTTAAGGATGTCCATGGAGGAGACGTAAAACTTTTGTTCTGTTCTTAAATCATCTTTTCCAAATAAAAGGAAACGTATTTTTCTTTCCATTTCTTTTCCTGGTGGTGGTGGTGGTTCAGTTGCTAAGTCGTGTCCAACGCTTTGTGACTCCATGGACTGCAGCATGCCAGGTTTCTCTGCCCTTCCCTGTCTTCCGGACTTTGCTAAGATTCATGTCCATTAAGTTGGTGACGCCATTCAACCATCTCATCCTCTGTCACCCCCTTTTCCTCCTGCCCTCAATCTTTCCCAGCATCACGGTCTTTTCCAGTGTGTTGACTCTTCACATCAGGTGGCCAAAGTATTGAAGCTTCAGCGTCAGTCCTTCCAGTGAATATTCAGGTTTGACTTCCTTTGGAAATGACTGGTTTGATCTCTTTGCAGTCCAAGAGACTCTCAAGAGTCTTCTCCAACTCCACAGTACAAAAGCATCAATTCTTTGGCGCTCAACCTTCTTTATGGTCCACTCTCACCTCTGTACATGACTGCTGGGAAAACCATAGCTTTGACTATATGGACCTTTGTTGGCAAAGTGATGTCTCTGCTTTTTAATGCACTTTGTAGGCTTGTCATAGCTTTCCTTCCAGGGAGCAAGCGTCTTTTAATTTCATGGCTGCAGTGATCATCTGCAGTTGATTTTGGAGCCCTAGAAAAGAAAATCTGTCACTGTTTCCCTATTTTCCCACCTATGAGGTAATGGGATCAGATGTCACGATCTTAGTTTTCTTCATGTTAAGTTTGAAGCCAGCTTTGTCACTCTCCTCTTTCACCCTCATCGAGAGGCTCTTTAGTTCCTGTTGGCTTTCTGCCATTCGAGTCTTAGCCTTAAACCGCGCTGCTCTTTGCCATTGCGCTGTATCGGCTTGTGTTTTCAGAATGCATCCACTTTACATAAATCCACAGTTGTCGGTTTGGTTTTTTTTTTCAGTTTGACATACCTCCTTGTAAATTTTCAGGTGGTACATGTTTGGCTGTAGACTAGTCAAGGATGGTTCTGAATCCTGAATTCTAGTAATCCAGTTATAGTTTTCCAGCAGCCTAGAGTCGGGGGTGGGAGGCCTGCCTCCTATCCCATCACCATGAGGTTGGATGTAGCATTTATATCTCTGGAGCCCGTGTCTTTCACAGTCAGACTTAGTGAGTTGAACTGTTAGCTTCCAAAAACAAAAGGGATTGCTTTAACCATATTATAAGAAGAAATTCTCTCCACTGCTGGATGAAATAAGGTATTTTTGAATGTCAGCTAAAGCATCATTGCGGGCTGTGACTGGTACCTCATTTTCCCCAAAAAGCAGTGCTTACTTTATCTTTTTTATTCTTGTTCACCTTGACCCACCAAACTTAAGTCACTCCAGAGGGGTCTCTCCCCACTCTCTCTTAAATGTAGATAAATCGATATTTAATTTTTAATATTCTTTCCCAGGTTTTCTGACAGGTTGTACATATGCTATAGAAATAAGCTTATTATTTGAAGCGCTGAGCTGCTCGTCACCGAAGCTTCATTAACACTGTTATCACCACCTGACATTTATCTTATAATTTTCTGGAGCTAACTTGTGTCTCCATGGAAACCCAAATTGCAATTGAAACAAGTGTGATAATAAAGGCATCCGCCAAGATTGACAGGGAGCAGAGCCTGGTTACGTCTGTTGATGGTTCCTTCCTACACCTCAAGATAGAGATTTTATGCGCAGGGGCATTGAGAATTCACTCCCACATCCTGTGTCCACCCTGACTGTGAATAGACGGCAAGTTCTACTGTGACCTCCCTGGTTCTCATGTTAGTAAGTAGGTCGCTCATTTTGACTGGCATCCTCATGAGGCGTTACAAATAATGGATATAAAACTGACGGTGTTCCCCTTTGAAATCAAAGAGGAAATTCTTGCTGGATGCTTTTGTCCCTGAAATGTTGGCCGGGCCTTCTCTCAGCAACTTGCAATACCCAGATGGGTCGCTTTCTGGGTAAGGGGAGCAACTACAGCCTTAGGTCATATGTTCCCCCTCAATACTGAGGAGCCTGTGCTCTTTTCAGTTCACGACCTCCCATCAGTTTGGTTGGTGCCTCAAAGCAAGGCGTCATGGAACTGGAGTGGGTCCAGAGTGAATTAATCTGAAATTAATTTGATTCTGAAAGACTCCATCTGGCTGTGTTTGGGAAAGGCAGTTAGACAGATATATAAACAAATGATCATCTGTATTCATTGTGCCAGATGTAGTGTCAAAAAATGAAGAAATGGCTTTAAAAAAATCAACGATGGGGAATTTTGATATGATGATATTCAGCCTCTGGAATAACAGCTTTTATAATTTTGCACATAATCCTATTTCTATTCTTATTTGTTTAGAGGGTTAGAGCTGATGGTGTGGTTTTTTTTTTTTTTTAAGAAAAAGGCAAATTAAATGTCAAAGCCTATTTTAATTGGTGATTTAAGATGATAAATGGAATTTATGACATGTGGAGAGAGAGAGAGAAGACCTATAGATTTCCAAATCAGAATGTGGTGTTTGGTATTGATTTCATCTTAGATGTGATTTACGGTTTTAAAAGCTAGCAAAGTAGAATGTCATTTGGACTTTGTCTTTTGAAATGGAGTTTTGCAGCATGACATGCCAACGTGTTTGTCTCATAGGGAGCCGTACGCAAAGAGCTGACATGCGTACAATTCTGGAGGTCGTCTTCGAGTAATTACACAAACTTGGCAACGTTCTTTTCCATTGCTTTAAGCAGACTATCAGAGAGGCAAGTATTTTGGATCGCTCTCTAGGAGTTTTGTGCGATCCCTCTAAAACCTCTCATCGCCTTTTCTTATGTTGGGACGGAAAGATGCCAGAACATTCATGGTTAGTCTCGTGAATGGTGTCACAGCCCTCTCTCATATGGGCCCTCTTTTCCGATTCTCAAACCTCAAACATCATGTTTTGTGATTATCTTAAAGAGAAACAGTTAAAGTTGGCTGCTTGATTAGGGAACAAACCATTTACTTTGGAGAAACCACCTCCCACAAAGGAAACACCTCATCTTTGCTTCAGTCCCCACCCACCCACGATTCTCTCACTTCTCCCAGCCAAAAAGGCAGGTAAAAAATTGAGCAGAAAATGTAAAGTTAAGAGCCAAAGCGTCTCAGCAAAATAGGTTGCTGCATGTGACGACCACAAATTAGGTGGTCCACAGATCTTGACTTCTGATGCTCACAGCCTTGTTAAAATGAGGAAGTAAAATCTCAGCTTCCCAGAGCCCCCCAGGGAGGGAGTCAGTCTGATCAGCTGAGTTTGTAGCTGAGTTGAAAGCTTACCCTTGAGGGCAGTAGTTCTCTTTGTTGTCTTATTTGTGAAGGAATTCTTCTTAACAATAAATTATATATTTTCGTGCATTCTTAAAGAAAATTTATTGAGCATAAGGTGACCCTTTAGATGAGACAAGGATAGTCATTATGCAGATTAATTATTCTTCTGGGCAGCTGTCCTTGGGAACTCCTGGAGAATGGAAGTCAGCCCAGCTATCTACCAACATAAAACAGGAAATCTTTGAAGAATGGATTGGGAAGCTCCTCAGAGAGCTTAAGGGGCACAGGCATCAGGTTGGAAACTTTGTGAAATATGTTTTTGACTGCTCTGATGTTCTTTGTTTAAAAAACAAACAAACAACAACAACAAAAAAACCCTTGTATTTTCCTTTGTGTGCTGCACAACTTGTGGGCTCGTAGTTTTCCCGGCTAGGGCTCGAACCCAAGCACTGGAAGCATGAAGTCTGCCACGGAAGTCCTGATGTCCTGGGGTTGGTTGGTTTGTGTTTTTCGGTATTCTGTGTTTGACATTTCACAAATAGGTGAGTTGAAGGCATTATCAAAAAAGAAAGAAATACATCTGAACCTCATAAATGGCAAATGCACGGGAATACACAAATGGATTCTGTTTCCCGATCTAAACCACAGTCATTAGTGTGACGTAATTAGTTCTTATCAACCATCAGCTTTTGATTTTCCAGATCAGTGGAAGGAAAAGCAGCACCGCTGATCTCCGTGTTTATCCTCCAGCTTCTACTGCTGGCTGCATCCCTGAGGCAGGCATTCAGGACTTAAGTTGTATTCCTTGATCACACATCGTTTTACGAACAAGGAAGGTAGTCCAGAAGCAGATTGAGGAGAGAGCAGCCTGAGATTAAATTTTGCCATTGATAAATGGTGAAATGAATAATGAATGGACAGATGATCAATATTTAACGGAAGGACAGATAGAGTTCTGAGTGCCAGGCAAACTCAAAGGTCAGTGAAATCTTTGTGCTTTCGTCCAGAGTGGGAGAGCCCCCTCAACAGTGCTGAAATGATTCTATCATCAGAGTAGTCAGAACTAGGTCAGTGGCTGCGCCAGGACAAGTGGGCCTAGCAGGCATTTAGGGGAAAACAGGCCTGACTCATAACTCATCGGTAATAGGTGTAGTGACCCCCAGATTCAGTACAGCAGTTCCAGATGGGGTCACTTGGTTCTTTACGATTGTGGTGATGAATTGTGTAGTGTGTGACAACTTTTAAGACTTCTCGCTGTGTTGGATCTGTTCATTCAAAAGACACCCCTTGTACTGAAACTGAACGCGGGGCTCTGTGCTGGCCTTCTCTGAGCACTTTTATTTAGAGCTGCCCCCTGGCACCCAGCCCCTCTCCATCTCCCTTTCCTGCTTTATCTTTTCTCCACTGAAATGCTTGCTTACAAGATTTGCTCAGTTAACTTGTTTTACACCCTGCTCTAGACTAGAAGCTCCATAAAGGCAGTTGTACCTGATCTGATTCACCGTTTTATCCCTTGCACGTTGAATAAGCCCTGAATAGCAGGCCACCTCAGGGTTATATTGAGGGAATGATTAAGACGTCTGTGTCCTCAGGCGTCCCGCAGTCTCACTGTGTGCCTGACTGGGGGCTCAGTTAATGATGGTTTCCATGGGTTGGACAGTCAGAGAATGGGCAGGTTCGGGCTGGCGGTCCCCCTGTGTCACGTTGCATGTTCTAAGATGGTATTCCTGGTCTCAGATTTGGGGTGGGGCAGGGGGCAGATTGAGGCAGTAAGGAAACAGGGAAGTTGAATGTGAAACCCAGCTGGACGAAGGGAAGACGGGAAGAGGTTATTTGTAGAGGCGCTGAGCTGGAGGTAGAGCTGGCCGTTCTGCTGACTGTCTCTAGAGAGGGTCAGATGGGAGGGCTGAACGGACGAGCCCAGGGGGAGTGATAGTGACAGGCCGGCTGGTGGGGTGACCCCAGAGGAGCTGGGCCAGAGTGAAGAGCGGCGCTGGAAGGGCCTCATGGACAGAACGGCCTCCCGGTTCCTTGGAGCAGAGGGGAGACCCTGGGCCATCCCCACGGTGTGGGTCAGCAGAGCAGATGATGGCCATCCAGTTGTGGGTCCGTGTGACGCTGTCTCCAGGCTCCAGTCCCTCATCTCAGATGCAGGGGGAGGGGAGGGGAGACCCTGAGCCACGTTCTCTCCAGGCCCAGCTTCCTTGCTGCAGTGGTTTCCTTTCCGTCTCATTGGCAACTCAGGGAACAGTACAGATTGTCACCCTGTGGCTCTCGTTACTGCAGACTCCCCTGGCAAACTGGACCACGAGGATGGAATGGGGTCACACTGCTGAACGCCAGGTCCCATGGCCAGATGAGTCCCTGCGGCTGGCTGACCATGAGCCCTTATGCACCCTCTCCTCTGGGCCTCAGGCTCTGTGGTTTGGTTCTGTATTGTACATATGGCTGGCTCTTCTCAGTGGCTGCTGGTGGCTTAAAGGCATAAGGTACACGCTTCCATTCTCTCTCCTTCAGACCCAGCACCGTTCCTGACCTACACGGCACCTGTACGTCAACACCTATGTAATAAAAGGAAAGAAAAGGGCCTTGTGGGTGAATAACTCTCAGGGGAGGGGAAGGGGGCAAAATCCCACCAAGGTGAACCCTCCACTTCTACCATCAGCATTTCTTCAGTAGATGGAGGGTGTTGTAAACCTGACCTGATTGCATTCTTTCTCTCACACACGTCAGTCGAGGCAAAATATTGTAGCCAGTGGTGGAAGCAGCAGTTATTTGCCTTGGAAAGCACAGTCGCTGGATCCCAGCTACAGGCACCAGGCACTGGGTCTGTTCTGTGTTATCACTCTCAACATAATACATCCCGTGTCTTCATCATTTGCTGCCAGAATGTGAATATGGGAGGCATTTTAGGTGAGAATCAAGCTTGGACTTCCCTGGTGGCTCAGACAGGAAAGCGTCAGTCTACAGTGCGGGAGACCTGGGTTCGGTCCCTGGGTTGGGACAATCTCCTGGAGAAGGAAATGGCAATCCACTCCAGTACTGTTGCCTGGAAAATCCCATGGACAGCGGAGCCTGGTAAGCTACAGTCCATGGAGTCGCAAAGAGTCAGACACGACTGAGCGACTTCACTTTCACTTTCCTTTCACTTTTAGGTAAGAATCAGTGTTCGCTTTGGGAAGTTCAGACCATTATTGAGTTGTCCCCCGCCTCTTGTCTTCATTTCATAATGATTCATATTTCAGTTAATTGACGTGGGGCCAAGCCAATGTCTTCTCCATCATGCAGAAGAGCCACTTGCAAGAAGTTGCCCATGCCCACAGGTGGCTTCCTCAGCATTTAGCCATGGGCAGGTGAATCAGCCTGGAAGGTGTGCCCAAGCCAGCACACCCCCGCTCTCGCCTCTGTTGGCTTCTCTGGAACATTGACCCCCGCCCCTGGAGGGGGAGGATTAATTAATGTGAGCTCCAGCAGCACTTGGGAAAGGTGAAGCCCGATATAAATCTGCGTGATGATTATTTCCCTGTTGCCATTTCTAAAGGTTCATCTACAAACTCTCCTATACGAATGCCTTCTGCTCTGCAGTCCACAGAACTCTTTCTGATAAATCCATGAGGAAAGTCAGCTCCCTTGGGCCAGGGCGGTCCAGAGCTGATACCCGACTGCCTTCCCAGCGAGGGCAGTCGTGTGTTCAGACTCCAGGGACCCCCTGGATGTCGCCACGTTTGCTTCTTTGTGGGGCTTTTCCAGCTTTCTGCTTCTTGCCAGCAGTCCAGGTGAGATAAGCTAGTGAGGTCTCCCTTTTCCTTGGTGAGTCCATACGCCCGTGTTGTGCAGTTTTCTGCTGGAATGGTTTCCTGCCGGTCAGGGTTGCACTTCATCCTGGTAACTGAATGTACAGCTTTTAGACCTGTGTCCACATGCAGTCCTGCACTGACTCCAGCCGTCCAGTGGAACACCCGTCACAAGTGCCTGCTTTCCCTGTGAATGAAATCGGTGTCCTGTCCACTCTTAATAAATTCTGTTTCTTTTCACATTTTGTCAAAGCCCAGGGGTGAACATTGTACATGTGGTTATACTTGTAGGAAACTTAGACTTTTCTTCAGAGGAGCACAGACTGATTTATTTACAATTTGGAGAAAGGCCTTGCCGTCTTCAATGATACTGGGTATTATTGGATCCATTTGATTTTCTGTAAGTTCGCCAATCCTGTTTGCAGAAGTCTCACCTCCAAGACTGAGGGCCCCGTCCTGTTACTGGTGAAGCCAGTGTGGGGCCCCATTCTGTAACTGGTGAACAGGAGACTCACAAAGCTTCAGCTGCACGTGAGAGATGATACCAGTCCCTTCCAAGTAAATATGGGAATGGCCTTGGTTTCATCGTCCGATGCTGAGAAAACTGATACCCGGAGAGTTTTGTTAAGTCTACCAGAATCTTCCAGCCATCCAGCATCTCCCTGACTGAGATGCAGCTGTGTCGGTCCACTGGCAGAGGTGCTCTGTTGAAAGGCAGTCACAGAAGATGGAGGTGTTCTTCATGGCAACCCCAAAGTGGTGTGTTTTCAAAGGGAGCTGCAGTTCCCAGAACTCAAGGCTGGGTGACAGCTGATGCCTCTTCCTAAATGGAGAGGTTAGGTTTAGAGCAGAGGGTCACGGCACTGTTGCAGGACCAGTCTCTGATACGTTCCCCCAGAGAGTGGCATGAGAAAGAACTGATGATGTGCCCCACGCACCATGTTGCCAGTCCATCAGGGAGAGAATTCTGCTCTTAAATAATACGCCACAGCAACAGGAGCAGTGTAGAAGGCTGTTAACGTGGCTCACGCTGAGTCTCACGCTGTCCCATTGCCCACCAGAAAGCCCCAGGCCCATTGCCAAGCTCTTCCTGCTTGTGCCGCACACAGCTCAGCCCTGGGCAGTTTGCTGCAGTCACCACACAAAGCCTGTTTCTTCGTGGGCTATTACCTAAGTATGCTGCTGCTGCTGCTGCTAAGTCCCTTCAGTCATGTCCAACTCTGTGTGACTCCATAGATGGCAGCCCACCAGGCTCCCCCATCCCTGGGATTCTCTAGGCAAGAATACTGGAGTGGGTTGCCATTTCCTTCTCCAATGCATGAAAGTGAAAAGTCAAATTAAGTCAGTCAGTCGTAAGTATGAGGATATTAAAAAGTGGTCCCTCGGCCCTTTAAAGGAGCAGCCTGTCCGCTGACTGCAAGGATGGGGCTGCAGCTGGGACGCCAAGCAGACCTGGCACAAGTTGAGAGAGAGGATGCTCCGGGGGCGGCCCCAAGCCACCAGCCACTCAGACGCTTGCAGAGTCAGAGAAGCAAAGAGCCATATGGGGACCATGGTGTCTCTTTGTTTTACACATAAGGAAACTGAGTGGTTACTCGATTACCTTGAGATCTCACCATTAATTTAATGCTGAGCCAAGACAAGAACCCAGGCTGGCCAGTCCACTGCCAACAGACTTAATAACTTCCTGGTGACTCAAGCATTGGTGTCATATTCCTGGCCCCTCATTTCTGTTTACCCAAAACACCTTCCTGATGCAGTGTTTTGGTGAATCTCAACTCTTTATTTATCTTTAAAAAATAAACCACTTAACATTTACATTTAGATCTTGAAGTTCATTAAAGTAAAATTTTGAAATTCGTTTTTTCAGTTGCAGTAACTTCAAGTGTGCAGTAGCCACGTGTAACCCATGGTTACCATATTGGATTGTGTAGTCTCCATTCCCATCATTGCACACAGTTGGCAGCACTGATATACAGGAAGTGCCGAGGAACAAAAAAAAGTAAGATGGATTAAAAAAGTATGGAGTAATAAAACTATTAGTAACTACCAGGGAGATTGGGCTTCACAGGTGGCTCAGTGGTTTAGAATCTGCCTACCAAGCAGGAGATGCACGTTCCATCCCTGGGTCGGGAAGATCCCCTGGAGAAGAAAATGGCAACCCACTGCAGTATTTTTGCCTGGGAAATCCCATGGACAGAGGAGCTTGGCGGGCAACGTCCATGGGGGTCACAGAAGAGTTGAACGTGACAGTGACTGAACAACCACCACCAAGGAGATTAGCTAATTTTATCCAAAATTTTTCCAAGACAAGGCGTCTTTCTGTGTTGTTTTCAGGTTGGTATATCTTCTGATGGTGACATTTTATTTCCTTTTTTCAACTTTTATAAAATTATTTATAGCCACTTGGGATTTCTCATACCCGTTTTGTAAGTTTGTTGTTCTTTCTTCCAGGCAAGAGTACTGGAGTGGGGTGCCATTGCCTTCTCCGTTGTATAGATAAGGGAGATATAATACAGAAAGTTGCCGTCCAAGGAACAAGATAAAGTATCATTTGTTTGCATTCTCCAAAAAGAAGCCTGCATTCCCTGGGCTTCGTAAAAGCTTGCATCCTGGAGTTAATAATAAGAATGCATTAAATCAGTTATTATAATGTCTGTAATATTTTGCTACTTAGAGGAACCTCAGAAGATGTTGCATATCCTCTGTTGATCTAGTTCTCTCTACTCGAAAATAGAGTAGGGGAGTAGGTCAGTGCCAGCACTTACAGCAAAGAGTAAGCACTGTCATTTTCCCCCCCAACATCATCATATTTTCATCTTGGCTCTGAGATCAATATCACCAGTGCCTGCTGGCTTAGTGCTCTCCAACTCGTGGTCCAATTCCATATGGCATCTGGCCTGGAGGAACCTTCTGTGGCTCTTTGCCAAGAGCAAAAGTAGAATTGACACCGAGGATAGTATCGTAGTTTGTAGGTAGCAGAGATGTATGGGCTTGTGTCTCAGGGCTGCCAGCGGCCACTGAATCCACAGGAAACATCACCCTCAAGAAACCCAGTTCACAGACTATTAAGCAGTAACTGTTGACCTTTGTTACTGTGTCCGGCCTCTGTGTGCTGTGTTCAGATTCTGCAGACACCTCCTCTTAGGAGTGTGGCATTGGACAGTCACTGTTCAGATTCTGCAGACGCCTCCTCTTAGGAGTGTGGCATTGAACAGTCACTGTTCAAATTCTGCAGACACCTCCTCTTAGGAGTGTGGCATTGAACAGCCACTCTACCTCTGTGCCTCTCAGTGGCTTCATTTCCAAATTGAGGATGATAATTTCATCTTTGTGGAGCTGTTGTGGTGCTCTTGTGTCCTGTACCTGGAAAAGTTGTTTGGCAAAGAGTAGGCTGTCAATAAATCTTTGAATTTGAATCTAATTCCTGCCCTGTGCTGGGGGCCGAGGATCACTAGGGAGGGTGGGAAGCGAGCTAGTCTAATTTCCTAAGTCTGAGATCAGATTGCAATAAATAGAAGGTGTTACTGAGAGTCTTAGTGAGAGTTAGGGTATCTGTTCCCATAATTACCCTTCTTTGTAGATCAAATTGATTTCCCTGTGGTCTCTAGCAAGTACCCCGAAAGGTTTAACTGTCACGCACATGATTTCTGTCTTCCTTAGAAGTATCAGCACTTATAGCCCCATGAGGACAAAAGAGTCAGTAAGTCTTCTATAGAGATGAATGTCAGCCGGGAAGAAAGTTGTAAGTCCAAAGAAGGAGGAGCTCGTGTGTTAAAACTAAGTTACCCAGGCTCCTGATAACATACTATCGGGATCCAGGGCATGGGATTCAGCAACACAGGGGTCATCAATGGGATAGGACCACTGATGCTTCGATCAGGAAGACGTGTCTTTGCTGTGAGTTTGTGTAACAGCTAGACATTGTTGGACTTAGTTAATGGATAGTCATGCTCTTAGCATTTGATGCAGACCTTTGGAACATTTGTTTGCAAAATGGGCAGGTAGTGGAAAGGATTCAGATGTGGAGGAGAGGTGCTCATTCATGGGATCCTGTGGGAGTAGAAAGGGAGGCAGTCTCTGGAGTTGGAGACGCTTTGTATGATTATGGAGAAAGTGTGGGTTGCAATATAGTCTTAATAGACTTTTAAGTTCCATACTTTGCACCCTGATTCTCACACACCAAAAGAGGAAAGATGTGTGTGTGTGTGTATTAGTGCTGCCTTTTATCTGGCAGCTAATTCCAGGGAACCGATAGGTCTTGTTCTTAGCCTTGTCTTCTCATAGATTTTTGCACAAGCTGTTTACTCACAGCCCAAAACAGACCTTATACAATACTTGGCCTCATGATGGTTTAGAAATACTCTGTGCTTTGGAGCCCATTGGGCCTGTGTTCAAATTCTACTTCTACAGTGTATAAACTGGTAATCTTAGAAAAGGAAATTATTTCTTAGATATCTGCATCTGAAAAATTTCTCATAGAAATGGTAAAAGGATTAGATAATATATGTAAAGCACCTGGCATGGTATCTGGCCTAGAAGGGCTCACTGAAAGATGCCTATTATTATTACTTAGGATATGAACTGTGTTTGAGTCCACACTAGGAAAAACTTTGGATTGAAAGTGGTCATTCATTTCTAGTGCTTCACAAGTGCCCAGAAAAGATTAACAGTGGGAACAGCTGACACCATTAGACACTTTGGACCTGGGGCCACATCCTGTAGTTAGCACATGGCTCAACAGAGGTGAAGTCTGTTTCCATCTTACAGATGAAGAGTCTGAGGCCCAGAGAGGCACAGTTAGGAAATGATGATGCCAGGATTCAAACCTCAAGTGCCAACCCGCGCCTGCATCAGGATACGAGAGGTCTAAAGGCATCTGTGAAGGATGACTGAGGGGCATGAATTTTAAATACACACTTACCAACATAAAGACCAAAAGGTGAAGCCTAAGCCCCTCTTCATGGTGTTTCTCCCTATGCACCCTAGGGAGTGTGTTTTCTTTTTTTTTTTTTAGAAAGTAGAAACGGGCCCTTGTTTGGAGACCCATGAAAGAACACTTGCTCTAGAATTCTAAGTTGAAGTATAAGGACCAGTGAGTGTGCTGCCACCTGGTCCATCTGTTGTGTTAACTCTGTTCAGAGGAGATGCAGGAGCCCCATTTTCTGAACTTCCGTTCTCTGTTAGCTGGGACCTGTGGCAACGCCTTCCTCTTTTCATTCTAGCTGATTGTCAACAGCGGTAACCACAGGCCCTTCCTGTCCCAGAAATAAGTCTTGCCACACTCTCAGATCTCAGCGAGCTGTGAGCACTACATTCTGTTCTGCGTGGGGCTCTGCCACCTCCCCCTTGCCAGAGTCAGCCCTGTGGGGTTAAAAAGTGTTTATTGAATTCCCGGAGGGCAATTTGAAAAGCAGTCGAGGTGCATGGGAAGAAGATAAACGCTCCAGCTCTAATATAAACAAGCGTTACATTACACCTAAATTGTTGAAGGAAGGTTTTGTGCTCAACATTGTATTCAGTAGAACATTTTTTTTATAACAATAAGGTTGATTAGAGAAAGCTCTGAAAGTGCTTTCAAGTTAGTCTGATTGTTTATCTCAAGGATTAAAGAAAAAAAAATAGAGTGGTAAATTGGGGGATAAGGAGAAATAGAAATTGAAGCCAGGACCTAGTTGAAGAGTATTTACCATCTTTTTCCTCTCTGGATTAAACTGAATTCAGAATTTCTCCTTTCCATAAGTTTTACTGCTGCTGTTTGTTAGCCACCAGTGTCTTTTTTTTCCCCCAAGAGCTCAGGACTAACCTAGTTTTGCAGCAAATTTAAGGTGCTCTGAGGGCTTTTGACTGAAATAAAGAAACCTACTTAAGATCTTTGAAAACCTTCTTGCTGTTACCCTAGGCTACCGTGAAGAGACCATTTTCAGTGAAGCCATAGTCCATGTGGCCATTTCTTGACCTTTTTGACTCCTGGGCTAGAGGCTGGGGTTGGGGGGCAGTCATGAACATGGCTCTGTAGGTTCTGTGTTTGCTGAATTTAAGTGCATTTTATATGTTTTCACAGACTGAGGATTAGCACTGCAAATCAGTGCTGCTCAGGGCATTCAGCCTTGTCACTTGGCAGAGTAGGTGGCTTTAGGGTGCATTGGGGGGTGGGGGGAGATGAAAAGAGTGTGTGGCTTTGCTTTATTACTTACTGCAGCTTAAAAGGTGGAGGGAACCAAGCAAATATGAATGCCTTCATCATCCTTTTACGTGTCGGTGACTAGAATTGCAGGTTCTAAACAAGCATTCTCTCTTTCAAATGAGGGTTTTGGAAAACAGCATTAAGGAAGATTGATATGTAAAAGCTTATGGTCTTTGCTCTTTGTATCAGCCCCCAAAATTTATTGAAGCTGGGAGAAGGAAAGGCAGACTTTACTCTTTTCTCTCCCAAACGTGTGATTGTTTAGAACTCAAGTGCAACATCTGGATGTCAGATATACAGAGAGCAATTTATGGAGTGTGAAAGATTTGAAATATTCAGTGTCCTTTAGCGGGAACTCAACTTTCTGGGACTGCTTTTCTTTTCCCCCTCCTATCACAAAGCAGGCAATTCTGAGATCGCCTTTGCCTCTCTGAATTAGAGCCTTTGTGCCCGGGTCCCATAAACAATGTGCTTTTTAAACGGGAGCCCCCCTCCCCGCCAGGGCCCTTTTCTCCAGCGTGGGCAGCCAATCGGGTGCACCCAGCCGCATTGCTGGAGCACTTTCTCTTCCGAGCAGCAACAACGTACTAATTTGATGCACACATGGATGCCTCGCGCGCTCTGCAAATTCATCACCAGCATCTTGCATTAGTCATCTGACGGACTGCCAAGTGTTTCATTTTCTTTTCATGTGACTTTATTATTACCACCTCTCTCCTGTCTTCCTAAAACCTTCCGAAAGGGGTGGAGGGGGGTGGTGGGAAAGGCAGCAGAAATCCAGCCTTGCCTTTCTTTCCACATGAGAGCCAGTGTGAGACTGATAACGCTGCGGATGCGTTGATGGCAGCCTCGCGGAGCGAGACCTGCACTTAACTTGCAGCTGCCTCCCGAGCCGGGTTTCAAGATGTCCACGCCCCGGGTGACACCCGGTGGGGCGCTGCCCCGGGCTCAGGCGGCGGTGCCGAACAGCAGCCTGCAGTGAGAGCCCGCGCTGCGGCCGCCGAGGAGCAACCTAATGGTGCCTGTGCTTTGTTTTAGTTCATCACATTTCCACGACTCATTAGGCACTTTGCCCCGTGCTCCTCTTCCTCCTCCTTCCGCCTCCCCGCCCCCACCCCACCCCCGATTTTTTGTCTTCCTGTCCCTCGCCCTGCAGCCCTAACTCTGGCTCCCGCTTCCCTTTTTGACAGTAACGGCACAGCCAACAAGATGAACGGCGCTTTGGATCACTCAGACCAACCAGACCCAGATGCCATTAAGATGTTTGTCGGACAGATCCCCCGGTCCTGGTCAGAAAAGGAGCTGAAAGAACTTTTTGAGCCTTACGGAGCCGTCTACCAGATCAACGTCCTCCGGGACCGGAGTCAGAACCCTCCCCAGAGTAAAGGTACAGACAGCAGGGCGCCCGCGCGTGGGGTCGGGGCGTGCAGGCCAGGCCTGCGGGGGGTGGGGTGGGGGTCCTGGTTATTCGCGGGAAGGGAGGAGGCTGAGAAAGACCCGCCCCGCCGCCCCTGTGCCCCGTGGCCAACGGGGCTCCTCCCAGCGCCCCTGCCTGCCTCCCGGACAGGTGGACCAGCTGGCCTCGGATGCAGGGAGGGAGGAGCAGGGGGCGGCCGCGCCTCTCTCCAGGCGCGTGATTCCTCCCTGAGGTCACTTTCTAGGCAGCACAGGCTCTTCTGGGCAGAGTGGCTAGCCTCTCAGAGGAATAGTGTTTCTTAGCCTTGCATTTCAGGAGCTCTTTCTACCCCCCCACTTTTATGTTACTGCCGGTGTAATTACAATTGCATTTCACTTTTCCGTAGCCTGTGGGGATCTTGAAGTACCCTAGAAACAGCAATAAGCACTGGCGTAAGGAATAAAGGGTACACTTCTAGGAGGGACATTAATTCTTGGGGTCTAGGTGGAGATCATTAAATGAAGTGTGCCTTTGGGGAGAGGGAAGTAGCACCCTAGCGGCCTGAAATAGTTAGCGCACCTTCAGAAACGCTTGTGGTTTACGCCCTTAGCAGTGGTAAGATTCACGTGTGCAATCTGTAGGCTGTCATTGCCTCCATTTTAAGATGAGGGTGATGGGGAGGGAGGCACCATTCTTAAATAGAGGCTGGAAACGTCTGTCCAGGCTGAAGCTTCTGGATATTGGAGTCACCCATCGTGAGCTCTGTGTAGAAATGAACTTAGGGTATCTCCTCTGCTGCTACCATCTGTTCTCTGTCCATGTTTCAACCTCACTTCGATAATTGTTTCTCTCTTTTGGATCTTTTGGTCTTCCTACCCAGGGCTCCTCCATCTCTTTGTGAGTCTCACAGTTGCTGTTTCCCTGCACCTGAGTACTTCTGTCTGGCTTGTTATCTTTTTTCTCTGCCTCCTCTTATAAGAGGTTCTGTAAGCTCAATGTATGGCTTGTGCACACTCTTTAATTGAACACAGGAACATCAGCCCATTCTCGTCTCTGAGCCTCTTCCTTACTGTCAAGGCAAAGGACTACTAAGTCATTGTTGGAACGCTGACGTTCTGACTCCGAGAAATGTTGGGCTGTCTCTCGTTCCCTGTAGTTGCTGAGGTCTGATAGGACTTTTTGGAAATGTTTGAGAAATTTTGAAACCCCTTGTTGTTGCTGTTCAGTCATTCAGTCATGTCTGACTCTCATGACCCCGTGGACTGCAGCACGCCGCCAGGCTTCCCATTCATCACCATCTCCCAGAGCTTGCTCAAACTCATGTCCATTGAGTGGGTGATGCCATCCAACCATCTTGTATTCTTTTGCCCCCTTCTCCTCCTGCCTTCAGCCTTTCCCAGCATCAGGGTCTTTTCCAGTGAGTCAGCTCTTTGCATCAGGTGGCCAAAGTAAAACCCCTGGATCATGTCTATTTTATAAAGGTGAACAGGCATGCCTTCAGATTATGTTTATAGGACTCTCCTTTTCTATCTCAAAAACTGTCATGTAACACCAAGAGTGTTTTCAGAAGAATGTATAGAAGAATTTTGTCACCACATACTTGATTGTCCCATAATTTGAAATATATAAATTAGGTATCTCAAAGTCAAGAGGGTTAAAAATATCACAAATAGGGCATATCCCTAATATTGATCATATTTCTAAACTCTTTACTGACCTATTTCCCAAATGGAGAAGACTAGAATGTGTTTTAATATTTTTAAAGCATCCAAAGACAGTATAATGAATGGGCTGAAGCTGAGGACTTAGCTAAGAAGGGCCCTCCCACCTTCTGGAATAGCCCCCACAGAAAACTAGGCTGTCGGCAGTAAACAGGTGCTTGGGATTCAGTAACCGCAGTTCATCCTTGACTAGGAAAACATGTCCGCAAATTTCAGTTTATTCAGCATTTTTCAAAATGACTTCTGACACAATGATCAAAGCTTTATTGCTACAACACCTGGTTACGTGCATTTTAGCTTTTGATTACACGTGTCCTACTTTAGCCAAGAAGACCTTTCTCTAAGTCAAGTAAGTGTCTGTGCTTGGCCTAGTTCTTATACTATTTGCTCTCTTTTCCCCCATGTTCCTCTGAGCAGTATCTTTACCAGGCTATATTTGTAAGTTTATATTGTAACTTCATTCACTCAATCTTATAACTATTAAAATAGTTTGTATCAGCCCACAGTCTTGGAGAGAAAGGGAGACCTGGCAAGGGGACTTACTTTTTTCAGCCCATGCTGTGTACCAGGCTCTGTGTTAGGAGCTTTGTATGTGTGTGTGTTAGCCTCTCAGTCATGTCTGACTCTTTGTGACCCCATGGACTGTGTAGCCCACCAGGTTTCTCTGTCCATGGAATTCTCCAGGCAAGAATAATGGAGGGCATTGCCATTTCATTCTCCAAGAGCTTTGTATAGTTATCTCATTTAATTCTTACTGGAATCCTGAAAGCAGATGGTCCTAGTCACATTTTACAGATGAGGAAAATGAGGATCACAAAAGCCTAAGAGATGTAGCCTAGTTTACCCAGCTAGTAAGCATCAGAGTAGAAATTTCAGCCCAGTTCATCTGTCTTCACAGGCCACCCCATCTTACTTCTCAATGAGATGAGGCTGCATCCAGCCTTGAAAGTGAAAGTGTGTTAGCCTCTCAGTCATGTCCAACTCTTTACAACCCCATAGACTATAGCCTGCCAGGCTCCTTTGTCCATGGGATTTCCCAGACAAGAATACTGGAGTGGGTTGCCATTCCCTTCTCCAGGGGATATTCCTGACCCAGGGATCAAACCTACGTCTCCTGCTTTGCAGGCAGATTTTTTACTGCTTGAGCCACCAGGGAAGCCCTTGGTCGGCTTTATTTCAGGGTTGGGTAAGAGGCCCTTTCTCTAAGGGTTCCCCAAGTGAGAGGCAGGAATTTTGCCCTTCAAGAACAGGGTTGATTTTGCTTCTGTCTTTGTCCTTAGTTTTTGTACTCCTGGGTTGAGATTATACATCACTACAACTCATGGCATCATGGGATAGAAGTCACAGCTGAAATCATTCAGGGCTTACCTTTGCAAATATAGGTCAGTTCCCAGTACTGTGAACTCCAGGTCTCACATCAAATATTGCTTGAAGTACATGGGCTGTCAGCCAAAGCTTGGAAGGGTTTTTGTTATACAGACATCTCTGTTGTAACGGTGTTTGTTGTGATGGGATTTGAGCTGTATAATGACATTCCTCTTGGAGGATTACAGCCCTTAGCCGCTTACGCATAGAGATCAACCATCACCACTTTTCCTTACACAGAGACCCAAGCGTGTCATGCGTTACCTTTGTGTTCATAGGTAAAACAATGAGCCCACATTTACACTGGTCCTGACTCTATTAACATAGTAAAATTGTCCTGCTTTCCTGCGGCTGATGTCAGAGCCTCAGAAATTAGAAATTTGGAGGCTTTCTCTAAACATGGTTTAAATTATCGAAGGCTTTCAGGGTGGCCTTGATGCATTGCAGTACTGACATCAGTGGTTCCAAAGAAGGAGACAAAATCAGGCATTTACCTATTTAATCTTGAGGAATAAAAACTTTTTTCTATCTTTGAAAATATCCTTTAAGGAAACCTAAACTGTTTCTTCTCCTACATAAGTGTATGTGTTCACTGAGCAGCCTCAGCAACTCTGGAGAACCTGGCTCAGTAAACCATCAGACCTCTGAGGTCCTAGGAAGAGCGTGTTTTGTTGAGCAGTTATTGGTCGAGTAAAGATAGTGAGGAATACTATATAGTAGTTAAGAGATGGCTTTTGACCTCAACAAACCTCAGTTCAGTTTCTAGTTCCATCGCTTACTACATGCTGGCCTTGAGCACGTTACTTAATCTCAGCTGACAAGGGAGACAGTGCCCAGTGGGTTGCTGAGATGGAGAAATCACAGGCTTTGCGCAGAACTGGACTGCGGTAGGAGCTCACTATGGTGCTGGTTGTTACGACAGTTATTAGTATCGTCACTGTCCCTGAGATCTAATAGGGACAGTGAGGCAGATAAATACACAGGTTGCTGTGATGTAAGAGAATGAGATAAGAAGAAAGAAGAAAGAGATGAGCATATTTGAATTGTAGGGGTTCAGAGGAGGCATGAATAACTTGCAGCTAAAGAAATGGGACAAAATCGCATCCTTACCAAGTCTTGAAAAAAACGATAAGATTTGAGTAAGTAAAGACATCACCAACTCAATGGACATGAATTTGAGCAAACTCCGGGAGCGAACAAAGGACAAGGAAGCCTGGTATGCTGTAGTCCATGGGGTCACAAAGAGTGGAACACAACTTAGTGACTGAATAAACAAATAAAGACAATCTTGAACATGCCAGGAGATGGACTGGCCTGATTCTGGTGTGGAGAGGAGAACATGCAGGTTGGGTTCTGGGAACTGTGCATTCTCCCAGAGTCCAGAGAAAATGTGAAATATGGAAAATGAAGGAAGAGGGGATGATGAGGAGGCTTAGAAATTAAGGCTAGGGTCAGTTGCTAAGAGCTTATATCTCAGGCTAAAATATTTGCGTTTTATTTCTTAGAGAGCCAAGGGACTGGGAAGGTATTTCAGCAACAGGGAGGGTGGCCAGGACCCTGGTGGCCTGTGTCAGGGAGTCCATGGAGCCTAGACAGGACACTGTCATGGCAACGGAGAGGAAGAAACCAAGTCACCTAGATGTGAGCATGTGGGAGGAAGTGGACTTGAGAACCCTTTTGGGGCGGTAACAGTTGGGAGGTTGTGGCCTACCTGGGGAAGGAGTCAGCAGGTGGGAGCTGACAGGGAGCCAGGTGGTCAGTTTAATCTTGATCATATCGAGTCTGAGGTGGCTCAGAAGAGTCGAGCAGAATGTAGGCCAAGGAAAGTGGTCGTATTTGATGATTGGAGGACCTGGGAGCGTTTCAGGAGGATGGGGGAGGTTGGGAGAGGGATCATGTAGGTTTCCATGTGGGGCTATGGGTGGAGACTACCTTTTCTGGGAGTCAGACAATGAAAGGAAAAAAAGCTTAGATGCAGCACTATTTTTTTTTTTTTTTTGAGCCAAAGGTAAGAAGATAGAATGAAAAAAGTTAGTGCAAGGTAGATGGGGCTCAGGGTCCTGGAAGGGATGCAAGGAGTGGCTGAAGAGCACGTGTCAGCAGGTGGAGAGATGCTTTAGTCGAGACAGTGGGGCTATTGGGACGAAGTAACACCAGAGTGAATTTTGGTCTAGTGGAGGGAGATGAGACTCGGTACACATGCCCTTGGACTTCTCAGAGAAGTCTGGGTGGAATCAAAGACTTAAGAAGAAAAGGTGTGAAATAACTGCCTTGGAAAATCCAGTAGGGAAAGAACAAGGGGATTATTTTTTTTTTAATTTTTTAACTTTAATTGGAAGTTAATTATTTTCAATATTGTATTGGTTTTGCCATACATCAGCATGAATCCGCCACAAGTATACATGTGTTCCCCATCCTGAACCCCACTCCCGGATTATTGAACTTGGAGGAGAGTGTGGTCACCCTCAGGTTGTGGCTGTTTACAGCGGGCCCTGGCCATTGTAGTTCTCTGTCCATCAGTGAGTGAGCCCGAGAGATGCGGCTGGAGGTCAGGAAGGGTACTCGTTGCATCAGGATATTCACTGACATCTCAGGCGGGGAAGCTGGTGAAAACATAGGGTAGCTGGTCTGGGAGAAGGAAGAGCTGGGGAGTGGAGGTGGTGAGTGACATACAGTGGGAGCTTGCGGGAATGGTGTCCAGTAACACCCAACTCAGAACCTGTAAGTGGTACATAAATTTGTGTGCCTTGGACCATCACTCTTGCAGTTTCCATTTTAATCAGAATTACACCCTAGGATCCCAGCACCCTGGAAAAACCTACTCTCTAATGAATGCTAAATTATATTTCTCTGAGCTCCACCAGTTGGGTATTATTATTCTGATTTTACTGGAAGGAACTCTTCAGACTCTGTGCTGAGTGACCAGAATAGTCATTTGATGATTGAGATGGGGAGGCAGAAGCAGACCCTTGGCCCTGACCAGTGCCTCGCCCATCGCAGTTTTACTGTCTCTCTTTGACTTCTCAGCTGAGAGAGAACCAGGAACAGGAAGTTGCCTGCGTTGACTAGTGCTCCGTGGCAGAGGCCTGAAAAACAGAACTTCCTTTTTTCTTGAAATGTGCTCAGGGTTCATGGCATAACCACCATGCAGCTACAGCCCTTCCAGCGCTGCGAGTCCAGGGTGGGTGGAATAAAAGTCACATTCACCGCTGCTCAGGGAAGGGGGATTACCTTTAAGCTTCAAAAGAGCAGCTTTTGCCCTTTCATCTCCTGGTTGGTCAGGCTGCAGTTGGAGAGGTGCCAGGGCTCGCTTTGGGTGATTTCATCCTTTTCTTTTCCCTCCACTGATCTTAGGTGATAGAACATGAGTTGCTTTTTTCCTTATTTCAGTCTTCAGGAATTCATTCATAAAAATCTACATTCATCCTCCTCTCTTCCCAGTTCAATACGATGGAAAAGTTTTCATGGAGAATGAGATGTCAAGGAATGAACAGAGGAGGTGAAGAGGAGGAAGAGAAGGGTGGAAAGCACCAAAGCTAATTGTCTTTATTTCAGAATCTGGCAAGACAGCCTAGAGGCTAGAACATTCCTCTGGGCTCAAATGAGAGCAGGCCCTGGAGCCATTTGACTTAAAACTGGTGTTTATTATCGTGGACTAGTCTAGAGAGAACCAGCTTCAATCTCTGTACCTTTGCAGGGAGTGATAATGCCTACCTCCAAGTTGTATATATTCAGTGGGAGGACAAAGCAGTGGGATGCTGCTGGTAGACTCCAGAGGGAGTTGATCATCTTTTAACCTTCCAAGTCTTCTTCAAAATGTGCAAGGCTTGTGAAGAGCACCTTCAACCTTGTTATTTGAGGAAGAATATTGAGGGGCTGGAGTGGGAGCAGAAAGGCTCATTTTCATGTTCCTTGCCTTTGCTTTCTTTCCTAAAGATGCTCAGAAACTTCCCTTGAGTAGTGAAAACGTCCTTGGAGCCAGTTTATTTCAACACTTTCCTCTCAAAATCGGTAACTGAGAAAGATTTCAGAACGCAGGAAGATGAACCAGTTTTACATTTTTAATGGACACAGGGATAGGATCTCTGCCCTGAATTTCTTTCAGATGAGGGTGGCAGGCTGCCCTAGATTGTCTGGGTGCTTTCACTCTAAATTAACTTTATGTTAACAGAAATTGCTGTGTAGCGTATCATGACATCCTTTCATTGTTGTCTGACCGAGGTCCTGCAGGATAAATATGAGATGCAGTCAGAGGCTTTATATTCAAGCCTGCAGGAAGTTTTATCACGTCCTTGGGAGAGGTAGATTCATCAGATTTAGCATACGGTTATATTTTTTAAAAAATTAACAATTCAGTCTTTTGAAATAGGGAGTCTTAAATTATTATAGCTTATGTAGACCACACCCAAGGAACTGATTGAGATAAATGAGAGAGAAATGTTACGTAAGCCTTGATGAAATCATAGTGAGAAGGAATCCTTTTAAATACCCCCATACTCCATGCCCAGAGATTGGGCTATACTTGTCTACCTCAGCCTGAATTTCCATTATTTATATCAGAAGGGCGGCATCTACCCCAGCAGATAATAATCTGTCCTGGGTACATTTTGATCCTTATATCTCTGGAGGGAAGAGAGAGGAAGAAGGGGCAGGAGAGAAATCCAGAGGACACACAGAGACCGGGCCAGGATCAGAGAAGAAATGAAATTAACCGAAGGCTGCTTCTCACCATTTTGTTTTCTTCCCCTCTGTCTGGTACATGAGCTGCTCCCCAGTCATTTTGTCCTCTGTAGATTTGTATTTCTGGAATTAAAGTGTCAAAAGAATAAAGAAAACAGGCTCTAAACAAAAGGAGAATGGGCCCTTGGGGTAGAAATTTGCCATAAACTATAAACCTAGGGCTTCCTGGCTTCTGTTTGAATCCCTCCAACACATGTTTGAGGCTGACTGAAAAAGCCAAGTTTAGGAGGCCTCACGACTCACAATCCCCACGGATGCATTGATAGTTTTCCTGCCTGGAAGTCTGACTTGCCTTTGTATTTGCACCCAAGGAGATTTCTCCACATCAGAGATTCTCCACCATCTGTTGCGCAGTTGTACCGCCCTGGGTCACTGTGCTGTGGGTTATTATGAAACCAGTCCTTGGAAATGGGAAGTCCAGCGTCCTAGCCAGAAGGAGAAGTGCTCTCCCTGGGTGGTGCTGCTGGCTACTCTGCACGGCACAGGCCTTGCCTGGGAATGGCCTTAGCATGACCTTGGCTCCTCTCTCTCTCACTCCAAGGACCCCAAATAGTCAGGTCATCGGATGGAAAGGTTGACTTTCCTCCTCCTTACATCTTGGCTTCTAATTAAAATTTCCAGTCAGCCATGGTTATGGCCTATTTTAGAAGTGTTTAGAAATGCTAGCACTAAAAATATAAATAAAATCATTACATACTTTATGAAGCATTAGCTCTATAGATAATATATTATCTTTAGTCATCCCAACCATGATAAAAATATACCATGTTGTTAGCAAAATTAGCTTCCCCCCACCCGTTTTTTAACCTTGTGTTTGTAGATTTTCTTAAAAGACTGGATTTTCACTCTTGGACCTGTGATACCAAATGCTACCATAATTTAGGCATGAGATTTTTATTCCTTGTCCAGTTTCACTGATCCTGAGACAGTCCATTCTCATGTTTTGTTATCTGATATTGGCTAGTCCAAACCTCTTGCTAGAACAATCCTCCTTCCCATTGGACATAAGTGATTATGTCCAGGATTACCCATCATGAATAAATGCAATCATTGTGACCTCCAAAACCAACAGAAACCAAACAAGGATGAAAATAGAGTTGGTCAAATGGGGAAAAGTAGAATGCTAAAATAATGAGTTACCAAATGATTGATATGGGTTTTTTAATAGGCTCTGGTAGCAGAAATGATAGATGACAGTGTTGGTCAAAAGAATTGAGTATGTTCTGACCCATCATCTGAAATGCAGGGAAAAATCATTTAGAAATTAGGTATCTCACTAGAGAATGTGCAATGAACTAGACCAGTTAAATATAGTAAAGAATCAGGGACTTCAGATGTCCAAAGATATTTTCAAATCTGCTTTGATGAGTACATGTGCTAGAGAAAGGAGCACAGAAAAAAAGCCATGTGTGGAATGATGTATTATGATTTCTCAAGCCCGTTTTTCACTGAGTCACGTAGACAAACAGCAAGCAAAGAAGTAGGTTTGCTCTAAATGGAAAAGCGAGTTATTTGGCTGAAGAGGGACAGGTTATAATGGTAGGAAAAAAAAATCTAGTGGTTCTAGGAGAATGGGGATGGCAATCTGAACACCACAGGAATTGATATTAGGATCAATACTTTTTCACTTTCTGTGTAAATGACTGAGAAAGATGTCCCCACTATAGTATCCATGTTCTTTCATTAGTTCAAATTGGAGAAACCCAACTGGAGAAGTATACCTGGGGCAGGGATCAGTTGGAAGAGTAAAGGAATATAATTTTCTCATTTCTATTAGAGAATCATGAATTGGAATTAGAGAAGTGAATCAAGAGATTGAAAGAGAATATCTACCCATCACACTCTTTCAGTGACCCAAAATCTGAGTCATTGTAAAATGTTTTGGGGTGTATTAGATGTTTATAGAACAAGTTCAGAACCTACATGTGGGTGGAGACCTGTCTCTTCAAAACTGTCTTCAGGGTCCTCTGTGCTGTTTGTGGCCTCTTGCCAGCCAGTTCTTGTTGCCTTCTTTTCAGTTTTAGGTGAAAAAAAGTACCTCCCAAACTCCCTGTAGTTTAATGGAAACCACATCATAGTTGTATAGAGTGATCAGGTCAGTGGAGAGGGGAAGAGGCATAAAAAAGGCTTCTGATGAGTGAATGGTCCAAATGGTTCCCCAAAGGCTAAATGTTCCAAAGGAAGATGCCAGACGCCCAGTGTTAAGGAACAAGTAACTCACCCCTTTGCACAGAGCTTTTTGCTCGTATATAGGCCATGGTGCCTCATAGGAGGAACTGTTATTGAAGTTCCATCAAGGAGATGAGCACACTTCAGAGGCAAAGCAGCACGAATCACAAAAGTCCAGGAAGGTGCTCCCGTCTGGAGAGGTCCCAAAGGTGAACTTGAAAGGCCCGAGAGCATGGAGTCATGAGGATGAAAAGAGAGAAAGGCTGCAGCCAAACGTAAAAAGATGGACTGTGCTCTCCAAAATAAAGAGAGAATGTGGTTGAAGTTTGGGAGATGCTAAGGTACAGAGTGAGGCTATGTATAGATAAGCTCTTTCAATTATTGCTGAACCCCAGGATTCTGGGGCTTAGCCTTAAAATGTTGGTGCAGCAGGCCAGGTGTAGAGTTGGAGCAAACTTTTACACAGAAGAGGTGGTGAACTTAGAGAAAAGGATGAAAGTTAGGGCAAGGATGGGGACAGCTGCTTCCAGCACCCCCCAGGAGTAGTCCTTAGATAGGTGCTCCCCACCGGGACCTTGTGCCTCCCTCTTTTGTAAGAAGGATCTGGAGCTTAGGGTAACCTTGAAAGCCCCAGGTCCCATTTAGTGTGGAATTTTAATGTCCAACAGAAAAGATAAAAAATGTGGCCCAGGAAACTAGCCACACATTTACCCACGGACCCGTCACACGGCAATAAATGTCCATCAGTACCTACTGTGTGTGGACTTCCCAGGTGGCTCAGCGATGCAGAAGCCACAGGAGATACAAGTTTGATCCCTGGGTCGGGAAGATCTGCTGGAGGAGGGCATAGCAACCCCCTCCACTATTCTTGCCTGGAAAATCCCATGGACAGAGGGGCCTGGCAGACTACATCCACGGGATCGCAGTCAGACACACGCCTACTGTGTGCCGGGCATTGTACTTAACTGCTGTAACGTAGAGATGAGCAGGCCGTGTTCTTGGCCCCACCAGGAGAGAAAGCATTGACTGGCAGTAAAGGGAGGACTACCTGAGTCCTTTAGAAACATGCAGGCAGCTTGGGGTCATCACCGACCGCTTGGGGGGTGTGTGTGTTGACTCTTTCAGAGCAGACGCTCAGGAGGCCTCGTGAACCGAGCACCCCGTGCCGTGTGTTCAGCAGTGATGGAGCGGGGGTTGGGGGACCCCGAGGTTGTATGATGGTGGGAGTCTGAGGTTTTTTCTTTTCAGCCACGCACTCCCCCCCCCAAGTACGCCCTATCCCCTTTTTTCTCAGCCTTATTTTTCCTTCTTTCTCCTCCCTGTAGGGGGTTGAGGACGAGATCAGCCTAAGTGTAACTCCGTCAGCTTTGCTGAGGGTTCTCCGTTCCATCCAAGGGCACACAGTTTGCAGCCCCCTGTTGGCATGACTGAGGCTATGGTCCTTACTGTCCCCCTCAACGTCACCCTGTTTGGTGCCAGGTCCTGAAGACAGGGCTGGCCCCTACCTGGTGGAGCTGCGTCCAGTTGACAGGGGAGGTATGCGTGTATATGTGTCCCGTGTACAACACACACACACACACACACACACACACCACACCCCCCCCCCATACGTTTTGAACTTTCTGGTAACCGAAATTTACCTCTTTGAACACTGTTTCTCCCACTGTATGCATTATTGCATGCATGGGAGACTTCTGAGAAGCAAATTATTCATAAAATATTGGCTGTAAATTGCCTGGTACAGTGCCTGGTGTAGGGTGGGGCCTGAGGGAAGGATGTGAGCTCTGCAGAGTAGGTGTGGGAGAAGAAGACAGATGAGAAAAGACAACAGTAGTGGGTTCTTACCCATGTGGAGGATCTTATACAATCCACATGTATGGGAAGGGCTTTTATAAACCTGATGATTCTTTCTCAATGAGTGTACTAGAAAATATTATACGCAATTTAAATCTGCATTGTGTAGGAAAAGAGAAGGATGTGGTAGCGTGAGACAGGGACGGGGTAGTCAGTAAAGGCCAGTGAACTCTGGAGAAAGGGGGTAAAATTCAGTAAAACAAGTATTTGCAACTCAAGAGATTAAAATTTTAGAGGATCTCCTATAGATTCCAAACCTAAGTAGTTGTTCAGAATTCTGGATCCTAACACGCCCGGTCTGGAGGGCAACAGACTCTTTCAGAATAGTTCTTCAGAATAATTCTTTCTGATTATTTTTGCTCCGGCCCTGATTCCTGTGGACATTCTGTAATGACTGCAGGCCTCGCGTCATAATTGCTCACTGGACCGTGTTTAATATTGTACTGGGCTTTCCGTTTGAGGCCTTTCATTTTTTTTTTTTTTTTTTTTTTTGGTCTCTGGCACTCAGTCGTTTCTATACAATCAGCTCAGAGCTGACATTGCAGCTAAACTACCATCCCATACAACGTTACTTTTGAGTTATTTTCGAACGTTTGTCCCAGTGCCTTCATCCTCTTGTATGCAGACTATCTCGTTACCAGCTGCACTCAGTTTTGAAGATGGTTGATTGGCATTAAAGGCGCGTTTTGTGACTGTGAGTGGAGTTTCCTGATTTTCATGGCAGGGATCCCTAGGCTTACTAGACTAACCATCCTCAAGAAGATATTTCACACAGAAGCTAGTTCTTAACCCACTGCTAACCCACTGCTTAACATCATTGCTGCTTTCAGAAGCCTATGCAGGGTAGCTCATTTTGGATGCGACCCTTTATTACCATTAATGTAATTATTGGGAGAGTCACCACTTTGAGAAGGAGACAAGCATGTTGACTAACATGCGCTTTCACGTACATTAACATTTCTCCCTACAAAACTTATACTCTTGAGGTATCCCTTAGGTGGGACCTACATTCTGTTGAGTCGAGAAGTAATGTAGTCATGGATCCCAATTCTGAACAGGTTTTCCTAGCACATTATAGAGTTCCTGCAACCTCATCCAAGATTCTTATTTGTACGTTCTCTGTTGCTGCTTAAAGATTCTCCATGGTCAAGTTGGTTGGTGTTTGTTGAGTTGGGTGTTTGGTTTTTGTCTGTTTATGTGTATGAATTTTAGATTTTGAAAAGAATTTCAGGCTGTTAAAAGGAGGATGTAAGCAAAACTGTTTGCATGAGTTATGAAAAAACATTGCTTAATTTATTCACTGCTGCTGTGCCGGGTGGAGGGCCCTTCCCCTATGCTGGGGGGAAGGGGCACTTCCGTTAGGCTGGGAGGATGTAGGTTGACTTTTTCACTCCCTAGATGGAATCAGGTTGCTCGCTGGCAGAGCAGCAAGCTGGGCTTTCATCACTTTAATGCTCCAAGATGCCCATGAGTTGCCCAGTAGACGGCACTCTGTCTTTAGCATCAGCCATAACTTGTTCCTTTGGGGTGAGAATGCTAGACAACCCCAGAAAGGTTGAGAGAGGACCGTTCTCAGCAGCCTCTGCCTCACACGTGGTCCCTATTCATAGCATAAGGGAGGCTGATGAGAGAGTGTGGCGGGCATTGCATCTCCACCAACATCCCCACCCCACCCCCACCCCTGATTGAAGTCCTCATGTCTGGGGCTGATCTCAGAAAATAGCCGCTGGGTAGTTGCATAAGGCAAAGCCCAGTGGAGTAAATGAGACACACCTGAGGAGCAGGCCGAGGTGTTCTGTAAAGGCAGAGACATGCCTCTAGTGCCACTACCCTCCTCCCTCTCCCTCCTCCAGGCTCCCTTCCACCTCACCCGGAAGCAGCCTGGTTCTGCAGAACAAGTGGATGCAATTCCCAGGCCCCGCCCACTCTCCTCTTGGCCAAGCAGGCTGCTGAGCGTGATGCTCTCTTTGTGGAGGGGCCACCTGCCTAATGGGAGCTGGATTGTGACCACCCGTTCATTGGACAGAGGCCGCCACACAGCTGCCAGATGGTGATGGCCCCTAGCTGTTTTGTGAGTCCGGTGCGGGCCGTGTTCCCCTCTGGAGGTAGACAAGGGGTGGGTCCTTCTCCCCAGCCCACGTGCTTGCAAAAGGCCAGGCTTCCAAGAGCCAAGGCTCCACTCTGATCTCCTTGAAGGTGGAAAAAAAAAGGTATATTGTTCAGTCACCAAGTCGTGTCTGACTCTTTGTGACCCTGCGGACTGCAGCACGCCTGGCTCCCCTGTTCTTCACTATCTCCCAGACTTCACTCAAACTCATGTCCATTGAGTCAGTGATGCCATCCAGCCATCTCATCCTGTGTCGCCCCCTTCTCCTCTTGCCTTCAGTCTTTCCCAGCATCGGGGTCTTTTCCAGTGAGTACGAAAAGGTAATGAATAAATTAAAGACACTTTTTTTTTTTTAATCGGGTCTCTGGGTTTTCCTCTCTTCCTAATTGTTCCCTAATCTGTGCTTCGGAGCACAGTGTTGAAGTGGGGTGTGTCAGGCTTTTACCTCACAGATAAAACCCCCAGGCAAATAAAACTTGCAGTTTAAGAGGCAGGAGAGAGTCTCTGGCCACTGGCAGAGACTGACTGTGGAGCCTGGGCTCATCAGTAGTCGGAAGGCCTGCCCGTGGCTTCAGGATGCCCCACCGGGACTGCTCCATGGATCAGAGTGGGGCCTGCCTCTCCCCGGCTTTCTCTCCCCCTGCATTAGCTGAATAGCTGCGCGAGCACTCGCACAACTATTGGCCAGACGGCCCTAGCAACACGAAATGCTGTGTTGACACATAGCCCATCACATGTTTGCGATGAAAACGCTGTATTTTTAGAACACTTCAAAGTGAGGAAACCGTTAAAGCCCTATCACATCCTCCCTTGCCCTCCGGCCGCTTCCTCTGTGCCCCCCAGGAACATCGCCCCCATCTTCTGGAAGAGGAGCCGGAGACAAAGATTAAGTGATATTTTGAGCAAAGCTGATAATGCCAGGGGGAAATTGCTGATCTCGTCTTAAAAATCCAACGCACGCTCCGAGGTGGTTTTTCTAAGGCTCCCACTCCTTTTTACCTACACTGTGTGGGCTCCATATGACCTTGAATCTAAGCCTGGATATTGCATGTGGAGTTCAAACGACAACTCAGTCTCCCATTTTCTCCTGTGGCATTCATTCAAATAATAACAGGCACATAATACTGTCTTGTAAAAATCAAAGCTCCAGGCACACTTTGAAAATCTTTTAGAATTTTCTAACACTTATTTTCATAAGTGTCTTTCATGCAACTTGCTGAAGATGGCTTGTTAGCCGACTGTATCTTTTGTGTCTCTGGAATTCCTGTGCCTAGCCCAGGGCCTGGCACGGACCAGGGGATCAGGATTAGTGACTAAAGTAACTACTACCTCTCTTGGGCTCAACACTGATGTACCCCTTTTTTTTTTTTTTTTACAGAATTTTTGCTGGTAAGCAGGGAGGTTTTCATTCATTCTTGGAACACTGCAGTGTATAGTAAATCCCCTACATACCAACCTTCAGGTTCACTTTCAAAAATGTGAACATGTGTTCCATCAGCGTCAGTTGATGTGTGAGTGAAATTGCAGCTTGCCCTCCGTCTCCTGTTGCTGACGATCCTGCAGCTCCACCATCTCCCACCTCCTCTCCCTCCTCGTGTCAGTAACTCTTCTTGCCTGTTCACTCGATGCCAGCCCCTGCATGCCAGCTGTTGTGCTGGACTACTTCTCAAGGTTCTGTACTGTAAGATTGAGAGTGTTTTCTTTATTTTTTGTTTTTTATGTGTTATTTGTGTGAGAAGTATAAACTTACTACAGTACAGTATTATACTGTCAATTGTGTTAGTTGGGTACCTAGGCTAACTTTGTTGGACTTGCCAACATGCTCTCAGAATGGAGCTTTTCGTATGTAGGGGGCTTACTGTACTAGAGTTACAAAGACAAAAGACGTGGCCCGTGTCTGCAGGACAGAGGGGTGGGAGCGCAAAGGACATGTGTGTGTGGAGTGGAGAGACAATCTATGAAATTTTTCCCTTAGAAGCTCCCTGACCCAATAAAATTTCAGAAAAACAGCAATGTGCACATAGAGGGCGGGACTTCGTAGTTGTCCAACTTGTATCCATCTTGTAGGTTCTCAGAACCAAGCCTTCAGCTGGGAAAGCTTATCAGATGTTGGGAAGAGCTGAGCCCACCATCAGCCCTCAGCACTGTTCCAAAACAAATTTCCACTCTGTCCCTGTTAAGTGTTCATCGCTCAGTCACATCCAAGTGTTTGCAACCCCATGGACTGTAGCCCACCAGGTTCCTCTGACCATGGGATTCTCCAGGCAAGAACATTGGAGTAGGTTGCCATTCCCTTCTCCAGGGGATCTTCCTGACCCAGGGATCAAATTCCTGCATTGCAGGCAGATACTTTATCATCTTAGCCACCAGGGAAGTCCCCCACTCTGCCCTTACTCATCCCCAAGTTAGTATCTATCCACACCCACAAATCCACAGGACTCAAGTGTCTCTTACATGAGACCGTGTTTATTAGTCCATTTTTTGGTGCTCAGTTATTTGGGGCCAGAAGGAAAGATAAGTACATCAGGTAACTGAAAGCATTTAATAAATTGTCAGACTCCACACAAATGGGTGGTGTGATGCGTAGGTGTTTGTATTAGGTGTCCTTTTCCTGGTTTAGGCTGATCACCATGGCATGTTTGGCTCTTGTGTACTCTTTACCTGCAAAATAAAATGCCAGCTTGCAGTCAGACGCTCTGGGATTGGATGGCGGTAGAACAGAAAGACAGTGAGGTGCAGGGCTGAAGAAGAACAGGCCTTCACCAGTAAGTGCCTTCATTGTGACCCTCCCCCCCTCACCGTTTCTGTGTGTGTTGCCTGATGGCTCCGTGCCTCAGTTTCCTCATCTGCAAGATGCATAGGGCTGTTACAGAGATGCAGTGAGATCATACACATAAAGTGCTCAGAACAACACCTGGCAAGTAGTAAGCTCTTATTCCGAGTCTACTCTAGGTGAGGAAACTGAAGTGCAGAGAGGTTAGGTGAGCATCACAATTCAGCATAGCCTCCTAGCAGCACCTCTGCGTGCAGCCTGCATTCAGAATAAACTGACCTTTCAGTAAGAGCAGGATCACTTCTCAGTAGTATTGCCAATAATAGTAAAAACAGCTAATATCTATGCAGAGTACTTGATACATGCCAGCTCCTACACCAGGGGCTTATATTGACACCATACAATATCTTATTTTAACTTAACACCCTTCCAACAGTCTTTTGATGCAAGTACCATTCATTGAGCCCATTTTATACCAAAGAAAACTGAAATTTGAAAAACAAGCACATAAATAAGTGGCAGACAGGGGATTCACACCTAAGTAGTTTGTGTTTAGAGTCCATGCTCCTAACCATCCCTGCCCTGCCTCCTGAGTTCCTCCAGCACTCTGGGTGTGCCTCTATTCTTTGTACTTTCAGTTACTAATTATAAATTATAATTGAAATTACTAATTAAACTGACCTGGGTTTTTTCCTCAGACTGCATGTTCCTCTGGAGTGTGAGTTGTATTTGACATTTCTGTATGCCTACTTGGCAAATTAAGCATCCAGTAGGTGCTTAATAATGTTAAATGGTGTACAGGTTATTCCCCGAGCACTCCTTGGATTTCATGCCTTGTGTCTTTCCTATTTCCTCTGTTGTTGTTGTTCATCTCACTAAGTCACGTCCTACTCTTTGCAGCCCATGGACTGCAGCACACCAGGCTTCCCTGTCCTTCACCATCTCCCAGAGGTTGCTCAAACTCCTGTCCATTGAGTTGGTGATGCCAGCCAACCATCTCATCCTCTGTCATCCCCTTCTCCTCCTGCTCTCAATCTTTCCCAGCATCAGAGTCTTCTCTTCACATCAAGTGACCAAAGGATTGGAGCTTCAGCATCAATCCTTTCAGTGAATATTCAGGGTTGATTTCCTTTAGGATTGACTGCTTTGATCACCTTGCTGTCCACAGAACTCTCCAGAGTCTTCTCCAGCACCACAGTTCAAAAGCATCAATTCTTCAGTGCCCAGCCTTCTTTATGGCGCAACTCTCACATCCGTACATGACCACTGGAAACACCATTGCTTGACTATACAGACCTTTGTCCGCAAAGTGATATCTCTGCTTTTTAATACACTGTCTGGGTTTGTCGTAGCTTTCCTTCTAAGGAGCAAGCATCTTTTAATTTCATACCTTTTATTTTCATGGCTGCAGTCACCCGCTGCAGTGATTTTGGAGCCCCCAAAAAAAGTCTCTCACTGTTTGCAGTGTTTCCCCATCTATTTGCCATGAAGTGATGGGACCAGATGCCATGATCTTCGTTTTCTGAATGTTGAGCTTTAAGCCAACTTGTTCACTCTCCTCTTTCACTTTCATCAAGAGGCTTCTTAGTTCCTCTTCACTTTCTGCTGTAAGGGTGGTGTCATCTGCATGTCTGAGATTATTGATATTTCTCCTGGCAATCTTGATTCCAGCTTGTGCTTCATCCAGCCCAGCATTTCTCATGATGTACTCTGCATATAAGTTAAATAAGCAGGGTGACAATATATAGCCTTGACATATTCCTTTCCCAGTTTGGAACCAGACCGATGTTCCATGTCCAGTTCTAACTGTTGCTTCTTGACCTGCATACAGGTTTCTCAGGAGGCAGGTCAGGTGGTCTGGTATTTCCATCTCTTGAAGAATTTTCCGGTATGTTGTGATTGACACAGTCAAAGGCTTTAGCTTAGTCAGTGAAGCAGATGTAGATGTTTTTGTGGAACTCCCTTGCTTTTTTTGCTATCCAACTGTATGTTGGCAATTCAGTTTCTGGTTCCTCTGTCTTTTCTAAATCAAGCTTCTACATCTGGAAGTTCTTGATTCAATGTACTGTTGAAGCCTCGCTTGAAAGATTTTGAGCATTACCTTGCTAGCGTGTGAAATGAGTACAGTTGTGCAGTAGTTTGAGCATTCTTTGGCATTGCCCTTCTTTGGGATTCAAATGAAAACTGACCTTTTCCAATCCTGTGGCCATTGCTGAGTTTTCCAAATTTGTTGGCATATTGAGTGCAGCACTTTAACAGCACCATCTTTTAGGATTTTAAGTAGGTAAGCTGGAATTCCATCACCTCCACTAGCTATGTTCATACTGATGCTTCCTAGGGCCCATTCGACTTCACACCCCAGGACGTCTGACTCTAGGTGAGTGATCATACCATTGTGGTTATCCGAGTCATTAAGACCTTTTTTGTGTAGTTCTTCTGTGTATTCTTATATCCGTTTTCTCTACCTAGACGTATTATTTCTTCTTTTTGCCTGTTCCGATGCTTATGTCCTGGTCTTTCAAAGTGGACATAATGGAACGGCAAATGCCGTGCCATTCATGACTGCTCCTTCTGGACATCCCTTCAAAGAGTAATGTCCACTCCACTGAAAGTTGTATGGCATTGTGGCCCCCACGCCCCATGAGCATTGCTTTCTGTGTCATGCTACAGTTGGGTTTGCAGTGGTCTTAAGTGAACCTGAAGCTTCTAGAAGTGAGGGGTTATTCTAGTCAACTGGTATACCTCATAGAACCTCACAGAACTCAATTGTTGTTGTTCAGTTACTAAGTCATGTCCAACTCTTCGAGACCCTATGGACTGCAGCATGCTAGGTTCCTCTGTCCTCCACTATCCCCCAGAGTTTGCTCAAATTCATGTCCGTATAGTATAGGACTTAATAGAGTGCGTAAAACTGTAATGAACATCAGTTGAGTGCGTGAGTGCCAAAGGCTCAAGAGAAAGGAATATTTTCCTCGCTGGCTGATTCTACCTTTTTTCCTTGTTTTCCTTTTCATGGCGCATTGAGATAGAGTGCCCCGTCACATTGCTAGTTTTGAGTCAGCTGGTGGGCAGTCTATGGAGCATGAAAAAATACTGTTTCAACTGGAGCCACAGAAGTAGAGAATCATTTTAGGGTGTCACTGTAGTGTGAAGAGCTTTGACATTTGAAGTAAAATAGGGAAGGAGAAAAACAGTTCACTGTGCGGTTGGAATCTATTGCCAGCAGAGGCTCAGCGCCCTCGCAGCGGCATGCTCACCTGAAACCCCGCCAGACTTACAGATGTTTCCTTTGGCTCCAGTGCGACAAGCCACAGCGCAGTTCTCAGGGACAGCTCCACTCTGGCAGGGAGCGGTGTGATAGGGAGTGGGGCAGCGAGCAGGGGAATGACCTCATAGGTCTCCTCCGCTCCGAGTTTCTCAGATCCCGTGGTGTGCACTGCCTTTCCCTGTCGAGTGTTGATACATCACTCTGTTCACTTGGTGCCAGCACATACACAACCTTTTTATGAGGTTGTGAAAGCTCCACTTGGCTGAGCGCACTTTGGAACTCTGTGAGATGAGGACTCTCTGATGGTGATCCTAGAAATTCCCCAGAGGTCACACGTAGGTGAATGGAAATCTTCCAGACTTGGGTTTTCTGCCTGCAAGATTATGACATAGAAGAAATTGTATCCTACCCAAGGGGGAAGAGGAAGGAGTCCAAAGCTGAAGAAAGGGTGGAGAGTCCACAGGCTGGGTTTCTTGCCTCGTTTCTGCTCCCAGGTTTTTAAACTGTCCCCTGGGAACGAGGTGATCTGGCCGCATACAGCATCTCCACACGCGGATCCTCCTGCTCTTCTTCGGCCATCTGTATTCCGTTCATGCTGCCATCTTTCTTCCTCCCAACTAGCTTCCAAATCTTCGCCTTCATATCCACATCTTATGAATTTGAGTCATTTGTGTTCTGACAGCGATTCTCTCCTTCCTACAAGCGCTACTGTTTCTCCTGTTTCCTTAGGACATTGCAAGTAACCTTTCAAATGTCTTCTTCGCAGCTTTGTTGAGCCACAATTAGTATACAATAAATTTCACATACTGAATGTATAAAATCTGATAATTTTTAACATAGGTGTACACTTCTGAAACCATCACCACAATCAAACTGGCAAACATATGCATCGCCCTGAAAACCGTGCTCATCTTCCATAGAAGTCCTTTCTGCCCTGCCCACCATCACTGATCTGCCTTCAGTCACTGTACATTTCCTAGGATTTTTTTATAACGCACACAGTGTGTGCGTTTTAAAATTTTTTTTGGCGTGGCTTCTTTCACACCATATAATTATTTCAAGGTTTAATATTAGTGGTTCACTTATGTCAGTAATGCACTCCTATTAATTGCTAAGTAGCATTCCACTGAACGAATAGACTGCAGCTTTTCAGTTCTCCCATTTATGGGCATTTGGGTGGTTTCCAGTTCTTGATGATTAAGAAATGAAGTTGTTATGAACATTCATATACAAGTGTTGTTTGCTTTTGTTTCTCTTGATCAAACATCTAGGAGTGGAATGGCTGAATCAGATGGTGGGGGTATATTTAACTTTTAAAGAAACTGTTTTCTGCAGTGATTGTACCATTTTACAGTCCCACAAGCAGTTTAGGAGTTTCAGTTCCTACACATCCTCACCAACACTGGGTATAATCACTGTTTCTAATTTTAACCATTCTAAAAGGTGTAGTGGCATATGTCATTGTGGTTTTAATTTTCATATAGCTAAAGATGCTAAGCATATTTTTATGAGCTTATCTGACACCTGTCCATCTTCTTTGAACTATCTGTTTAAGTCTTATGCCTGTCTTTAATTGGGTTGTTTCCTCATTGTTGAACTTTGACAATACAAGTCCTTTTATCAGATCAGTGTTTTGTATATATACAAATACTGTCATTCTGTGTCATGTCTTTTCATTCTCTTAATCATGTCTTTTTAAAAGCCAGAGGTTTCCATTTTGATGAACTGTTATTAATTTGTTCCTTTACTGATTGTGCTTTTCACTTTGTATCAAGGAAAACCCAACCCACAGTCACAAAAAAAGTGTTTTACTTCCTTGCCGCCTCCTTCTGGCTAAAATCTCTGGGTCAGAGTTGAATAGAAGAAGTGAAAATGGACATCACTATCATGTTCTTGATCTTAGAAGAAAATCGTCTGTCTTTCACCATTAAGTATGATATAAGCCGTAGGTTTTTCACAGATGCCCTTTATCAAGTTGAGAACATTCCCTGCTCATGTTGCTGGAAAGTATTATCAAGAATGGATGTTGGGCTTTGTCATTTGCTTTTTCCATATCTATTGAGATGATCACATGCTTTTATTTTTCAGATTGTAAGTATGCTGAATTGCATTGGTTTGTTAGGTAGTTAGGACAGGAAAAAGGAGTCCAGAATGGTGGTGGCTAAAAGACAAGAAAGGGAAAAGCCTGGGAAAATAGAACAAAGGAAGGTCCAAGGACCTGAGTGAGGACCTCAGGTAGAAAAAACAGCACTCCTGGCCGGCCCAGTTTACAACACGTTGATTCTCAACATTGAATCAGCCTTGCACTGCTGGGAGATAAACTCGACTTTATTGTGAGATACAGCCCTTGTGTTATTGGATTCTGTTTGCTCAAATTTTATTCAGAACGTGTGCTACTCTATTCAGGAGAAATGTCGTTTTGTAGTTTTCTTCTAATTTCTTTGGCTGATTTTGGTGTAATGTAATCTGGACTCATGAGTGAGTTAGAAAATACTCCCTCTTCAGTTTCCTAGAAAAGTTTGTTAACTCGTATTATTATTTTCTTAAGTGGTAGAATTCATCACCTCAATCATCTGGAACTCAAGTTTTCATTGTGAGAAAGAGAAAGTTTTTAAGCACCAATTCATTAGGACTTATAAACCTATATGTACTAAATATATATATATATATATATATGTACTTATAGGTCTATTTAGTTTATATATTCTTGAGTTTCCTTTAGAGAGTATCTGCTTCATCTAAATTGTCAAGTTTTATTTGCGCAAAGCTGTATATAGTATTTTTTATTTTATCTATAGATTCTATAGTGATATCATCTCTCTCATTCTTGATATTTATACTTTGTGCTTTAGCTCTCCTTTTTCTTCATATGCCTGAAAGTGTCTCAGTTTTATTTGTCTGCTTCAATAACTAGCATTTGGTTTTATTGATTTTCTTCATTGCTATTGTTTTCTCTATTTTATTGATTTTCACTTTGATTTTTATTACTTTTCTTCTTTTACCTACTTTGGGTTTAATTCACTCTCATTCTTCTAGATTTATAGGTAGAAGTGGAGGTCATTGATTTGAAATCTCTCTTCTTTTCTAATGATCACATCTACCAGTACACACTTGACTTACATTCTGCCTTAGCTACATCCCACAAGTTTTGGTATGTTGTGGTTTCGCTTTCGTTCCATTCAAAATACTTTCTAATTTCTTTTGATTTCTTCATTGACTCATGGTTATTCAAAGTGTGTTATATGGTTTCTAAGTATTCAAAGATTTTACAGAGATTGTTCTATTATTTATTTCTAATTTAATTAGATTGTGGTTAGGGAAAATAACATACCTTGAATGGCTTGCAGACTTTCAGGTTTATTGAGACTTGTTTGATGCTCTGAACTGTGGCCTATCTTGGTGAGTATTCAATTTGTGTGTGAAAATAATGCGTATCCTGTTGTTTGGGGGCAGAGTGCTCTATAAATGTCAGTTTGGTTGATGATGATATGCACATCTTCTGTGCCCTTGCTGCTTCCCTGCATATTCTGTCAGGCAGGCTATCGAACTCTCACAATATTATGGTGAAGTTTTCTGTTTATTACTGCAGTTCTGTCAGCTTTTACTTTGTGTATTTTGAAGTTCTGTTATTTGGTGCATAAGTGTTTAGAATTTTTTTGTCCTCTTGATGAATTTCTCCTTTATCATTTTGAAATGATATTCTTTATTTTTTATATTATCCTTTGCTTTGTGTCTACTCTGATTGATGTTAATGAAGCTGATCATGTTTTCTTTTAATTAGTGTTATGATGTTATATTTTTTCCATTCTTTCACTTTTAACTTATTGTGTGAGTATAATTTAAAGTGCATTTCTTACAGATAGCAGACTTCTTTTTAAATCGCTGTGGCAAGTTCTGTCTTTTAATGGAAGTACTTACATAATTAATTAACATTTAATGTGGTTGCTGATAAAGTTGAGTGTAGATCTGTCTTTTCAGTGTTTACTTTTTATTTCTCTCATCTGTTCTTCTTTTTCCTCTTTTTCTGCCTCCTAGGATTATTTTTATTCCATTTAATCTCTTTTATTGACTTATGAACTATCAAATTGTTTTGTTATTTTAAGGGTTGTCTTAGGGTTTATAGTATTTTTACTTTGTTAGAATTTGCCTTCAAATAATAGTGTACAACTTCCATATAGTTTGAGAGTTTTACTATAGTTCAGTTATACAACAGTATGCTTCCATTTTTTCCCCTCCTGCAATTTATGCTATTATTGCTATAATTTTGTTTTTACATAAGTGGAAAAGCCCACAATACATAGTTATAATTTTTTGCTTAGGTGGTGAGATTTCTTTAAAAGAGATGTAAATTTAGGGGAAAAAAAAAAACTAGTTTGCCCATGTAGTTACTATTTCTGGTGTTCTCCGTTCATCTGTGTAGACCCCTATTTTCCTCTGATAGCACTTTCTTTGTACTGAAGGACTTCATTAGCATTTCTTACAGAGTAGGTCGTCTGTTGTATGTCTAAAACATGTATTCTTAAAATATATTCCCACTGAGTATAGATTTCCATGTATTATTTTTTCCTGTGAGTATTTTTAAATTATGTTTTTCAGTTCTATTGAGATTTAATTGACCTAAAACATTGTATTAGTTTAGTGTACTTCATGGTATTTTGACATATGTATACTTCACGAAATGATTACCACAATAAGTTTACTTAACACCCGTCTCTTCATATAGTTAGCTTTCTGTCTTGTGATGAGAACTTTGAAGATTGACTGTTAGCAACTCTCAAGCATACAATACAGCATTACTAACCATGGCCAGCGTGCCGTGTGCTTCATCCCCAGAACTTACTTATAAGTGGAAGTTTACTCTTGACTCCCTTCACCCATTTCACCTACCCTCCAGCTCCTATCTCTTGTCGACCACCAATCTGTTCTCTGTAGCTAGAGTTCATTTCTTTCATTATTTTAGAGATCCACTGTCTTCTGAACGTGTGTTTTTCCTGATAAGGAAATCCTTCCCTTTGTTTTTCCATGTATATGTGAGTCTTTCTGATGTGCTTTTAAGCATGTCTCTTTATTACTGGTTTTGAGCAGCCTGATTATAAAGTGCATCTTGATTTCATTTTCTTCGGTTTCTTCCACTTGAGCTTCACTGAACTTCTCGGATCTATGAACTATATAGTTTTCAAGAAATTGCAACTTTTCCAGCCCTCCTTTTGTTCAAATATTTTTTCTGTCCCCCTTTTCTCTCTCCTTTGGAGGCTCCAGGTAGTCACATAATTGGCCAAGTGAAGTCATTCAATGGCTCACTAATGTGTTTTCCCACTTCTTTTAAAATTCTTGCTTCTTGCTGTGTTTCACTTTGAACACAGTTCGCTCACTAATCTTTTCTTCTAAAATGTGTAATCAGCCATTAATCCCATCCAGCCTCTCTCATCTCAGATATTATAATTTTAAATCTCTGTAAGTCCATTTGGGTCTTTTTTATATCTTTCAAATCTCTGCCTATGTTTTGAAACATACCAAATACAGGGATAATAGCTATTTTAATGTCCTTGTCTGCTAATCCTAACATCTGTATTATCTCTAGGTTGGTTTAAATTAGTTGATTTTTCTGTCTACAGACTGTGGTTACCTTATTCTTTGCATGGCTAGAAATCTCTAATTACCAAGATACCCATACCTTCTGAAATCCATCTTGTTTGGTACTAGAGACTTGCCTGCCTTTAACATTTTTGAGGTTTGTTCTGCAATGCAGTTAAGTTACTTGAAAGCAACACAATCCTTTTGAGTTTTGCCTTTTTGATGTGTTAGGCAGGTCTGAAACAATACCCGGCCTAAGGCTGATTATTTCATACTTTGAAGGTAAGGCTTTCCTTATTTCTCTTACCAGTGTGCCATGAATTAGGAGTCTGGCTACTGGGAATGGCAGTACTCTTAGCTTTTAATCCTTTGGATAATGTTTTCACTCCTGGTCTTTGTTGTTGCTGCTGTTCTTCAGTCACTAAGTCATGTCTGACTCTTAGTGACCCCACAGACTGCAGCACGCCAGGTTCTCCTGTCCTCCACTGTCTCTTGGAGATTGCCCAGAATCACCTCCATTGAGTTAGTGATGCTATCGAACCATCTCATCCTCTTCTGCCCCCTTCTCCTCTTGCCTTCAATCTTTTCCAGGATCAAGATCTTTTCCAGTGAGTCGGCTCTTCACATCAGGTGGCCAAAATATTGGAGCTTTAGCTTCAGCCCTTCCAATGAGTATTCAGGGTTGATTTTGTTTAGAATTTAGGAGTTTCTTTTCTCACGTGGACTGATCAGTACTCTGCTGGATACTCCAGGGACCCTCTGCAGATATCTGGGGTTCTGTCTGTGTAGCTCCTTCCTCTCCAGTCCTCTTTCCCGTGAATTCTAACTGGCTTGTCTCCCCTAGACTCTCAGCTTAAATCAGTTCAGGATGGCTACCATATTCTACCTGGCCTCCCTCTCCTTGTCCTGTAGTCTAGAAACTTTTTAGGGAAGTCAGCTGTTTCAGGCTGGAAAGTTACCATCTCGAGCCAGAAGCAGATGTCTGCTCTTCTAAGTTATACGTTTTATCCCTGATTTTTTTTCTTCCTCCAAATGCCCTCCTGTATGCCCAGAGGAGACAGAACACCAGTTATGGTACATGAATGCAGTTGCTAAGCTGTGTCTGACTCTTTGTAACCGCATGGATTGCAGCATACCAGGCTTCCCTGTCCTTCACTATCTCCAGGAATTTGTTCAAACTCCTGTCCATTGAGTCAGTGATGTCATCCAACCATCTCATCCTCTGTCACCCCCTTCTCCTCCTGCCCTCAGTCTTTCCCAGCATTGGGATCTTTTCCAGTCAGTTGGCCCTTCACATCAGGTGGCCAAAGTATTGGAGCTTTAGCTTCATGTAGCCTAGGAAGTAAAGCTCAGATTCCTTGGCCGTATTTTTTAGGACTTAATGTAAACCATTCTGCTTTTTCTAATTCTCTTCTTGATTTTAATTCCTACAGAACTCTCCTTTATAAGGTAGAATTCCGGTACTCCATCTCTTTCTCATAGCAGCTTGACTTTGGGACCTGCCATTTCCTACAAAATTTTTATCAAATTTCCAGATTAAAAATAATCTCTTCTCTCTCCAGACTCCTATAAAAACTTGTATGCGCCTCTTTTCTTCAACCTATCACCTTCTAATGTGTATTAGCTTATGTAGACACACGTCTTACCTATTCTTTCTAAATCCCTTGAGGTTATCTGTCATCTGCAGATGCTTTTAGAAATAATACAGTGTGCACACATTAAGGCAATCTGGAAATGGCCATTCAGTACCCATTTATGGGGAATGAGGAATGAACACTGGGCTGATGAAATTCTAACCCAGTGATAAAGAATATCAGTAAAAGTAAGTGGGGATGCTTAACGTTTACAGGACGCTACAGTCCACCCCTCACTGATGTAGCCTCCTCTTTCTTCTCTGTCTGTCGGCCTACCAACAAGAGATGCCCTTGTCCCTTTGAAATAAGGATTCTGAAGGCAGGGATTTTTATATCAATGTCTTTGTCTCCCTGTGACACAGTACTATACCTGGCTCAAGAAATAGCTGTTTAATCACAGCAGTAACTCCCAACAGGAGGTCCTCTTAAGAGAATTTTTTTTTTTAATTTCCACAAAGCAGACTAGACCCTGGATGTGGTACAGAGAGCTTTTGTCATCTTCCAAAATCTGTCTGAAGTACTGAAAGCATTCGAGGAAGGAGAAGGCATAAAACTAGACTCTGACAGCCCAGTTCTTCTCTCTTTATAAATGATTCCCCTTACATGAGGTGCCTAGAGTAGTCAGATTCTGCGAGACCAAAAGTGGAGTTGGAGGTTGTCAGGAGCTGAGGGGAGGGTAAATGGGAAGTTGTTGTTTTGTGGGTGCAGACTTTCAGTTTGGGAGGATGAAAAAGTTCTGCAGGTGGATGGTGGGGACGGCTACACAGCAGTGTGACTGTGCTGAGTGCCTCGCCATACGCTTAAAACTGGTTATAATGGTACAGCGTCCCAACCTCAAAGGAAAAAATTTTTTGAAGTCTTGGGCATGTTTATGAAAAGATCGTAAAGTGGAAGTGTTAGTCCCTCAGTTGTGTCAGACTCTTTGCGACCCCATGGACTGTATAACCCACTGGGCTCCTCTTTCCATGGAATTCCTCAGGCAGGAATACTGGAATGGGTTGCCATTCCCTGCTCCAGGGCATTTTCCTGAGCCAGGGATCAAACCAAGATATCCCACATAGAATCCAGGTGGATTCTATACTGACAGTATGCCACAATCTCAAAGGGAAAAAAAAAAAAAGAATTTGAGGTCTTGGGTATATTTATAGACAGATCATAAGTGAAGTTTAAATTCCATTTCTGATAGCTGTGTGATGTTGGGCCAGCAGTTTGCCCTCTCTGAATCTGTTCTCTCATCTGTAAATGGGGCCTAAGGTATTTAGAAGCACCAAGCCAGCCTGTAACATAGTGGGCACTCACAGACATCTGTCTTGTTCTTCCCTTTTCAGCGTTGTGATGAATGTCTTTTGACTCTGAAATTCCTGCCCTGGTCATGGGCTTGGAAGATGCAGGGGGCGAGACTTTGGGAGATGCAGTGTTTGGTTTTGCTCACCTGTCTACACGTCTATGAGAGGCCGAACCACAGCACAGAGACTGGGGTCTCAGGCAGTGTCCCTGGGCTCCAGGTGTTGCCGTGGACTCTGGTCCAAGACTCGCCACGGGAACAGCTTCTAAAGGGCAGTCTCAGGAAAGTGACCTGTCAGGGGACACACCATCTCAAGTCACTGAACATCTGGGGGAAATAAGAGCCCCTGCTGGGTACCCCTCTGCCTTTTCTGGTTTCTCATTTCCACATGCACTCCCCAGGTTGTAAACCCCCAAGCAGCCTCATTTTCAAAGCTTAGATCATTCCCAAGTCATCAGACTCAGCTTCTTTTGTAAATAAGAAGTAGTGAATGGTGGTTGTGTTAGTGTTCGGATGTCTGAGCAAAGCAGTTATCCAGAGTCTGAATATGGGGAAATAGATCTCCAGTAAGAGGGGAGGAGGACTGTTCCTCTTTTTTTTTTTTTCTGGTTTATGGTCTCCCGCCCTCCCCCTCACATGCAAGTGTCTTGACTCTCGTGTGTCTTCAGTCCCTCACAGAATCGACAGTCCAGGAATTTTCTGGGGGAGGGTGGAGTCAGTGTCACTTGATTAGTGGCAGTTTGCCCGAAAGAGCCAGTTAGTGGTGAGGGATTGCCGTCTGCTCCACTCCGGCCGCACAAGCCTTTGTACAAGCTCGTCCGTCCCCTGTAAGCAGCAGCTGTCCCAGACGTACAGCTGTGCGCCCCCCGGGCTGTGATCTTGTCAAACTCACTTGCACGAACTAGGGCACTGATGATGATTTACGTGGGGCTCCAGCTCATCCCCAGATGCCCAGCTGCAAACATGGAGGAAGAGCCACCCCCCGAATGAGGACCTCTTTGTCCGGGCAGGGTTGGAGGCGAGAGAGCACACTGAAGTTGGTTAGAAGCCCAGCCGGCTGCTAGGTTACTCTGGCAGCGGTATAGGGTCCCAGCTGGTGTTGCCGAGGAGCCGGGGGCAGAATGTATTTGTCCCACAGTCCTGCCTCCCCTGCTGCCAGGGCGCTGACTGTTGGAGGGGAGGCTGCGTCACCCACGGACACCCACAAACTAGATCTGGGGGGAGCTGGGATTCCATGGAACCAGTCACTCTGCTCTTGAACCTCACAGCACCCACTTGACAGTCTCCTATAACCCTGACAAGTGAGCCCTGCTATTTTGGAAAGGTGTCAGGGACTCTGAGTTCTGATCAAGACTCAGAATGAGTCTCCTGTGTGGCCTGGAGTAAGTCGCCTGCCCTCTCAGTGCCCGTTTCACAAAGTTGATAGGAGGTTCAAAGGAGATGCAGTGATTTGCGTGTGCATGCGTGCACGTCCACACGTGCCTGTTAGAATCACCTGGAGAGACTAAGAAGCTGACGCACCAACGCCTACCCTCCACCCCCAGGGATGCGGACTTCATTCCTCTCCATAAGGGCCCGGGCAGCAACTAAAGGTGCTCAGGGATTGGCAGGTGCCCCAAAGTTCAGAGGACCAGGTTAGATGGGACAAGGGTACTTTGAGAAAAGGAAAGGCACTCCATTAACTTATTTGGTGGTGGTGGTGGTGGTATTCAGTCCCTAAGTCATGTCTGACTCCTTGCTATCCCATGGACTGCAGCACGCCAGGCTTCCCTGTCCTTCACTATCTTCCTGAGTTTGCTCAAATTCACATCCATTGAGTCAGGGATGCCATCCAACCATCTCATCCTCTGTTGCCCTCTTCTCCTGCCTTCAGTCTTTCCCAGCATCAGGGTCTTTTCTAATGAGTCAGCTCTTCACATCAGGTGGCCAAAGTATTGGAGCGTCAGCATCAGTCCTTCCAGTGAATATTCAGGGTTGATTTCCTTTAGGATTGACTGGTTTGATCTCCTTGCACTCCAAGGGACTCTCAAGAGTCTTTTCCAGCACCACAGTCCTTCAGCTCTCAGCCTTCTTTATAGTCCAGCTCTCACATCCATATATGACTACTGGGAAAATCATAACTTTGACTATACGGAACTTTTGTCGGCAAAGTGATGTCTCTGCTTTTTAATATGCTGTCTAGGTTTCTTACAGCAAACCTATTTGGTGTTACTGTTACATTTTCTGCTTGTTTTGGTGATGACTGAGGAGTTTAACCCAATTGATATAATGCCATTATAATCATTCATGACCTGGCTTGGTTTTGTTTTTCTTAATATTCCTTCCAGCACCCAGTACAGGCCATTTTCAAGTGAGGATTAGGTAATTCGCAGCCTGAAACACAAACACCCCCAGTGTTGAACATCTCACCAGTCTTGCAGTGACTTTTCATAGAACATCGTAACAGCCCTTCCCTAGGAGACCGTGGCTTTACTGTGAACCGGGAAAAACCACGCTGCCTCTCCAGGCTTGGGACTCCAGGAAGTTGCTTCCTGGTTGGAAACTGCTGGGGGATCTTCAGTGAGACAGATGCCAAACAGGAGGGTAAGGGAGAAAATGATTTTGATGGATAAGGTAGTTAATTTCAGCCTAGAAACCTTACAAGGAAGGGTCTGCAGGAAATCACAGGTTTATGTGAATCTGAAAAGAAAAACTGAAGAGTTTCACAGTGACAAGATAAGTGCCGTAATTGTATTTAAATTAGCTCAGTAGAAAATTTCACCACAAACTGCATTAACTAAAGAAGGTTTTCCACAATGGGGTATAATTGAGTTAACATTAAAGTTAGTGCAGCCTCCAGCAGAGCATTCCGATTGGTTCCACCCAAGGATTGGGACGGGTGTGTGGATCAAACCCATCTAAGGGGGTGGATTTTCATCAGAAGACATAACACCTAACGAGGGTCTAATACAGTTTGTGCTATGAGAGGAAAAAATGCAGATTTAACAGAATATGAGCTTTGAAGGCACTGTTTGATATCGTGTGTTGGCATCACTTTGTTGATGGAATCGCTTTTCCAAGAAATGCTATAATACGTGTGCTTCTATGGGGCTTCACGTTTACAGAGTTGTAAACTATTAATTCCTAGTATGATCCTGGGAAGAGGCTGTGAGACGTCTAGTCACCCTCATTTTGCAGATGAGAAAACTGAGATTTACTGTGGAAATAAGGGTCACATATCTGGAAATTGGACATGAACTTGGGCACACTTGGGGAGATGGTGAGGGACAGGGAGGCCAGGCGTGCTGCAGTCCATGGGGTCACAAAGAGTTGGAGACGACTGGGCAGCTGAACAACAACAGGCTGGAAGTTAGGTCCTCCGTGCATTGGACTCATCTTAAGACTCGTTTTTGTGATTTTTCTTCCTTATAAATGTTCCTATGGTTTTACTTTGTGCTTTAAAAAATTAAGATTTTTAAGTCAAGTTTTCATTTTGAAGTAAAAGAATGAGGAAATTGAAAAATTTTGAGAAAGAAAAGCAGCCTTCCTTTGCCCGGTAACCAAAATATATCTACCTTTGCCTTCATCTGGCCCTTGAGAATCATCAGAGTCCTTTTTCTGCAAAGGGTTTCCTGCAGTATTCAGGGTTTAAGTAACTGATTGTAGACAGGTCGGAAGAAAAGGAAAGCAGGCTGCATTAAATGCCTAGATCCTTGATATAAACTCTTCCTAACCCTGCCCCCACCTTTCTGTAATTATTAGCAAAGGTCAGTGACACTGAATTTTAATTCTCATCGAGTCAGATAGCAATGTCTGAACCCAGAAGAAAGTGGCATTGGTTGCAGAAACCCATACATATTATTTCTGGGCTTACCAGGTGGCTCAGATGGTAAAGAATCTGCCTGCAATGCAGGAGACCCAGGTTTGATCTCTGGGTTGGAAGATGCCCTGGAGGAGGGAATGGCAAAGTCCAGTATCCTTGCCTGGAGAATTCCAAGGACAGAGGAGCCTGGCAGGCTATAGTCCATGGGGTCGCAAAGTCGGACACAACTAAGCGACTAACACTTTCACTTCCTTTCGTAGGTATTCTTTACCGCAAAGGAGTTCAACCCAGTTTTTATTTGCTGTCTGTTCAAACAGCATCATTTTTTATGGTGCATTGCTTTTATGGTGCCATGGCTCTTAGCTGGATGAGCTGTAATCTCAGGAAGGAATGGGGGTGAGCTTTGATCCTGGTGGTCTCTGCCCTGAGCTGTGATTTTCAGTGGGTCACTTTTAGGCCTGCTGTTTCCTTCGTCTCATCCGGGTTTAACAGTGACATCAGTGCCTTCCCCTGCACGGTTCGAAAGGAGCTTTTGAAGTGTCCTTTTGGAAGCCATGGAAATCTATGATATTTATTGTCAGTGTTCCACTCTGAACTTAAAATCACCTCCTATCACACCTCTAGGTGTGATAATATTTCTTTTTCTATCACAACCAAGTAATGTCACACTTGGCACTTTTACTGTGCTTTTCCTCGAATATCCCCGAAGTGCTCTCCGAGAGTGTTAACTGCTCTTTGCCACTTTGTTTCTGCACCTGAGAGGGCAGGAGCACACCAGGCACCAGGAGATTTAGTGTGCAGTCAATAGGTGGTTCTGAACAGCAGCCAGTAAAATTCAGCATCTCCTGACCCCTGCTTCTGTGCTCTCCCTGCACTGGGTCACAAGGCCTGATAGCCTTGCTTTTTATCCCTTCCTCTTTTGTAATCACCAGACTTGGTTCTGCCCCCGCCACACCCATGCAGGCCAACAGCAGAGCTTCCGAAAGCAGTGTCACCAAAGAGAATAGGATGGGAGCTAAATCATGTTTGAGGTTTTGGCTGGCATCAGATCGGAATTAGGACACAAATTAATTCACCATTACCTCAATACTGCAAACTAGGCTCTGTTGGTAGGCCTTGGCATCACAACTCTGCATTTACTCAGAAAGAGGAGAAAAAAGGAGCCGTGATCTCTAAGACGATAAACAGCCTGTTTCCAGTCTGGTAATATTTTATATAAACTGGCACCGGTAACTGTATCATTTATCTTCCAAACCTTCATTTCACATTGCCTACAACTTGAGGCCAGAAACAGTATGACCGTGCCAAAGGGTGGGTGGAAAAATAGCCTTGTTATTAACCTGCATTGAAAACATAATGGCTCTTTGGACATCTTCATTCACAGACGTAGTCCGCACCTGTTAATGCTCTTCCTTCTCCGTGGCAGGTCAGTCTTCATGTAAACCTGCTCTGTCCACATCTGTGGGGCACCCAAACCTTGGGGAATAAGCCCCTCGAAAATGGCTTTATCCTTCCCGTTTTCATATGGTTAGAATCTGTGAGTGGGCTGTTTCTCAGGGTCAGCAGCATGTGACCGTAAACACCCAGAAAGATGTCATCTAGAGTGATTTGGACCTGTAATCCCAGAGCGAACCTGGGAAGCCCATGATTGTGGTTGGCTCCTTGTAGAGTAGGGGGTCCCCGACCTCTGGGATCTAATGCCGGAAGACCTGAGGTGGAGCTGACGTAATAATAATAGGAATAAAGTGCACCATAAACGTAGTGCGCTTGCATCATCCCAAACCATCCCCCCCAACCCCCAGTCGGCAGAAACATTGTCTTCCGCGAAACTGGTCCCTCGTGCCAGAAAGGCCGGGGACCACTGTGTAGGCAACAAGAAAGGATGGAAAGCAGTTTCCCAGGACCTGCTCAGTCTCTGCAGCCGCCAGTCCAGGTTTACAAACCAGCAGGTTGACACCCTATCTGATGACAACTTCATCTGTAGAGGCCCCGTTTGCAAGTCATCACCGCATTTATCCTCCATCAGTACCCTGTGAGCGCACATGTTGGCCGTAGCGTCCGGGTGTTACACCGAATGGGACTCTGGTCGAAGGTGGTCAGGGACTTGCCCAGATGGGAGACTGGGGACCAAGGCCACCACCTTGGACTCAGGCCAGTGCTCCTTCTGTCCCACCAGGTGGACAGCTTCATCCTGGCGCCTCCCGTCACCACGTGGGACACCTCCTTTCTCCACGAAGGAGTCAAAAAGGCTCTGTGGTTTCAGAGGCATCCGTTGTCATCTCGAGTTCTAGTTCCCATGAAAAGGACAGTGGGTAGCAAAGCATCCCTTATCAAATGTCACAGGGGAAAAAAAGAAACACAGCTCACTCTCTGTGCTCTCCAGTACCCAGCTCGGGGCCCAGGTTGCACGATACCTCCAAGGAAGGCAGTATAGCATTTAGCGGCTGCCTCTCAGAGAGCCACTTTATTTTTAAACAATGCATGGTGGAAGACACACATACTGGCCTTTGGACCAGCATGCTCAATGCGCTGAATGGAAGCTCACTTCTCTTTGACTGACATGGTCCATGGCAGGGTAGGGTGGGGGCAATTCTTAAAACTTTTATTCCCAAGCGGGTATCTGATATTTCGGAGCATGTGGACAAAATCTGTTCCTGCCTGCTTTATGGGTAGATATTTACTGCTGATTTTAATTCACATCTTTACGAGGATGATTCTGTATCTTTTTTTGATGTTGACAGTTTTATTAAGGCTATTTCTTTGGATTTGGTGGTTGTTACTCCTTTAAAAATGTATTGTTGTGGCAGCTTTGAGGCAGTTGCAAAATACTCTTTTTTTTTTTTTTTTTAATACACAAGCTGGATTAAAATGTACAGTAACTGTCACCTGGTAACCAGACCCCATAGAACTGTGTCAACATTCACCAGTGATTTATGGCTTTAAATTGGAATCAGCTGATGTTTGGTTCCACAGTTTTGAACTCTGCAGGGTTAATCTGGAGCCTGCTGGTACACATGAAATAGTTGTTTTATCTGCTGTTCTAAGACTGATGAAATGTTTAAAAGATGGCTATGTAATCAGTCAGTTATCTCCCAGTGTTACAGCTTATTCCGCTTGGCAGTATACAGTCTCCAAAATAATTATTCTGCTGTAGTTAAAACGTGGGAGCCAAATGCAGCCCCTGATATAAAACTGCATTCAGCAAGCCCTTTCGCACACTGAATAGTTCTGTTTTGTTATCTTCTTAGAGGGAGAACATGGGTTGTGATGGTCAGACCTCCTGGGCGCCTGACAGCTTAGGGCAGGGCCTGGGAGTAGGAACACTTAATCTATTGTCAGTGGCTCTTTCTACCTTTGACCTTTTGTTTTTAGATGAACTTGATTAGACTTTAATTCGCTCATCTGGATGTAGGTAAGCCCCTTGGAAATAAGGTTACTGATTCTTAGAGTTTTCTTTTGTCCTGAAAGTAATCAGAAGATACTTAAAATTAAGGGGATTTGGGGAAAAAAAAAAAAATTCCAGACCAGTATCCACTTCTTAGCATTCTCCTTTCATCGCCATCTATTGAAAAAGACCTGAAAGGGAGAGGTCATTTGGTCAGCTTCAGACCTCGCATTTTCTGCAAAGCTCATCTGAAGAAAAAGCGTCCTAGTTTTCGCACCCCCTCCATAAACTATGTAGTCTCCAGGGATAATTGCTCATTGTAAAGATGTTTTAAAAAGAAATCCATAGACATTTTATTGATGTTTCAAAGAAGACCCAAGACTGAGAATAAAATCTTGTATATAAAGGTCTGCTGATGAAATTACACAACCTGTCTGGAACCGAAAGTAGAATGTACGTTTTTCAGTTTGTGGGGAAAAAAGGATACAATGAGTTAATTGTATCTGAGGGCACGTCTCATCTTGTGGCCCAAAACGTTCCTCTGTTGGCCGAGGAGGAATGCCTCGTGGAGAGGGATTTGTCGTGGTGGGTGTAGTGTGATGTACGGTCATGGGTTTGCTTTTTGTAGGTGAAAAGTAATCGAAGAAGAAATTTTAGTGTTCTTCGAACCCCAGAATATTCTCTCTGGCCCCAGCCTCTTCAACTGGGGACAGTGAGAAGCTGCTTGGCTAAGACAGCAGTGCGAGATGCTTCCTGTTTGTTTCTGTGATGATTTACGCTTCCTGACTCCATTGCTCATCGCCTGTTAGCCTCTCCTCTCCCTCTTGAAGATACAGTGAGTCACTCCCACGCAGACTCCGGTCCCTCCAGCCAAACACTACTGTCATCATTGCTTCAACTCAGCCCCACAGTTCATTACCCCCCAGTTAGACACATCAGAAGCAGGTGTCAAGGAGAACGCCCCGCCTCCAGTGCAGGGGGCCACAGGTTCAATCCCCGGTCAGGGAACTGAGAGTCCACATGCCACATCATGCGGCCAGAAATTTTTTTAAGATAGAAAGAAGTAGATGACAGGCTTGTGAGCAGAACCAGCCTATATATTACTGTACCATCTAGAGTCTGCATTGGACAGATCAGACCTGGAAAGAGGGTTGGTGATCCCTGCTCCCCTCCTCTCCTGAGTACGTCTCATCTTGAAACATACATCTAATTACACAGAGTCCATCTCTGATCACAGTTAAGAGCAGGCCCTCTGGACTCCACTCAGCTTGCCTGTTGTTGTTATTCAGACACGAAGTTGTATTCAACTCTTTGCAACCCCATGAACCATAGAACACCAGGCCCCCTTGTTCTCCACTATCTCCTGGCATTTGCTCAGATTCATGTCCATTGATTCGGTGACGATATGTAACCATTTCTTCCTCTGTTGCCCCCTTCTCATTTGCCTTCATTCTTTCCCAGCATCAGGGTCTTTTCCAGTGAGTCGGCCCTTCACATCAGGTGGCCAGAGTATTGGAGCTTTAGCATCAGTCCTCCCAATGAATATTCAGGGTTGATTTCCTTTAGGATTGACTGATTTGACCTCCTTGCTGTCCATGGGACTCTCAAGAGTCTTCTCCAGCACCACAATCTGAAAGCATCAATTCTTCAGCTCTCAGCCTTCTTTATGGTCCGGCACTCACAACCGTACATGACTGCTGGAAAAACCATAGCTTGTCTGTTAGGGGAAGAAGCCATCAATAATTGAAAAGCTGATGACAGGCAAGAAGTTAGCCTTGATGGGGGATTCAGAATTTTTTTTAACTCTCTCTACAATCTATGCATGGCTTCCCTGAAGCAGTTCTGAGGAAGGCATAGAACAAGGGATATGATGAACTCTGGTGAGATAAAGCCAGAATCCTCAGGCTCTGGGTAACCCAGATGCATCCTGATTGGATGGCCTGCATTTCCCACCTGGGAGCATTCCAACGCAGTCAGCACCCAGAGGTACCCTGGCATAAATGTCTGGAAACTGGGTCATGAAAGGTACATTCTAGAGAATGTCGTTTAGGGCAGGTCTTCCAGGGACATATTTTGAGGGGCCTTCGAGGTTTCTTGCTATGGTGGGAGACAATGAATGATGTTCAAATAACATCAATACTTTCCAGCTCTCACCTTGGCAGTCCTATGAGAGTTTTAAGGGAGCACACGAACCCTTTAGGGCCACCCTAGAAGTTTTGCAAATAGTTAGCAAGAGCCAGGTAGCCTATCTGATTTCCATGCTGCCTGCAAACTGTTCAGTAGTCACGTTCACATGGTGGTGTATCCCTCATAGTCAGCGTCACCCTCACCGGCGTTCCAAATGTTAATGTTTCTTTGTTCCTGTATCACAATGTTAAGACTTAGGCATCAAAGCATCTTCTTAGGCAAAGACACTTGGTATTCTATATCCTGGTTTAGATTTATATGAACTCTCAACCAACGGGGATAAAAAGGTGATTTTATTAAATTTTTTAAATACCCATTCCCTAGATTTTCATAACCTATACCTTGATACCATATATTCAGTTTTACTTGGGCATGCACTTATTTCCATGGGTGTTTTGGAGGCATTTAAGTAATTGCAGATCTCCCTAGGCACTGAAAGGCCTTGGAGACACTGATTGCTCTCCTGTAACTTCACACAGGAAAACGGTTACAGGAGGTTGTCTTTTTCTTCTGCCAACTTAGTCCAGACTCCTCGAGACCTTTCCAGGTCAGATTTCTTGTACCCACCTGCACAGCGGGCCCTTTCCGGGCCCCAGACCCACTTGAGATGCTAATAGGTTCAAGAAGCAGTTGAGGAAGGGTGCATGCTAAGTTGCTTTAGTAGTGTCTGACTGTTTGTGACCCCATGGACTATAGCCCTCCAGGCTCCTCAGTCCGTGGAATTCTCCAGGCCAGAATACTGGAGTGGGTTGCCACACCCTCCTCCAGGGAAGCGTCCCAACCCAGGGATGGAACCCGTGTCTCTTATGTCTCCTGCGTTGGCAGATGGGTTCTTTACCACTAGCGCCACCTAAGTGGGGGAATAGGGCACAAACCTGAGTTGTTGGGTCAGTGCTTTGAAAAGCAGTAACAAAAAGAAGAAAGAGCAAAGATGGAAAGAGAAGACCGAAAAAAAAAAACAACCAACTTGTATTTATGAACTAAACCTCATCATAGAAGCAGATGAACTTAGAAATTGTTTACTGATGTGGGTTGAAATGTAGATAGACTTGTTTATCAAGAGTTACATCCTCGGCTCAGTCTAGTCAATTTTAGTAAGTGATTTAAATTTAAAAAAAAAAAGAAGGTAGTCTCACCACAAAACTATTAGTTACGAGTTTAAATGCATCATTCACTGTGTCTACCTGATTCTTCTATAGCCATCCACCAACTTCTCATTTTCTGGAACCAGATTCTAAACTCATTGTCTCTAAACAATGAGATGTTGCCTCATTTCAGCCCTTCTGGTGTATCTTTTAACACAGCCGCTTTGGTCAGGAGCTCGAAAATGCGTGAAAGGTATAGGACAAAGAGCACTAACGTGATTGTCCATGTGTCAGTTACCTTTCTACACACGTATTTTTCTACCATTAGATGTTGTAGTCACCAGAAGAGACTGAACTGCTATAATAGGCCTGAAAAGGTATTAGGACTTCAGACACTGTGGCAGCTTTCTTTCTTGCTCATGTCAGGAGTCCTTTCTGGGAGTTCTGGGTTGCTGGTGACACAGGGAACCAGCGTTCTTCACCTTGTCCCCTGGCCTTTCCCTTGGTTTGCTATTGCTGCTGCTCCTGTTGAAAAATCAGGTAAATAAAGTGATGGTGCCTTTAAACTTGTCAGTAACAGTTTTGTGGTGAGAATACCCTCTTTATTTTTTATTTTTTTGGCCATGTGCCTCCATCCAGAAGTAAAGGAAGGAACATGTGGACGATCTCCATCTGCTCTGTTAAAAGCCCTGCAGCAGCAGTAACGCTCCACTCACATCCCTTTAGACTCTGTGCTTTGTCATGTGGCAAGAGGCCAGCCCATGTGGGCTCGCCATGCCCTCCGGTGCAGTCCTGTCCCCATGGGAGGAGAGGATGGACTTGGGTGGCACCTGCTGAGCTCTGTCATAGGCAGTGTTTCCCAAGCTTCCTAGAGGGTAAGAGTCATTGGGGACACTTTACAGCTGACCAGGCCTTGGTCCTGAAAAAACTGATCCCAGGACCTGGGTTAGTCCCAAGGAGTTTATAAGCAAGTGATTATTATCTTCAGGAAGCCTTGAGAAACACTGTCTTAAGATGTAAATGGATAGTGGGAAAGGTACTTTGAACATTTGTTGCAGTCTTTTTCTTTTTAAGATTTTTTTTGAAGTGGAGTATTTTTAAAGCCTTTAATTGAACTTGTTACAATATAGTTTCTGTTTTTTATGTTCTGGTTTTTTGGCCTTGAGGCACTTGGGATCTTAAGCTACGCAGTTAAGTTCAGTCACTCAGTCGTGTCCGACTCTTTGCAACCCCGTGAATCGCAGTGCTCTAGGCCTCCCTGAGCACTCCAACTCCCAGAGTTCACCCAAACTCACGTCCATAGAGTCAGTGATGCCATCCAGCCATCTCATCCTCTGTCGTCCCCTTCTCCTCCTGCCCTCAATCCCTCCCAGCATCATAGTCTTTTCCAGTGAGTCAGCTCTTCACATGAGGTGGCCAAAGTACTGGAGTTTCAGCCTCAGCATCAGTGATCAAACCCACACCACTACCGCCGCCCCCCCACCCCCACCCCCACCCCCGCCCGCATTGGAAGTCAGAGTCTTAACGCTGGACCACCAGGGAAGTCCCTGTTGCAGTCTTAGGCTGAGAATGCTGCGTTATGTGAAAGTGTTAGTTGCTCAGTCATGTCCCACTCTTTGAGACCCCATGGCCCCCCTGTAGCCCACCAGGCTCCTCTGTCCATGGAATTCTCCAGGCAGGAATACTGGAGGTAGGTAGCCATGCCCTTTTCCAGGGGATCTTCCCAATCCAGGGATCGAGCCCAGGGCTCCCTCACTGCAGCAGGTTCTTAACCATTTGAGCTGCCCAGGAGTGGTGCTGAACCCAGCCCCCGGCCCCCTGGTCTAAATGTCTTCAGTCTTCAGGTTTAGCTTCAGGCCTTGCTGTGTAGACTAGATTATACAGTGACTCTTTCATGTACTACTTAAACACCTGTCCAAACCCGAAGTTTTCTTTGAATTAGCCGACTGCTTCCCTTAGTTGGGAGAAGGAAATGGCAACCCACTCCAGTATTCTTGCCTGGAGAATTCCATGGACAGAGGAGCCTGATGGGCTACACAGTCCATGGGGTCACAAGGAGTCAGACATGACTGAGTGACTAACTCTCCCTTAGTTGATCAGGTTCACCAGTCATTTTGACACAGTTATTCTATGATTTATATAGATACTTGGAATATATCCATTTATGACAGGTCTTTAACACATCATTCAGTGTATAAGATTGACAAGGAAAGAACTCCTAGGATTTCGCCCCTCTTGTGATAATATTGAATCCTTTAGAAACCTGCCATCATGGAAATTAAAAGTATAAATATATTTGGCAGATAGTGGTTGAATTATTAATCAGTGACCTCAGTCCAGAAATGAAGGCTGGAAAGCTGCTCCACTCAGCCTTCTGAATGTTCCAGAAGAATGACACAGTTGTGGGGAGTTCCACTGGGTACTTTCCACGGTGCATTTGAACCCTAGACCGCCTTTTTCACTCTCCCCAGCAATGATGTGGATCATGTCCTTTTCGACAAGTTGAAACCAACTTTAAGGTTAGCCTAAGATAGTTATATCCAGGAAGGTAGCTTGTCTTTTCAAATTGTGGTGCTGGAGAAGATTCTTGAGAGTATCTCGGACTACAGGGAGATCAAACCAGTCCATCCTAAAGGAGATCAGCCCTGAATATTCACTGGAAGGATTGATGCTGAGGCTCCAATACTTTGGCCACCGATGCGAACAGCCAGCCCTTCGGAAAAGACCCTGATGCTGGGAAAAATCAAGGGCAAGAGGAGAAGGGAGCGACAGAGGATGAGATGTTAGATAGCGTCACCGATTCAATGGACATGAATTTGAGCAAACTCCAGGAGGTGGTTTGTCCTCCTAGGACAGAGGAGTCTGGCGTGCTATAGTCCGTGGAGTCGCAGAGAGTCAGACAAACTTAGCAACTGAACGACAACAACAGCTTGTCCTCTTACTAACATAAAAAGTATTCCAGGACAATAATGAAAAGATATTTGTGACAGCCACTGTTTTAGATCGCTTGAGTTACTGATCTGGTCATGATACAGTAAAATTGGGAACTGACTATGAGACCCTTAGTGGTGGAAGAACGTCTCTTGTAACTCCAAAGCAGTGTTATTATCATCTGTTATCTGCACGATTAGGGAGCAAAGGCTTCTCTGTACAGTGATCTTTGATGCCTAGAGCCTTTTAGCTCCTTGCAGAGTGTTTCACAACCTGCCTTTCTTCGCACCCCCATCTTAAATATCATTTGGGTTTGTTTGAAATCCAGACGAGCAGAAGCCCTTCCATTCAAAAGGGACTAAAGACTTGGAAATCCATCTTCATCTAGTCATTAGAGGCTGGAATGAGAGCCTGTGGGGCATTATTTCCTTTCTCCTTTTTCTGAAGGTTGAACAGAAGAATAAGTATCATTGGGCAGTGATGGAGAAAAATGAAAGTTCTTAGATCAAATATTGCTTTGGCATCCGTGCAGCATGGGGAAGGCAAGTAGATGGCGTGTTACTCTTGAGTGAAGCCCAGTGGCTGCTAATCAGTGTGCAGTATGTAGAGTTTTCCATAATCTTGAAATCAAGGCAATATTTCACCTTTCCTCTGAGGTTTTCTAGGGAGAGATTCTCTGGCAAAGAAGATGAATCTTCTCTCTACCTGCTCAAGAATGAGCAGTTAACTCTGTAGCTAAATATTAAACACATCAAGTCCAGGGGAGCGTGTATTACATTTTTCTTGTATCCATCATCAGTTATACTTATTTAATTTCCTGACAAATGGAAAGCCATGCTCAGTATTTATCTAGGTTGAGATTTAGAGCAATGAGGAAGCATGATGGTCTTTTTTCCTTTTCATAACACTTTTATTGAAGTAGAGTTGATTTACAGTGTTGTGTTAGTTTCAGATATATAGCAAAGTGATTCAGTTACACACACACACACTTTCAGATGCTTTTTCCATTACAGGCTGCTACAAGATACTGAGTATAGCTCCCTGTACTATACAGTAGGTCCTTGTTGCTCATCTGTGTTGTATATAATAATGTGTATCTGCTAGTCCCAAACTCCTACTTTATCCCTCTTCCCCGCCTTTCCCCTTGGGTAACCATCCTTTCTATGTCTGTGAGTCTGTTTTGTACCTAAGTTCATTTGTATCATATTTTAGAGCCCACATTTAAGTAATATATGCATTTGTCTTTGTCTGACTTACTTCGCTTGGTGTGTTCATCTCTAGGTCTTTGTCAAGAGTGAGATTGGGGTTCAGGCTTTGCTGATCCAAATACTTTCTCTCTGTGCCTCGGTTTCTTTCGCCAGTCCCTGGGCTGGCAGTCGGGACTTAGATGATTCCTAAGGCCCCTTTCGACACTCCAGTCCAGGATTTAAACTGGATCACAGTCAGATCTGGACCAACCCTTGTCAAAATTACAACATAAGTAAAGTTTCTTTCCCCTGGTCACTGTGTATTTTCCATGACACTAATTCGCGCCCCAGCCACAGCATTCTCACTGCATAAACTCGTATCAAAGCTTGTAGCCAGAGACTGATTTATACTCCAGTGTGAATCACTGGAAAAATAGATCATAGTGCTGTTTATTCTAAGGGAACTTTGTTTGAATACAAATCTGAGCTTCAGGTCATAAGGATGAAGCTTAAGGGAGAAGGGGCAGAGTTGGGAGAGAGCCTGGTGGAGAAGGATACTTCGGGTTTGTCTGCGGCAGCCCGACTTTCATCTGTTGTCCCAGAATAATAACTGATAGTCCCCCTTCCACTTTCCGAAGTGTCCCCACTGGGATGATGAATTCTTGGTCACTCTAGGTGTGGAAGAAGCCCTCACGGTTCCCCTGGAATGATACCAAAAAGTAGAAGGAAGAAAGCAAGCTGAGGCTGTTCCTTTGTGTTTGCTGCGTGCCCAGTTTGGAGCTTAGTATTGTGTATACATGCTAAACGAACCCAGTGAAATCTGTTTCACCTGACTATCAAACCTATCTTAGGTCGGAAACCTACAGGTTATGACAAGTATACAGGGTCATTTGTCAGAAAATGGACTCAGGAGTACTGCATAGCCTGTATCAGAAAGACTCCTGGCAGATGACGTCTGGCTGTGGGGCGAGCAGATGGGGAGAGGCCCTAAGGACAGTCCATCAGTATTTCAGAAGCACCCACGAGCCCAACTTCCTGCTGAGCCTTGTGAAGGGGACCAGGGAGCCTTCAGACGTGCCTCCCTGCCCTTCAAGACGGTCCTTAGACGGCAGATAATGAAGTAACAGCTGAACGACTGAAGAAGACAGTGGGTCATCCAGCAAGCAGTACTTTTTTTTTTTTCCTTGTGTTTTATCATTTTGTGATGGTGACTCTCAAAATGAAATCCCGCCCCTGGGAACCCCTTTTCCCAGGGGGTACCTGATGTACCTGCGGTCCTCCTGACACGCTCCCCCTCTCTGCGCTCCTGACCGTGATGTTTGGAACCCCACCTCTTCATGCAGAGCCCAGTGTCTCTGCTCCTCTTCTTCTTCTTCTTCTTCTTTCCCCTCCCTTGTTGTCGTAAAATACGGAGAAAGGGCAGGTCTGTGCTTTGGCTCCTCTTTCAGGAAGGAAACCCAGGCGTCCTCATTAGACAGCCACAGGGCTCTTTTCTAAAAGCTCACTGTCTTAGGGAATTTTTTCCTCTTGGGGGAGTGCCGCCAACCGTAGAGTTGGGGGAAATTCTGTGGTACCCTGTATAGGAAAAGTCCTCAAGATGATTCTTTTAATGTGGATCGACTGCTCAGAAGCCATGTAAATAGACGTCCAGGTTCCTCGCGGGCCATGCAAATGGGTGCACTTGGCCAGTTCCGAGTAATTACTCCAGAAAGCAAGACAACAAAATCAATTCCAAACCTTATTACAGGGCGTGGGGTCATCACTTACCAAAGAGGCTGGCTTGTCCCCCTTCCGTCCGGAGGCTGGTGGAGAGCCACGTGTTGGCATGGCTGGCGTGGGAATGCCGCCTTTCTGCGCCTCAGGGTTGGGGGGGCGCATATTAAATTATCAGGGTAATGCTGAGTGTCCCTCATCTGCCTCGGGGGAAACCTGCACAGGGTCCATGTGGGCCAGGGGCTCTATGGAGGAACGTGACCAGTTTACAGTGGGCAATAATCCCTGATATTTATTTAACCACGTCAGTTGTATATGCCAGGACCTGTGTTATAGATACATTTTCATAAATTACCTTTTTTAATATAATTACCCTGGGACAGAGCTGCTGTTACTCAGGCCATTTTATAAGTAAAGAAAAGAGGCTTAGAGAAATGTGTCCAACCCCGAGTCTGTCTGAAGCGCCGGTAAAGGATGATTTTGTTGCTCAGTGAAGCTTTATGAGCAGAGCGAAGGGGAGTATCCACAGCCACTTTGGAACCTGAGTAGTCTCTGCCCTGAGAACTTTGGGATCACGGCTGCTTGCCTGTTATTGCTAGAACATCAATTTATACAATTGGCTACAAAAGTGCCCCTTATATGATTTCCACTGCCCCAGGCAATTCATAAAAATGTCTCCCTCCCTGGTCTGCATGCGCATGAAAGATGCCTTCGTTATTGTGGGAGTGGGCTAAGCAACTACAGTGGCCATAAATATCAGCTCTCCAGAGCCATCTGCCACAGGAAGAGTCTGAAATAAGGTCAGATCTTTCCTTGAGCCAGCATGACCCCCAAAGACCAGAATGAGGAAGTCAACATGACTCTCCTCACCCCTCCATAACAGAAAAAATACCTTGCTTCTCCTCTGAATTGAAAAGCTCTTCTAAGAGCCAGCCCCACCTAAAACAGGGCCATGTTTTCATCAGTGATGCTGCTAGTAAGTGCTGACCTGTATTTTATTCCAGGTGGCATAAGGGGTCAATATGTGTAGACTTGGCAGATATAGGTCGCCCCACCATCCAAGCAGGATCATGAAATTGAGACTTAAGACAGTGGTCGGGTCCGCATCTTATGGGCCAGTGTGCTGACCTGAGAATCACAGGAAGACAGATATGATTGTAACCTGCTCTCATCACCAGACTCCTAATTATAATGCCGTCCTGTCCCCAAGAGAATGCATGTACCCAATAACCTTATATTAAAAACTTTTTAATGAGATCCCTCAGTGCTTTTGAAACTAAAATCCTTTTTTAATTGGATTCAAGATGGAACTATCTCCTATCACACTTAACCCTGGGACACCTTCCAGATTAATCGATGTGAGGGTGTCTTGGTTAACTGCGCCTGAGGCCTTGCTCCATCCTCTGGCCCCTTGGAGAAGAATCATTTGTTGCCATGGCCCCTTGGGACCCTCTCGGCCACCCAGACTTGTAGGGGACTGACCAGCCCAGGGATTGGAGCCAGACCACTATATGGCCTTCTTGTTGTCTTGTCATGTTCATCCTAAAGTTATTTTTCTTACTTGAGGGAAAAATATATAGGCCTCTTCCACACTCTAGAATTAACATGTGAAAAACACACATTAACCAAATTCACAGTTTGCTTTTTCTCTTGCACTTCTTAACAAAGGAGACTGCTTGCTTTCTCCATTCTGTCCCCACAGCTCCTTGACAAACACGTATGTACACACTCAGTCGTGTCTGACTCTTTGCAACCCCGTGGACTGTAGCCCTCCAGGCTCCTCTGTCCATGGAATTCTCCAATCAAGCGTACTTGAGTGGGTTGCCATTTCCTGCTCCAGGGGATCTTCCCAACTCGGGGATCGAACCTGTGTCTCTTACATCTCCTGCACTGGCAGGTGGATTCTTTACCACTAGCACCACCTGGGAAGCCTGACAAAGATGCAGGTCACCATAAACTCACCTCCCGATGCCCAGAGCCGAGTGCAGGCCTTTAAGGAACACAGTTTGCAGTGACTGTCCCATCCAGGAAAAGGGGTGATGTTTAAGTCCTCCAGATACATTGACAGCTATGACACTGAAATGCTTTACCCTTAGTGGCTTATTTCAGAGGCCTGGGGAAGGGGGAAACAGCAGGTCCCGGTTTTGCCCTTGGTGTCTTTTCCCTGTGTCCTGCAGCCGTTGGGATTTACATCATAATTGGTGAGGACCGGTTGCAGTGTGTGCAGAGCCAGGCACATCCCTCCTTGCTTTCCCAAGAGGCTTAAAAATGTGGTAGATTTAATCTAGATAAAACAAAACCCCTCCATTTTCCTGGCAGAAGATTTAGAAAGCCTGCCTGACTTAACAGAACCATGGGGAAATCAGGAGATGGTTCCTCCAAGAAAAGTGCCCCAGCCGAGGGAGGCTGGTAGTGGCCTTGATCTTGAGGCCAGTTAGCTGAGTGTGGTCCCAGGCGCCAGGTGCAGACTCTTAGCGTGCGGGTTGCATGGAGCCTGGTGAGATCAGCAGTCTCTCCTTGGTTGAAAAGTTGGCACTGATGTACTGTCTCGGAGTCCTCCTGCTGGGGACAGGAGCCAGGGTTCTTGGAGGGAACATCAGATCCCTGCCCGAGGCAGCCACAAGTCATAGGCTCAGCTCTTCCTTTGTCAGAAATTCCCAGGGGATTCCCTGGGATTGCAGTTGGTGAGCCAGACAGCGGTGTCCACGTAATTCAAGAACTGAAAGCAGAACGATGGCTCCATCTCTGCTCCCTAGGTGGTGGCCAGATGGCATTACTTTTTACATCAGGGTGCCTATCACAGTTTCATGAAAAGTTGACTTCTACAGGATGTGGCATTTGTAATTGGGGAGCTGTGATTCTTGTTCTGGAGTCTCACTTTTAGATAGGGAGACAGTGGCTTGTCCTAGGAGACCACTGGTTTAAAACAGGAGAGATTTCAGGTATAAAAAGACGTTTTCAGTGACATGGGAGAAGGTTAAAGTGGTTCTGGAATCTTTCCGAGGAAATCGGAAGCTACCAGGACTGCTTGGTGGAGGGCGCTCCTGTAATGGCATTGACTGTGAAGGCTGTTGTCAACCACTAATGATGCGGATGACTTAGCCTTTGCTCTGAGCCTCTTGCGTGATTGTGGGCAGTCGGCTCACCTGAGATGGAAGGGAGCTGGAGAGTTGGGTGACTCTAGTTAACTCTTAATCATTGTAAGTTTCTGTGATTCTGTGGAATCAGACAGAAAGGTGGTGCATTGACTTCCTCTAATTTTATTTTTCTTACTTTTGCATTTAAAGCAAAAAAAAAAAAAAATGGGATACAAAACTCTTTCATCTTCTTGCCGGTGCTTCCCAAAAGGAATTTCAGCTTTGCTGCTCTTTACAGTTCCTTGCCTTTGTATCTCAGTTGATGTTATCACAACCAGCTTGGTGCAGCAGTTCAGATGGGCCACCTTGAGGAAATCATACTCTGGAATACAGAAATGTGTCTACCAGCCAGCGGAATGAATGTTGTAGTTTTTTTATTGAGCTGTAGTTGATTTTTTACAGTACTTTGTTACTTTGTTAGCAAAGTGATCCAGATAGATAGATGCATATATAGATGTATATATCACGTGGTGGATGATGGATGGATGGACAGTAGATAGACAGACTGACAGAGTTCACAGACTCCTTTTCTGATTCTTTTCCATTATGAGTTATTAATGCAAGATATTGGGTATAGTTCCCTGTACTTTACAGTAGATCCTGTTCATCAATTGTGTGTGCGTGTGCGTGTTTATGTACTGGTGTGTATCTGTTAGTCCTGTACTCCTAATTTTTATCTGCCGTACACCTGTCCCCTTGGGTAACCATCAGTTTGTTTTCTCTGTCTGTGAGGCTCCTTCTGTTTTTGTAAATAAATTCATCTCCGTTATTTTTTAGGTTTCACGTACAAATGGTGTCATGTGACATTTGCCTCTGTCTGATTTCACTCCCCTCAGTGTGATCATCTCTGGGGCCACCCACGCTGCTGCACGTGGCCGCGCTCCATTCTTTCTTACGGCCGAGTGGTATTCCGTTGTGTGTGTGTACCACATCTTCTTCGTTTATCTTTGATGGACACAGGTTACGTGGCTCGGCTATTGTAACCGGTGCTGCTGTGAACATTGGACTGCATGTATCTTTCTGAATTAGAGTTTCCAGTGTTTTCTAGATACGTGCTCAGAAGTGAGGTAGATGGACCATATGACAGCTTCAGTCTTCGTTTTTTAAGGAACCTCCATGCTGTTTTCCGTGCTGGCTACACCAGCTCACATCTCCACCAACAGTGGAGGAGGGCTCCAGGGGACTGAATCTTAAGTGCCGCTGTGACCTCAGTCGCATACCCATGTTGCACGTAAATCAAGCACATTTGGAGGACAAAGAGGAAAGAATAAAGACCAAGGGCCATGGGGGCCCTAAGTTAGTAAAAGCGCGCCATCTACACTTCCCGGGGGACCAGCTGGAAGAACAGGGTTTCGTTATTGTCCTTTTCCTCATGATGCTGAGGGCCACCTGCTAGACCACTGGAAAACTACTGTTTTAAGGTCAAAGCTACGTTGATTTTACAGTTTTAATTCAGGGGATTTTTGATGGGGTTTTTGAGCCTTTAACTGCTTTGTAGAAACTGAAAGCGTCTTGGCCCATGGTTGAGAGTCTCACCGGGCGAGAGCTTCATTTAGAGCACAGGATGCCCCACGAAGTCCGAAAACCTTTGGACCTTTGGACTTTGAAAGAGGCATGAAATTCTCTACATAGTGGCTGAGATGGAGGGAGAAAGCCAATGATGGGAGGAGGAGGAGCCTGTCCTCTTCTGACTTAAACTGGCAACTAACTCTCCAAGAAGCCAAGATCCCAGTAGCAATTCAGTTGTGTGAAGGAGGCGCCTGCTTGGCTTGCAAATGTGTAGACAAAAGAGAGCTTCATTCACAGAAAGAAAGAAAAAAAAAAAACCATAGAGGGTTCACTAATTTAGCCTTGCAGGGCCTCGGTCTCTTGATCTGTTGGCCCGTTAGAATTCAAAGGCAGACTTGAAGGGAATTTTCAATTCACTACATGATGACTCTGTTGCTGTCTTGAATTCAAATGTAGCTTGAGCTGAATCTGTCCGCCAGGACTATTCCCTTTCTTTTTCTTTTTTTTTTTTTAATAAATAAGTACAAGGTTCAGTCTGCGCATGATCTTTCTGTGGTCGTTGTCAAGTGTTTACTTGTGTGGGTTTGGACAGTGATGGAAATTTCTGGACTGAGATGTGGAATGACCTTGAGGATGTGGGCGACCCCTCTTTTACCCTGGGGATGGAGTTGACTTGGAGGGTCAGCTGTCCAGGTGCACAAGACCAGAAGCTCTGCACTTATTATTTTACCAGCTTGCCACACCTTCTCAACGTCCATCCTCAAGTTGTTGTTTGTATTTCAGAAAACGTCCCATAATTTCCCATATTAAGATATTACTAAAGAATTATCAGTCAGGCCTGGAATGTTCCTAAGAGGCCCCTTCTCAGGTTTATGGGAGCAGCCTTTCAAAGAGAATTTATCGTCCATCCAGGCTGGTGGCTTGAGGAGAATCGTGGGGAATGACCAGCTTCCTATGTTGCTGAGAGTCTAAATTGTTGGCATGTGATCTGAAATTTCTACCCTACAGCTGACAAGTGACTCTTTGAATAACTGCAAAGCATCCAAGTCACTGACTTCCCATCTCTATACCTGGATACTTTAAAAACAAACACACAGAACAAAAAACTATCTTGTCCATATTTTAGAGCTAAAGACTTGAAGAAAACTGCCTTTTAGTAAAATGGTGTCTTCAGAGCATCAGACCTCCGTTTCCTTCCTCCCCAGTTTGGTAGCCTCAGAGAAAGTTTCCTTAACAAGCGTGGGGTCAGTTTTCTTCAGGGCAGAACTAATTTTAAAATCCAGTCTCAGGATCATTCTCTCAGGCAGTGTCTACACAGCCCTTCACACCGAAGAATGTGAATTCGGTGCTGTTTGACTCTGGACAGGCCGTGGTATAGACTGATTCTCTCTACATAAGCGGTGCCTTTTTTTTTTTCCTTGAGCATATTTTTACCAAGTCTCCAAGTCAAGCTTTCCAAAAGAAACAGCTGTGGTTTGAAAAGATTGGTGATAATCCAGATGGTTTCTTTGAGGATAAGTTTACTTGGTCATTTAAAATTAAAATCTTTCAGTAAAGTTGAGCGTCTTCCTGATGGCTTTAAATACACGACTGCTGTGTGTGTGTCTCTGTGTAGATACCATTGGCCCATCTCATCTGAGACTTTATCTTTGAAAACAGCAAAAACCTCATCACCGTGTCTCTGGTTATTCAGCAGTGAAGCTGGCAGAATATCTGAGGGAACCTCTAATGGCAGCAGAAATTGTGAGGAGAGGCAGTCAGTCAGACACCAACATCCCTATCTGGAGTAGGTGGCTCATGGCGTCTCTGGGAATTACCATTCTCAACTTCTGGTGCGAGATGGTCTAATCATACCTCACTATTATAATACTGATGACAAGCTGAGTATGCACAGCCACATTGCTGAACTTGCCAACTACTGGGAGTTGGGGCCCTCTAAAGCTTCCAACCCCACCCCGACTCATTCTCTCTGGGCCCAGCACCCCCTGGCAGCCTCCTGATCATCCAGAGATGCCCATGGCAAGGCCTCACACCGGTCGCCTTCACCGTAGGTGCTCTGCACCCCAGGACCTTTCTGTCTAGACTTCTTTACCATCCAAATGGATCTGGCTTAAGTGGCCATCTGAGGGGTTAGCCAGGTATTCACAGTTAAGCTGCAAAATGAATTCACGGGAGACAGTAATGGCCAGTAAGTGCTCATGTGCCACCCCCAGCTATATGTACAGACCCAGCAGCACCTGGGGGGGGGGGGGGTCAGTGAGGAGTCGTCACTGGTGGACTCTGTACAAACCTGAGACACCGATACTTGGTTCTGGGATCACCTCTCAGGTTTTACCCCTAAACCCATTTCACGTGTGAATTTAAAGCGCCCTAGTGAGGAGTAAGGGCTTTCCTTGTGGTGTATCTGGTAAAGAATTCGCCTGCAATGTGGGAGACCTGGGTTCGATCCTTGGATTGGGAAGATCCCCTGGAGAAGGGAAAGGCAAGCCACTCCAGTATTCTGACCTGGAGAATTCCATGGACTTATAGTCTGTGGGGTCGCAAAGAATCAGACATGACTGAGCAACTTTCACTTTCAGTGAGGAGTAAGGGGTGGGGCCAATGAATAGACATGCAAAAGATGGAATTTTTAATTTTTCACTCCAGAATCCAGAGCTCTTATTAAGGCAATGAATTGTTGAAACTCTTGGAAAGTGGGATGCCTTAAAATCACCTGGGCATGGGACAGCAGGTTTATCTTTTCTAAGCCAGCTGCTGCCACCGGCAGAAACTCTGGAGCCAGAGGATAAAGGTGGCAAGAATCATAAAGTGTGAGTGCTTATGAGACTGTGTCAGACAGGCAGAGAAGAGAAATGCAGAGCCCAGAGCCAGAAACAGGAGGGCTGAGCCTGGCTGAAGCCTCTGCCCCTGCCCATCCTTGGAATTCCCTGGCAGGTCACTTCCCCTCTGTGATGTAGAGCAAGCCTTGCTCTGCACTCATGGGCAGCAGAGAAAGCAGGTGCCAGGAGTGATGCTGACGCCGGAAGGGTGGTCCCCTTGGGCGCACAGCACAGCCGCTTACAGCTGAAGGGCGCCCAGAACTGTGGTCGGTGTTTAACCACCCACCTTCAAGGATGTTGGAAGCAGAACCTGGTAAAGGAGAAAGGTCTGTCCCAGAATCAGACTGCAGGGCCATCTGGTGTTACAGCTGACCTGCGGACAAATCCATTGAACTTCACACCTGAGTTACAGCTGGCACGGGGAAGTCCACAAGCCATGTGGCTGCCTTAACAGCTGTCCATCCAGGTGGGGTAGGCAGGAAAGAAACTGCCCACCCTGTTACATTACCATGAGTTTTCTAGGACCTGGAGTCTCTCCCCGACCTTTTGCCATGGTGATCACCATCACCTTAGGGCAGATACTAATGATACTTTTCCCTTCGTGTGTTGAAATGATTTCCTCACGTCAATGAATCTTAAGATGTTAATGAGCATATCAAGTGGACCGGTTGCTTAAAAAGTCTGGTTGTTTAGCTGGGAGAGGACTCAGAGAAGCAAGAGTCTCTGAAACACATTCTTATTCTGGAAACATCCAGACTCAAGTCCCATCGGGGGAAAACCACAAATGGCTGCCTCAGAGATGAATGTTGAAATTGGGAGTTCTCTATTTCTACTGCAGATTTTTCTGATAACTTAATCAAACGCTATTTTTATTAAATCAATTAGTATGCATGCGGAGTGAAGTGCAAGACATTTTTTCGCCCAGGAAAGGGAAGGAATAGTTTTGACTGTTAAATTTATTCTGAATGAAACCTTTTGGCTATATATCCAGGTAGGGTTCTTTTCTCAGGGAGGAAGTAGTGGTGGGCAGCCCTGGTTTTTGTGCGTTGATTTCGAGGTGATGCAGCACAAGTAACTCAGGTATAGAGAAAGTAAGGTGTTTTCCACCAAGGCATCCAGGAACTGAAAGTAGGAAACCAAAAGAAGAGTCTTGGAGTGAGATTTCCCCCAGAGCCCCCACACTGGTGCAAGCTGTCCATTGCGTGAGGGCATCCAGCTGAGGCTACACTTTGGGGCAGAAATTCAGCCCAAGCTCTAAGTCACCAAGCCACGGGGGCCATGCCCACATGGGGATAGGCTGCCTCTTTTCAAAGGTCCTAAGTGCGTGGTACCCAGGGACGCACTGTCGGATTGGGAGTCAGTGAGCAGTGAAGGGGAGGCGAGTCAGCAGTGGTGTCCAGGATAGTCTTCTTTGTATTACAGCTAGAACTAGAGCTTTGGGGGGCATGTTCTTCCAGAGTCTTTGTTTCAATGGGACTAAAGTATTGAGTTGACCAAAAAGTTCATTTGGGTTTTTCCCTGAGATGTTATGGAAAAACCCAAACCGACTTGTTGGCCAGCCCAGGAGAAGAGTTAAGAGGTATGCACAGTTCACAGAGAGGGCTGTCAGGGGCAGATCTCTGAGGTCACCCTCTCAGCTGCACAGGCAGAGTGGACCCTGCATGAAATTGGAGAGAGTTAGAGATTTGAAATACCTTTCCTTCACTCCTTAGATTCTTCTCTGCTTTCTTGCCCCTCCTCACCCCATCCCATGCTGCTCAGACATCAGCTTCAAACTTTCTCAAAGCAAAACAAACACAGAAACCACTGTCTGTTCACCAAGAACCTTGTTCAAGACGGAAACACTTGGAGTTGCCAAATTCATACTAAGGTGTGAATCGCTAGGAACAATTAAATATTCCTTCCTCAAGGGCAGCGTTTTGTTGCTTCAGGGGCAGATGAACTACACCTTCCTAGTGGACTTCCAGGCCGTGGAAAGTGGTTGGAATTTTGTTTGGGTGTTTAAGGCGAGAGTGGGGACCACTCTATTCCTGAGACCACCGCACTGGGTCCAGGGTGGCTCCATAAGAAGTCTGCCTCAGTTTACATCATTTGTTCCTCTTTGCTTTTGTCCTGCCGTGCATGGCAGTCACCATGACAGGTTCCCCTGCCCTTCCACTGGTCTTTTAGGTTGACCTTAGCTTTTCTTCTTGTCTCTGAACTTGGCCGGAGTAGCGTTTGTTTTCCTTGTGTTTAGGAAACTCTTCCGTAATTGCCTTCTTTCCAGGCAAGCAAACTGCTCTGTGCCTTCTACTGCATCTGAAAGCTTCTCTCTTTTAAGTGTCATACCCCTAAAATCTACCTGCTTGAAAGCGTCAGATTCTGCCCCTTTCTGAGGCTTCAGTTTTGAAGTCGAAGTTCAGAGCATCCCCATTGCTTGCTTACCCAGAAGCCAAGCCCATGAGCCCAGAAGAGAAAAAGGAGAACTTCCTGAGAGTCTGGTTGTTAGAAGCTTTTAGAAGACAGAGATAATGTCTTTTTCTGTTTTTCTTTTCGATTTTATTGAAATATAGTTGATTTACAATGTTGTGTTAATTTTTACTGTACTGCATAGCAGTTGAGTTATACATTCTTTTTTTATGTGTTCTTTTCCTTTACGATTTTTTTCTCCATGTTTTTCTTTCTGTATCAAGTCTAATAGAAGATAATTGGTATTTTTCCTCCTCTTAAAGTGATTACAGTGGATACCAGAAGCTGGAACTGGACTTTGCTGTTTAAAATCATTCCTTGATTTAAAGCAGTTCCTATAGCTTTTCTGGGCTTAGGTTATGCCAGTGGAGCTGAAAATCGCACATTAATTTGATCAGTTTAGGAAAAATAATCTACCACCAGGCAGCATGACCAGATACACTCTGGTCTAAGAAGTCAAGTAGCTGAAGTGGCAAGCTCATATGTAAAGGCCCACTCTGTCCATCTGTGATTCTTTAAAGACCCTTCATAATTTTCATATACCTCCCTTCATGCAAATTAAACACGTGAAGAGTCTCCCATCCTTGGAGACATGGAGGTTTTTAAATGCCAAAAAGCTAGGAGCATACTCTCCTTTATCCAGAAGGTGAGGGATTTGCATATTTAATCTCAGTAGACTCCAGTGAAATAGTATATGACAAGGTTCCAAGTTTTGTTCTTTTTCCCAAATAAGGAGGAAGCATCTTACATGTATTTCAGAATGCTGTAGGGGTGGTATAGTGCTTTGTCTTCTCCTACTCCTTCCAATGAGTTTTTTGTTCTGAAAAGTAGATGCTAATGTGTGATTTGGAACCTTTGATGGTTTGTGATGCCAACTTCCTGCTCTCCAAATGTGCCACTTTTTTCTGTCCGTGGTCTTACATCATTCCCCTAAATAGAGCCAAAGTTGATGCCTTAGTGCCGTGAATTTCTGTCCAGCCACTTGCTGTACTTGGCATTTGAGGACCTCTCGAGGCTCTCCCCATCTCTCTAAGCATGAGGGTAAGAATCAGAGCTAATTGAGTGTGACTGCATCTCTCTGCCTCTTTTTCTCCACCCAACTCATCCAAGACAGGCAGGTCAGAGGGAGCATCTTTTTCTTTTAATTTCTAAAGGTTTTTATCCCTTTTATCTACACTTGGTTGTGCTAAGAAACACTATGTTAATTAACAGATTATTAACCAGTGTCTTCATCTGGTTTACCCATGTTAACCAGTATCTTTAGGCACAGGCTGAAGCTCACTTTCTCAACTGGCTAAAATAGAGTCTTTCATTTCAGCAAACAACTATTGCATGTTTTGTGTGTGGAACTTCGCATTATGTGCTATGATGGAAATTGGAAAGAAGAGGGCTTGTTCTCAGCTCCTAGGCAGCTTGTTATCCGGTTGTCTAAGCCTCGGAGTTGAGAAAGTGTTTTAAAAGGATGATGTTCTAGAGATAGCCTCTAAGACAATTATAGTTAATATAAGTGTCTGCTCTTGTGGTTGTGATTAAACACTTCACTTGATGCTGTGACTGCGCCACAAGTCCCATTGACAGCTCGCCCACGGCCTCCCACCCCCGTTCCTGAAGACCCGGGTTCCCGGTAGTTGGTGCGCAGTTATGAATTGATTCCCCAACGTGGGGAAAAGCTAATAAATATGATTTAGGATGAAAGGCGCTGGGTAAATGCTTGAGCTGTTGTTACTACTGTTGCCGTGCACCTTATTTTTAAATTGTGCATCCTTTTAAGTAGTTGACTCGTTCGCCCCAGTCTCCATTATATCTGAGCAAAGCATTCACCGAAATTTCTAAAACCTTTTCATTTCTCTCTGTAGGTTGTTGTTTCGTAACATTTTATACAAGAAAAGCTGCACTTGAGGCCCAGAATGCACTGCACAATATTAAAACTTTACCTGGGGTGAGTCGGTTTACTTTTGTACCAAAATCACTTTATTGCTTGAAAATGGTCCTTTCAACTGAAGGTTCTAGTGATGGGCTCTTAGTGCCAAAAATGACTTTGGGCTTTTGAGGAGGGTGTGCTGACGACCCCCCCAGACCTGGCCCTCGGTCCCCTTTGCAGCAGCCAGAGCGGCTAGCCAGCCCCTCAAGAAGCGCTGGCATTAATACTGACGGAAAGACCTCTCAGAGAGTGTGTCCCCTGGCCAGAAAATCAGAATGACCCCACTGGGTCACAGTGGCGGCTACAGAGGATTGGGTGGGCAGCGATTGTCAAGGGAAAAGAAGAACGCACACACACACACGCATGCAGTACACCAGAGGAGCAAATGGAAAAGGAAAAGCTTTTACTCACCAGGAGCCTCTTTTCAAATTTAGTCCTTAGATTTTTCTTTTGAAAGGACAAAATGTACTCTGCACAGCCGTAATATTCAGCCTCCTAATGGCTTCTAAACAGTCAGTGGTGGTTAACAAAGTCAATGTTTTAATGCCCAATTTGTGGCTTCATGTCGATAGAGAACAGAAAATACGAAGCTTACAATTTTTTGTTTGCATTTCCTTCCCAGTCATACCGGACATTTGGTACCATTCACTAGAAATGAACTAATGTTGGCTGTAGCTGCTGCATCCGAATACATGAGTTCTGGGGGTCTGTGACCGTTTTATCTAGTGCATGCTGGTATAAATTTCTCTGTGCTAGTTGGGATGTTTTCCCCGTTGATTCAGATATCAGGGATGAGTTTATTTAATGGCAGAATGATGTGTGTTGCTGATAATGAAGAACCTCTGGTAAGCAGTGCTGTGTTAATGATTTTATTGAAACCTGGTTTGATAAGAGTAAAAGAAAAATAACATGATGTCCCTAATGTTTTCAGGGTATAATTGTAATGTCTTATCATTTATCTGTCATGCAAACCTATGTACACAAGTCATTTGATACCCTATCACCCCCAGAGAAGATAGCATTTGCTTACTTCACCTTAGCTCCATTGAAAATCATATATTTTAGTGGCAAGATACTCAGTAAAAGGTTTTCAAAACATTAACTTGGTAATAACAAAAAAGTAGTAAATTACGAACTGTGGTCTCAAACCACACTGCTTTGGTTTTCCCCTTTTTGTGTGAGCAAATCAGACAGACTGAGATTCAGAAAAGCAAGTGTAATACCAGAATTCTCCCTCCTAATTTAATTTAACTACTTCTCTCTGAAACGTCTTAGGTACTTTTTTAGTAGGGAAGATTTTACTGGGTCTAAGTGCTTTGCCTGATGATTTCTTCAAGTATTATTTCAGCTTCATTCCCTGTATAAATGGAATTTTTCCAGTGTAAGTTCTGGGAGGTTGCAGTGTTAGGTTACATTATTGAATGAAGCAACCAAGGTATTTACTGTCTATGGCAGAAAAAATAATAATTTTTATTTCCCAGGCTCCTAATCCAACCCAGAGACCACTTGGTGTTCCTTCTTTTAGAATGAAATACTTTACAGTAATTAGTGTGCAAAAATCCCTTCTATGTGTTTAAACAAATTACTTGAGATGATGAATTGTTATTATAGCATTTAGGGTCTGTCGGTGCCAAATCTCATCCTATTTTAAACTAATGTGAAGCTTGGTTCATTTGAGTTCATCCCCTCCACTGGAAGGAGCACAACTCCTAACATGCCATTTTCATGCGTGAAGATGCTCCTCAAAACCCCGAGTTAACAAATGGGCTGTGTTGAAACTCATACAAATGACTGATGAGCTTGCTTCTGTTTGGGACATCGGACATCTCACTCTGACCCCTTTCTCAGCAAACAAATAGCATCTTTTGCATTAAAAAAAAAAAAACAGTTACTCATGTCTCTTTTTTTGCTCTAAAATGCTCTGCATGCAGAAGTCAGGGCTGCTGATTCTGGAACCCCCTTATTAAGAGCAAGAATTCTGGGGTTGGAAAAGACGGTTTGTGGATTGTTTTCGGCTTTCTTTTCATCCGGTTCAATTTCCTCTGCCCAATTACTTGAGGCAGGTTAAGTGAAAATTCTGTGAAGTCAGGTCTGATTTGTAAGCTCCGAGGCTTCACAGCACACACACTGTTGCTACATCTGCCATTTCAAATTAGGTGAATGGGAGCAGAGTCCGCATCTCGCATTTATGTATTGCTTTATCTGATCAGCATCACCCTTAACAGCTCCAGCAAGAACATGAAAGCGGTTTCCTATCAGCTGGGAGCTTTGGTGGACGGGAAGAAATGGGACCAGACATAAAAGATTAATGCATATTCTCGGGGAAAAAATATTACAGGGTGCCTTGCTGTTTGATTACAAGCCTTGGAATTAGTCAACATTTCCATAATTCTAAACCAATATACACCTGTTTTCCCACTGTGATGTGAAGGCACAACTTAATTTAATAGAATCCCTGCTGTGCTAAATCTCTCATTAAATACCAAGCAAGTTCAGTAATTTAAAGTTGTAGCACTACTATTTTAACTGGTTGCCTTCCTATTATGAAATTAATAAGAAATTAATGATGCACTTTGCCATATGCCTTCAGTTTCTTTCTGAATAAAAATAAAAGGATAAAGAAAAATGCATCACCAGCTGACACTTTAAAGCTTTTCTGGTTGTAATCATTTCTCCTGTGGATAAAATCCATTAAAAAGGCACTTGCTGCCTTTTTTTTTTTTTTTCTTAAGTGTCCAAAACTTTCCATTTAAAGCAAGATCAAATAGTGCTGGGTGTTTGGTTTGCCTTTTTTTTTTTTTCTTTCCTGTTTAATTTTCTCTTGCAGTTGATGTGTTTTGTCATATGGAACTTTTCATCATGCAGCCAAACTTGGTGATGTCAAGGAATTTTCATTCTTGAGAGAAACAAAGAACTTGGTTCATATGGGAAAGAAAGAAAAGCTGATGGGCCCTTCTTTTATGCAAGTGAACGTTCTTTTATGCACTCTTCCTCCTGTGTAATGTGTGGATTGTAGAGACCCTTTCCTTGGTGGGGTGTAGGGTGAAGTATCAGGGCATTACTTAGCAGCACAAAGTCATCAAGGACACATCTCTTAAGCCTATCCCTTACTGTGTGGCTGAGAAAGACACTGGGTCTTACATCCTCTGAAATGCTCAAAGTAAATCCTAGAAATACACTCTTAGAAGATAAGGGAGCAAATTCAGCAGCTCTACATAGGGAGCAAGAAATGAGCTTCAGAGGGTTGGGAGGTCCTTCTGGTTTGATGACACTCTGCTCTAGAGATAGTGGTTTGACACTTAAGGAAGAGATCAAATCTTAGGCACAGGCATGATTTATTACTAACATTTCATTAGGTTAGAGCTTCCCTGATGGCTCAGCAGGTAAAGAATCCGCCCGCAATGCAGGAGACACAGGAGATGCGGGTTCAATCCCCAGGTCGGGAAGATCCCCTGGAGGAGGAAATGGCAACCCACTCCAGTACTCTTGCCTGGAGAATCCCATGGACAGAGGAGCCTGGCAGGCTACAGTCCATGGGGTCGCAAAGAGTCGGACACAACTGAGCACACAGGCACATTAGGTTAACATCCACTCATGAGTATCGGGTGCTGCTGGTGTGCCAGGCAGCAGAGCTCTACAGTTACACCACGCACATGCCCTGGAAACCCCTAGTGGGTCTGTGACCATGTCTGTGCAGAAAGGACTGGATGAGTCACTGGCCCTGGTACTAACTTCTGAGCCTGGCCTTTTCCATAGCTGAGCCACTTGTGTCCTTGGACAAGTCCTGATTCCCTCTCCTTTGATGATACAGCTGATCAGGCTGAGAGGTACTGTCTTTGTTCAGGGTTTCGGGCAGGCACAACCTTACTGGTAGAATGACTCAATAGAAATGTCATCGTCTGCCATGGTGCTTGCCAGAGAGAAAAACCCTGTGAGGGCAGCTCTCGAGATTCATTTTGTTTTCCCTGACCTAATTTAGCTTAATTAAAAAATGAAGTAACGACCTCAGTGGAGGCCCAGGAAAGCTGCCACGACCCCCTCAATAATCGGGTGTCACAGCCAAATATCCCCCTGCTCCAGGCCTAGCGCCTCTCTTTTTTCAAGGTCTTCACACACATTGTCTCTTGCAATAAGGCTTTTTGATTGAAAATCTCCAGCAGCATCGTTAGAGCATTCACCATATAAATTAATTTAATTAAGGATGTAATAACAGAGACGAATACAGTTTTGAAAAAGCTCTTAAATTTGAACGGCAAGGAGAAATTGGAATATTAATTGCAAATTTCTTCCAGCCACTTTCTCCAAACCTGCCTCCCTCCTTTCGAAGAGTCCCTCCCAGTTTTATTAAATGCAGTTTATATTAAGGCGTTGCTGCCCTAAGAGCACATTTGTTTAGAGCGCTGCATGTTAGCCGTGGCAGACGGAAATGACACGTAGATCTGAGAGATAAAAACCAATGGGCTTGATCCACCAGGAGGAAGCTGTAAATGAAATGCCCTCTTGGGCCACATGTGCTCGCCCACATGGCGTGAATGCCCCCCTTCCCGGCTGGCCCTGTGTGGGCAGGCAGCCCTCCCCGGTGGCCTGGAACACAACCCTCCATAGAATTGTCCCCCAGTGTCCTCTTAGAGAGGCATGCTGGGGCTTCGTTTCTTGCAGCAGAGCAGCAGTGACTGGCACTGAGAGCGAACTCACTTTGCCCGCTGTGATGCTTTTCCAGGGGCTCACTCACTCTGCACCACCTCTTCTGATTATTGATATGTACTTAATGTCTTTGTTCTCAGAGCCGTGGTGATTATTTTATCATCATCATCATCATTATCTCTGTCATAAAAATATCTCAAACTCTATCTCTTCCCATCATGGAAATTTCCCCCTAAACCATCCCATTTGAATCAAAGCCTGACGAGGTTGTGCTCAAAGTATTTTTTTTTCCTCTCAGGCGCCTTTTATTGAAAATTGTTAGAGAGGAAAAAAAGGGGGGGGGCAAAAGATCACTATGAACAGGTTTGAGTCCTCAAACTCCTGTGCCATGGAGAACACACAAAATATTCATACCTTCGTCCAACAAATATTTACTGAATTTTTATGATTGATCAGGCGCCATTCTAGGTTCCAGACACCTATAGTAGCTACTGTGATGTTTATAACTAAATCTTTAAGAAACAAAGCCAGCCAATGTGCCTATGTATAGTTAGTGTTTAATAAATTGCTCTTGGATATTTAATGCCCAAATGAGTTAAAGAAAATACCTGTAAAGGAGTTGAGTTTTATTCCAAAAAATGATTTTGCCCAAACACTCCAAAATGCAAACTGCATGCAGATTTGTGATTCCACGTGTATATAATGATAGCTTGTTTCATATAGAGAGAGCTATATATTTATGTATTATGTATATCTCTGCATTAAAGAGATGGGAATACCAGACCACCTGACCTGCCTCCTGAGAAATCTATATGCAGGTAAAGAAGCAAATGGACATAGAACAGACTAGTTCCAAATCGGGAAAGAAGTATGTCAAGGCTGTATATTGTCACCCTGCTTATTTAACTTATATGCAGAGTACATCATGAGAAATGCTGGGCTGGATGAAACACAAGCTAGAATCAATATTGCCAGGAGAAATAGCAATAACCTCAGATATGCAGATGACACCACCCTTATGGCAGAAAGCAAAAAAGAACTAAAAAGCCTCTTGATGAAAGTGAAAGAGGAGAGTGAAAAAGTTGGCTTAAAACTCAACATTCAGAAAACGAAGAGCATGGCATCTGGTCCCATCACTTCATGGCAAATAGATGGGGAAACAATGGAAACAGAAACTTTATTATGGGGAGCTCCAGAATCACTGCAGAGGGTGACTGCAGCCATGAAATTAAAAGACACTTTCTCCTTGGAAGAAAAGCTATGACCAACCTAGACAGCATATTAAAGAGCAGAGACATTACTTTGTCAACAAAGGTCCGTCTAGTCAAGGCTTTGGTTTTTCCAGTAGTCATGTATGGATGTGAGAGTTAGACTATAAAGAAAGAATTGATGCTTTTGAACCGTGGTGTTAGAAAATACTCTTGAGAGTCCCTTGGACTGCAAGGAGATCCAACCAGTCCATCCTAAAGGAAATCAGTCCTGAATATTCATTGGAAGGACCGATGCTGAAGCTGAAACTCCGAAACTTTGGCCACCTGATGTGAAGAAGTGACTCATTTGAAAAGACCCTGATTCTGGGAAAGACTGAAGGCAGGAGGAAGAGGGGACAACAGAGGATGAGATGGTTGCATGATGTCACCAACTTGATGGACATGAGTTTGAGCAAGCTCCAGGAATTGGTGATGGACAGGAAAGACTGGCATGCTGCAGTCCATGGAGTCTGACACGACTGAGTGACTGAATTGAACTGTTTACATAATGATAGTTTGGTTCACATATAGAGATCTATATATTTATGTATATCTCTGCACGCCTACAGGAAAAACATTCACACCCATCCATATGTGGTTATCAGTTCAAATAAACATAGGAAGAAATAGAAAATCTCGTTTTCTGTTTGGCCTGCCCACATATTGTTCCTTATGGTGGTCACTTTTCTTAGCTTAGACTTCACGAGCTGTCGAATTCTTCACGTTTGTTGTTCGGTTGGGTTTCAGTTCCGCTTAGGATCATAGCTGATTCACAGCACAAGTACAAGGGCACTTGACAAGTGCCGTTTAATGATGATAATCCCTGCCTTCCACCTCCATAAGAGAAGAGTAGGCGCTGAATGAGAGAATGTATGTAGAGCTTTCTGAGCCCCTGAGGAAATGGACTTAAAAGACGTTATTTCTACTTGACAGTTTCTGTAGGTATGAAGTTTTTTGGGGGAGCAACCCAACAGATAAAATGTATTTGCTGGAGACGATGTCAGGACACACGTTGGGTGTAGATTCTTCAAACTTAACCTTTGCAGAATTTGGTCAGAGCCGAGATATTTGGTCTTTCTAGCCCTGAGTGGCTGTTTTCCCTACTGTGTCTGTGCTTTCTTACTAGGGACTGTAGCCCACCAGGCTCCTCTGTCCATGAGATTTCCAAGGCAAGAATACTGGAGTGGGTAGCCATTCCCTTCCTCCAGGGATCTTCCCAACTCAGGGATCAAACCTGTGTCTTGTGTCTGTTGCATTGCAGGTGGATTCTTTTACTGGTTTAGCCACCAGGGAAGTCCTTGTTATTAAAATCATTTTAAAAAGCCTGTGGTGGAGAGCACCACCGTGTGGCTGTGGAGGAGCTTCTGTGGGGGGGGTGCAGAAGCCCCCCAACCCCACCACCTGCACCTCTAGAGCCAAGCCAGTATGAAGACAGGTGCAGGGGATAGAACCAGCCCCAAAGGGATCTCAGCCTGGGTGGCAGGATTGCTGACCAACTCATTGGCTGAGACCCAAGAAAGTTGGAGGGAGGAAGAAATCCTTGGTCTGGTACTTCACAGGCTTCAGGCCAATCCCAGGGGATCTGGGAAGGTATGTTTTAATACTTTATAAAAAGCTATTTGGCTTCCATGGTGGCTCAGATGATAAGGAATCTGCCTGCAATGCAGGAGACCCTGGGTCAGGAAGGTTCCCTGGAGAAGGGAATGACAACCCACTCCAGTATTCTTGCCTGGAGAATTCCATGGACAGAGGAGCCTGGTGGGCTAAAGTCCATGGGGTCACAAAGAGTTAAATGCAGCTAGGCAACTAACAGACAGAAGTCCGTTGGTGTATATAAAATAGATAACTAATAAGGATCTACTGTATATCACAGGGAACTCTTCTCAATACTCAGTAATGACCCACATGGGATAAGAATCTTTAATAAAAAAGGGATAGTGGATAGATGTATATGTATAACTAATTCACTTTACTGTACAGCAAAAACTAACACAACATTTTAAACCAACTATTCTCCAATAAAAAAAAATTTTTTTTAGGATGTTGGAAACTGTCCATTTACCCACTATAAGGTTTTACAAGCTACCTGTATAGTGGGCGCTTCTGCTTTGGACAGGCCAACAATCCATTCAGTAACTTTGGGCATTTCTTGGTGTTTGGGTTAAATTACCTTAAACGAAAAACCAGGTTTTGTGTGTGTGTGTGTGTGTGTGTGTGTGTGTTTTTAAGAATATGGCCTCCTTAAAGCAAGGAAGCCTGTGGGAGGTGATTCATGAGGGATCCTTAGTGGTGGCAAGTTGAGAATGGCTGAGGTGCGAAGGCCTGGGTTAAAACAGGAAACAGCTACACCCCTTTTTTGGTAACAGAACTCAGTGGGAGGCCTTCCAGTTTTGTTTTGCAAACAACACAGTCTCAAACACCGACCTAATTAACAGGACTGTTCTGAGAGCTTAGCAACTTCCCGCGTGGCTCAGTGGTAAAGAACCCAGCTGCCAATGCAGGAGACACAGGTTTGATCCCTGGTCTGGGAAGATCCTCTGGAGAAGGAAATGGCTTACCCAAATGTGCATGCCCGTAACCTAGCACAGATGTTCGGCCACATCTGCACTGTCACCTATGGCATTGTTTGAGAAATTTTGGTGTCTGAAGGGATTGGATGGCAAAATGAAGTCACAGTTAGATTTCAGAGTTTATCACTTGGGAATACAGCAAGGCTCCTACGTACGAACGAGTTCTGTTCCGAGAGCACATTCCATTTCAGGAGCACTTGCATAAGCCCGATTTGTAGGTAAGTCCAAGAAAGTTAGCCTCGATACCCGACTAACACAGTTAACTGTACGCGACTGCTTTTGCACTTGCCTCCAGACATCCTGGGCTTGAACTCAAGATGCTATGCTGCTGTGCTCTATGCGGTACTTCACAGTAAAGCACACTAAAGCACAGCCACCTGTAGAGGGTGCTCGCGTGAGACAGTGTACCCCAGACCCGTAAGCTCACTCCCACGATTGAACGTGTCCGCGCACATTGGATCTTTGAAAGTTTGCACCGTGGAGGTTCGCGTGCGGGTGGTTGTTCAGTCGCTCAGCCGTGCCTGACTCTCTGGCAGCCCCATGGGCGGTAGCCTGCCGTGGCTCCTCTGCGCATGGGATTTCCCAGGCAAGAACACTGGAGTGGGTTGCCGTTTCCTTCTTCAGGACGTCTTCCTTGACCCAAGGGTCAAACTCACATGTGCTGAATTGCAGGCAGATTCTTTACCGCTGAGCCACCCGAAGCCCCCCGTGTGTCAGAGACTTAACTGTATTCGGTTCAGTTACACAAATCTCCGTTCCAACAAGGCCGATAAGATTTCATTCGAGAGAAGATTGGGGGGGAAGCCCATGAATTTGACTAAAGGTCTGGATGGAACTGTGGAGGAAGGGATTATGACAGTCGGACGAAAGGGGAAATTTTTAAAAGTTGGGAAAGAGTCCAGATTCCGTCTTTAGAGTGAGTGGTCTGTGCGAGAAGGCATCACCTGAAACAGGGCTGTTAAGCTGGGCAGACCTCTACTCTTTCACGGGTGGGCTGAGCCCAACCCAGGAGACGTCTGGGGGAGGTGGGATGGCCAGTTCAGAGCCTCCAACTCTGGGCCACCCACCAAACAGAGTATATGACATGGGGGGCTGTGAGAAGCACTGTCTAGGAGCCCTGAGGTCTTCCCTAGCCACCAAGAAACAGAGAGCGGCTGAGCTGGGGCCAGGGAGGCCGGGAGAGGGAGCCTCGGCGCTCCACTGCCGGCTGGAGCCAGTCTGCTTGGGAGCAGGGGAAGGAGACCAGCGCCTGGGGCCGGTGGGGTCCTCACGTGTCCTCTGCTCGTGGTGTCACAGTGCACAGGAGCTCGGGAAGCATCTTATGACATGGGCTAGTGAAGTTGTTTCGATAACAAAGCAGTGTGTCAGGACCAGATCATTCCTGCTCTCACCAGCCACGAGTCACGGAGACGAAAGGAGAAAGGGCGGCTGTGGGACGCTCGGGGCAGGGTGGGGGCACTGTGACCCGTGTTCCCTTCTGTCTCCTTTGCTGTTCCTGACCTCCTCGCCTGCCGTCAGGCGGTGGCAGGTCACAGTTCATGTCTGCAGTGCCACCCCCTCCCCTTGAGTACTCCAGAAGCACTCACGAGTCCATCCTTCCTTCATCAAAGGGTGAAGCGGTCAGACTGCGATGATCCTTAGAGCCCTTCTCAGGCGCCTGTGCGTTGATCGCACTAGTGTCCTGTTGAAATTACGAAAACCTGTCTAGGTAGGAACGTGGGTCCATAGGTAGGAGGAAGGTAAACGTCCCTGGGTGACTTGCTGCGGGTGTGGGGTGGTGATGGCAGAGAGACGCAGCGGGCCATCCAGCGTGTGATGCTCCACTCTGAGGTTCCCAGCCCGTTTGTTCCCCTCTCGTTGAGGACCCGCGGGGGCTTAGCGCTCACAATTCTTCTGCCGGGAACAGAGAAAGGAAAGGGAAGGCGATGAACGCCAGCAGGTCGGTCCATTTCCCCAATTCCGGTCTTGGTCTGACGAGGGTGTCTAACCTAACGAGGCTCCAGGATGGAGGTGGGTTTCCTTTCTCCTTGGTGTCTGGCGCCGGTCCACACCCATAGTGAGCTGCCTGTGTTTGTAGACGGCTTTCTGATATTGTTTATTTGCTGCCCATCCAAAAAACATTTCGGGATGAAGTGATAGCATTCACCTTGTTGTGCAGAGGACGCAGAGGCTCTGGAAGATTAAATTAACTTCTCTGCCCTCCCCTGGCACAGGAGTGATGGAACCAGAATTAAAGTCACAGTCCCTCAGCCTCCCCGATAGCCTGGCCTCCTGATGGGAGATTTTGGTCTGATGCCTGCCTCCTTGGAGGGGCTAGGGAGTCAAACTCAAGAGGCCAGTGCAACACGACGGTGAAAATCACTACGTAGTAACGGCTGTCAGTGGCCCAGGTGTCAGGCCCTCGATGAACGGAGGCTTCCGGGATGTAGCACTTGACATTGTCACAGCTGCTGCATGAGGTAGATGTCACCCAGCCCCTTTGCTGGTAAAGAAGCTGAACCTCAGAGAAAGGGAGCGACTTGTCCAGGGTGGCACAACCCATAACGGGGAGTGGGCAGATGGTCAGGTTCAGACGAGCACCTCTGGCACCTGTCAAGTTTGCACCCCACTCTACAGGCTCACAGAGGCTCACAGGCCCTAAGCCCCATGGGGCACCCCCATTCCTGCAGCAGGAAATGTGTCCCCAGCCCGTCCCTGGCTTCACTGACAGCTCCCGATGGCCACCCTGGCTCCCTGCGCAGCCATCCTAAAGCCAGTTTGAAGCCTCAGCACTCCCATCACCCCTTCTTATGGTGCTGCGTGGGGCTCCTGGACCCAGGACTGCCCTCCCCACAGCCAGCCAAGCACCCCTTCCCCGAGGATCAGTCCTGACACCCCATGAGTTGGGGCATGAGGCCTCAGCCTCTCACCCTGCCCAAGACGTGAAACCACACTCTCCGGCCCCGATTGAGGTCCCCACAAACAGCAGGTGTGAGAGGGAGGATTTCCTGGTCACTTGGGTCCAAGGTGACTGACACCAGGTTCACTGAAATGGAGCCACATATCAGAGGCGGTCCTTACTGTAAGAGGATCTGCTTTGCAGACATGATTATAAATGCAGCACCTCTCTTCAGCGGAGCGTAGCTTCACCAACGTCGGCTCATTAACATTCAGGTTATTAGGGTTCTTTTCTTTATCTGCAACCCCAGGCTCTCAGCCCCAGCTCCACAATCTGCATTCTAATGTCCTGTCTCTGTCCAGCTGGCCTCCCTGTCCTCTTCCATCTCTGGGCTCTTTGTCCAAGGGGCGAGGGCAGATAGGGACAGGACTCATCTCCGAAGATGAAGCATAAACCCTATCACGTGCCATCCAAAGCTGTGGGCCGGTAGGGGGGAATCTCAAAAAAGCTCTAGGCCCACTACCCTCACCCACCCTGTGGCCTCGATAAGACCTGGGGGCCTTTACAGAACAATCAGGCCCACCCACCCTCTTACTTTGTGGGTGAGGAACCAGGGTCTGGGGGGTGAGGTCTGCAAAACCATCTAGGCATCTGCATCCTCTGCTTCTGAAAACGAGGGACCAGACTCCCCCCAACCGAGAGCACTTAAATCTGCAGCAGCCACTACGGGCGGGTGGTACAGCCTCCCTAAGCAGCCGCACCAACAGTGCTGTCTTTGGCTACAGCACGTCACGGGCAGGGAGGCCAGGCCAGCAGCTGCTTTGCCCTGGATCCAGGAGCTCAGCTGTCCTTCCGTCTGGGCCCCACCCCCGCCCCTCCACCATTGGCTCTGTCCTCCCCCTTCGAGTTCGGATCAAAGGCTAGAGGATCAATGAAGATACGAGGGCAGGGGATGTGAAAAATCCTGTCCAGTCATCACGCTGTGATATCTCTGTGGCTAAGAAGGGGGGGTAAGTGGATTATTGTGCAGGCTTAGACACGTGTCACCTCTGCCTCTGTCCTGGTCATGGAAACATGTGACCCTGGGCGTGTGAGGTTATGAGACCTAAAGTCCTGTGCTCTCTGACCCCCTGCCTTCCTTAGGGCCAGGAGGGGCCACGAGAGAGCAAAGAGCAGGCTCCCCGGAAAACTCGCCTCCTTCCCTGGAAGGTCCGTGGAGTATGTTCTGGGATATTCAGTTCGTGCATCATACCCTTCCCACGTGGAGACTGTATCGTCATTTCTCCAGGAGAGCATATATTTAAGTATATACCAGAAAACTGTGCCAGATATTTTGCATCAAGTGTTGTATGGGGTCCAGGGTACCATAGATGAACTGTCAACAAGTCGTGTGGATTAGGAAAGAGAAAATCCGTTGGTATCCCCTCATTCCATCCTGCATCCTGGGTGTGATGTCAGACCCATAGTGGTGGAACCCTGGGAGGATTAGGTTTCTAGCAAGTTTTGATTCCGTAAACCTGATATTTTTCACTGGCTTTCAGAATTTAGATAATCAATGTTCAGTTAATAAAAATCATACTGATAGTGAATGCTTACTGACCTCTACGGCTAATAATTTCCCTCCTGTACTAGATACAAGTTGGATGGGAGAGACAGCTATGAGCTAATTTCAGGCTAACTTCTTGTCACCTTCATCCATCTGTAGTACCTGCTTTATGATAGCCTAATATTTATAGGATATCATTTAAAGAGAAAGAAGAGCATTAGCCCAAAACTCAATGAGTTCTCACATTTCTTCTGCTCATGGAGGCACTAACTATAATCACAACCCCTAAAAAAAAAAAAAGAAAAAGAAACTCACAGGTACCAGTGAGTCATTTATCAAAGAATCTTCCTCACTCAAATCACTTCTGAGTTACTGAAATCACTCCTAAGTCAAAGTTGTCCAGATAAACCCCTGGAGGTCATTGACAAAAACTAACTGTCATCAGTAAGGAAAAGAAAAGTCAGAGTCACAGACTTAGGAAATCATGGTTAATCTCAGCAGGTTTCTGCTTATTTCAATGTTGTTCTCTGGGTCAACAGAGGAACACAGGGCATGCAGAGGGAAAAGACCAGATCTGATCATAAGTGTACTTAGAAACAGCACCGTCCGATGTCCCCACTTTATGGTCGAGGAAATGGAAACCCAGAGACGTTAGGTGATGTGCGGAAGGTCACACAGCCACCTGGCAGTGCAGGTGGGACAACTCAGCACCTCTCAGTTCTGCACCTGTTGTTTTTTTCTCAGGTCCCTAAAACTTCTCTTTGCAATGATGCCAAAACATCATTTTAAGGAATCAGAAATTCAAAGCCCAGATTACCAGTCTGTACCTGGATTACACTCTGTGATGTGAGGCAAGCGAATGTGGCGATTCCTTTTCTCATTTCCATTCTCCGAGCAAGACCCAGAGAGATAATGACGATATTCTTCCTGGCCACTTACCTAAAATGACAGACGAATGAGATGAACTTATGAAGAATGGAAGGAGAAAAAGGAAAGTCCTTAATCATGAAGTCCGTTTGCATCCACAGCTGGGGCAGTGATTAGTAACCCTGACTGATAACCAGTCTCACCCGGGGAATTTTTGAAACTGCACGTGCTCAGGCCATACCTCGAGCAAATTAGCTAAGAATTTCTCAGGGTGGGAGCTTAGCTTCATTGTTTTTGAAGTCTTCCCAGCGAGCCCCGTGTTTGGGCAGATTTGAGAACGGCAGCTGGGAGGATCGCCAGCAACCCCCAGAGGCAGGTGGTGGTGGTGAGCAGGTTGCTTCTGCTGCTGTCCATCCTGATGCCTGCGAGCGCCTTACCTGCTGGTTGTCCTCCCATGGGCACAGCATAGCCTTGCTACTCAAGCTGTGGTCTGTGGACCAGTGGCGTGGCCATCATCTGGGGACATGTTAGAAATGTCCTCTGGCCCCACCCCAGACCTGCATTTGAACTGGATCCCTAGATGATGTGAATACCTAGTGTGTGAAGTTGGATGCTTATGCACTGGCAGAAATAGGCCTCATCAGTGCTGCTGTCCTGGGACTCCATCGCAGTTCCCTTTAAGCTGCTCTGAATGTGTGTGCTTATGTGCCTCTTGCCACCGCTCAGTCTGTCTCCACTCATCTGAGTCCCGGAGAAGGCAGAGACACGGACACCTTCCCTGGTGCCCTTGTGGGCACTCTTTAACAGTGCGTCGGGGTGACCTGACCATCCAGGACAGGTGAAGAAGGAGGCAGCTCCACTGGGCCTGGAAGGGGCCCTTCCTTCTCCAGCATCCTTGTTTCTGGACACTTGTATTTTTCCACTCCATCATCCCTCAAAAGACCCACAGATGAGATAGATGAGACTGATGCAGAGTTCACGGGTCCCAGACTGGCAGGGGATGGGTGGAGTGGGTGCTGTTTTCAGCCCAGTTTTATTCTGAAGCAAGAAGAGCGATTTTCTGCCACCAAGAGTTAATCAGTAATACTCGTCAGCCCAGCCCCACCTCGCAGGAACTTCTAGAATCCCTGCTGCTTCATCCTTCGTGGACTTGAAACACCTTCAGAGAAAAGCAGAGGGCTTACTCTCCTCTTTCTCTTGGAATCCACAGCTTGAGAGGCAAGAAGCTGAAACCACCACCCGAACGCTAGGGTAGAGCATAGACTTTCTCCTGGCAAGAGAGATGCTTTAGGTCCCTATGTTTCTGCAGTTTGGAAGGCTTAAAAGGAAGGTCACCTGCCCTAAAGAGTCATTTTGAGACTTCACCTTGACTGGGTTCTCATTTTCCCTCCCTTCTTACAAATCTAAAGATGTTTTTCGCATTTTGGCTTATTTCTAATCCTCAAGCGTCCTCGGTAGCAGTCTGTTCGCACAGGGTCGCATGTCACCACAAAGAATGGAATCCACAACCAACCTCTCCCAAAGTCATAGCTGTCACTTGTCAAGCCAGCATCAAAGCATGAATCATGGCTGGTTGACCAAAGCAGCATCAGGAGGCCAGGCAGTGGGCAGGACAGGAGGCGCCCAGAGGAAGAAGAGTCCGGCGTCACACCTGCTGGTGGTGTATCAGACCCCAAGAGAAAAGGGGACCCAGAAGGAGAACACGCTGTGCAAGAGAGAGGCCACCGGGCTTCCTCTGGACCTGCCGCGCGCACCTTGTGCCCCTCGTTTTTAGCGCAAGCAAGTGACTAGCCCTTGAGGAAGAACTTGCATCAGCTGGGTTTGTGGACAGGTGATGCCTGCTCTGTCATGCTCACCTTCCTCTGCCTGTTTGTTTTATTTCAGACTCTGATTTGAGCTGGATTTGAGCTTTAGAAGAAGAAAAAAAAAAAAAAAGCTTCTGCTTCTTCCTTAGGCAGTTTGGAGGTTCATAACCCTTACTGTTTTCTCACTGCGCTCTGAGTCCCACGAGTTGAGCCCCCTCATCTTTGGTCTTGGAAACAATCAGAAGCGGGTAACGCAGCTGATTAACCGTGAACCCCTCTTATCCTTCAGGAAGAAGGAGAGAACTCAAGGCTAAGGAGGTTTCAATCCTTGAGATGCCTCCTGAGAGGTACCCTGATGATGCGGATCAAAAAGAAATACCCTGTATCAATTTTAAAGACACACCCTTGTATTTCTGTATCATTTGCTTCTCAGGTGAAAGCCACTCAGAGTCACCGACCAGAAAAGGAAAATGAAAAACCCTTGGCATACAGGTTAGGGCTCCAACAGAGCAGGTCTTTCCACCGCAACTGTGCCAAGTGCCCGGCTCCCAGAATAACATCTCAGAGTCTCATTTGAGCATGACCTTCAGTCTCTGGCAGCATTTGGTTGGACAGATGTGGTAGTTGGATTCTTGGGGTGTTTTCGTCAGCATTTTCGTTTGATTCTCTTCTCTAAACTTGATAGGCTCAAAGATGAGTTTTATGGAAACGCAGTATATCAACATTTCCATTGTCTCTTTTAAGAGCTTTATTGGGAATGAGAAAATGTAGCTGAGACTTTAACAAAATTCTAAGAAATGAAAGGAAAAAAAAAAAAAAAACCACCAGCTGGCCGCCCTGATACTGATTTATGGAAGGGGAGGCTGGGTCTGGCCTAAAGCTTGGAACATGGATGAAGCTGGAGCAGAACAGAGCTGAGTGCAGACGAGAACGGAAAGGCGTCTCAAGCTGTGTCTTCCCAGTGCCTCCCACACACAGTGGAGAGAAATGATCAACGACGTTCTTATGAAAACGTATATTTCTCCTAAAGATGGCAAGCAGAGGACCACGCCTTAAACCTCTCTGCGCCCTAGGGTCACTTTCTCATATGGGCCAACTTCACTGTGTCTCCGTCATTCAAATTCCCCTGGCTTCCCTCCACCTCCTGTAGGCTGTTGGATCCCCACACTTGACCTTGACATCAGACCTTTCTGTCAAGCCCCAAACCTCGATAGTCAGCGTCTGTTATTGGGAAGTTCCATCCAGATGGCCCACAGGAAATTCCACACCTGAAGTCCTCTCCCCCTACAAGCCCAGCCGTCCTCGTGCGTCACCTACATGGGCATGAGGGCCAACCAGGACAAGAAGCTGAAATCATCCTCAGGTTCCCCTCATCCTGTGTCTTCCCCCTGCCTGGGCCCCATTTATTATCAGTGAGGAGGTCTGTGTGCTCCCTGAGAAGCAGCTCTGCAACTTCAGCCTCTTCATCACTTGGGTCTCATCCGTTGTCCTCACAGCTAATAAAAGCATAGATGGGCTTAGGGGAATTTTTGGAGTTATCCTACCTAGAGCTAAACTTGTTAGTCTTTTAAGTGCTTTCCTGCAGGGGGAGCGGATGGTGGAATTACCACCAGATGCTGGGGGCTTCACGTTTCCTTAGCTGCTCTTGGGAGTGTGTGAACATTGTTGTGTTGTGTCTTTTGGCTGAAAAACAATGAACACAACTGTCGACTCTTGAGAGTGAGGTGGGAACTCCAACTCGTGTCTCCACCGTGTCTTCAGTTTCTTCGCCGTCCTTGCTCACACACTGTTCCTGCCATGAAAACACAGCCTCACGCTTCGGGAAGGTACGGGTGAATATTCCTGCTTTGTGGTCCTCTGTGCATAATTTCGCCTGTGCTGAAATTCACCCTCCCCACTGCTGTGTCTGTTCCCCTGTGACTTACGCATCAGTATCTCCCACACGGATCTCTAGCTTCAGAAGTAATGTTCTCAGAGGCCAGGGTGGTACCTCGTACCTTGGGCTCTGGTTCTGGCTCTGCAAATATTTGTTGAGTAAACACACTCCCAAGGGGATAGCTTCTATTCGTAGACACTCTCACAGTATCAGGTAATCGTGAGAGCTCTTCACACACTGGTGGGGTGAAAGTAAGAGGAGTGTACATAGTCTCGGCTCTTCCACGGTCTTTCACGCTCCTTTGGGTCACATAGACTCCTACCCTGCAGACTGGAAGCACAAGATGAAACATGAACTCAAGACCAGACAGTGAATTTGCTGATACGATCCTCGCTTCCAACATGAGTTTCCTGGAGCTTAACCAGGCCGAGTGGCTTGACTCTAGGTACTTAGCATTGGCAAAGCCAACATGCAAACCCCACCAAACCTCCTGATTCTGACTGAGGTGTTCTTTCCATTACGAAGCAAACAGAAAGCAACCACAGTTTCCCAGACCCACATTCAGTACAGCACATCCAGAGAAGTAAGAAACCATCAGAGTAGATTTGCCCCTGCAGCTTGAATGTCAGTGACGGGTTCTCCCTTTATTTCCTTAGAATAAATTTCTTAGGAAAGTCTTATCTCATGGATCCCCTTTCTTAGTTTCCCTTTGCCATTTAAACTTTGGTCACATGCCATATATTGAAAGGCCCAAGCCTTGAATTTGATCTCTAGAAGACTGAGCTTCAGGGGAAGGTATTTATAGAACAATCGAACCGTCATAATTTCCCTAAGCTCTGCCAACAGGTCGTTTCCAAAGTTGGTAAACGATCTTGCACATTAGAATAGAAGGTGGAGATCAAAACGAGACCGTGAAATTAAGCTCAAACTCATAAAGAATTAGCAGCGCTGGAGGAGAGATCCTCATTTGGCAAAATATCAACCGAAGTTTAGTACCATGGCGGAAGATGAGATGAATAAATATAGCTGCTAAAAACAATATCAGATGTCCTGCTCAGATGTTTAATGGATTTGCATTTTAAACATGGGTAGTATGAAATAGCCCTTAAGGCATTTTTGCAGATTTGCCATCTATTTTTAGTAGGGAATTTTTTTTTCAGCCAGTCCTCGTTTCCTTAAAAAAAGAGATTTAATCATTTTTGCCTAAACATGATTAAGAAAAGAAAATTACACTAGTTATCTCCTTTCATTCACTGAGTCAGTACAAATCCCAAAGGCCATGGGGGTAGTTAAATAAAAAAATGGGAAGAGACTGCTGAGTGAGGTATGGTATTTATTTGACTGTTGTAAATGAAGTTGTCATTCCTAAGCCAATCAAATCATGCATTTTTTATGAGAGGTTGCAACTTGCAGAGAGATGGAAATGTTATACACTAATTAATAAACGTGGCTGGCAGAGCAACTCAAACACTCAGAACTGAGAAGCTAAGCTCTGGCAGGGTCATTAGAATACAGGCTTCAGTGTTGCTTTTCTGCTGATCAGATGAAACGCCTTTCCCTGTCAGAAGGTTCAAGATAAGATACGGTTGGCTTAAATCTTCCAAGTTAGTTTTGAACCAGAGGTTTTAAAGATTTGCTTGTTAGAGGGGCATTGTGGTGTGGTGGCTTTGGTTTGCCTTAGAGTTGAAAGGAAACTGGAGATTACTGAATAAAGCATCACTGATCTTGAGAGAGCATGGAAGCTACTAAGAGCAGATAAAAAGTGTCTTGGGTTGCACACCAAATACCCATCAAGTCCAAGGTTGGTTTAGAGGGTCATGTTATTTTATGTTATCAAGTCAATGTTTAATTGAACTGATACAGCTTGTAAATATGCAGATGGATTACTGGAAAGATCTTCAAGCCTAGCAAAGGAGGTATCCTGCATGACCTGAATGTTTAGGGCTTCTTATGGGTCATCCGAAAAGAAGATGATACCATTCCTTGCTGTGCAGGATGGGAGGTCATACTGTATGAAATTCTCATCATTCAACCATTGTTAATCTATGAAAATGGCAATTTCACATGATTGGCCTGTAACTTGACATATAGATGTTTCTGAGTAACAAATATACAGAGGCTATTACTGACAAAGAAAATACTCTGTAGATGCATGGAAAGGGTCATGATGCCTTTCTATGGGTGAGCCTGTGGCAGAGGAACCAAGAAGAGGAGGTTCTTCAATTTGACTAGAAGAGATGGGAAATGTAGAGCAGTCATGGGAAGTCAGCCTGAAAAGGTAATTTGGGAGCAAAGCATGGAGTTCCTTGAAAGATGGGCCAAGGAGCCAGAATGTAATTTGATAGATCATTGAAAGTGTTTGAGCCGGGCACAGACATCATTACGCCTGCATTTTCGATGGATTAAAGAGGCAGCAGTGTGTACGATGCCCTGGGAGGCAAGGACCAGCATGCAAGGAGTCCGTTGCAGGCATCTGTGTGAGCAGGAGTGGGAAAGAAACTTCACAGAGACAGATCTAGAGTGAGAATTCCAAGAAGCCGAAGAGTAAGCCGGTGTGGCCCGAGTTCCAGTCCCACGAGGGAACACAGAGCAGACAGCTGCTGCCAGTCCTGAGCTGATGCTGCTTAAGCCCCAGGCTCAGCCCCACACTGGGGTTTCCCGGGCCCGACCGAAACCCAGTGCAGTGTGGCAGCTTTCACTGAGCACAAGGCTGCTTCCTACAAGAGTGAGGCAGGAGTGTGGCTGAAATTGAGTAGAGAGAAGCCTGGGAAACTGTCCCAGGGAGTGTCAGGAACTGAGCTGGGTCCTGGGAAGGGGGCAGAGAGATCGAGGAGGAAACATGCTCCCAGTCTGGCTGAGCTTCATGGCGGGATGAGGAGTCTGCCAGCCACGCGGACCCAGCAGAAGGGCCAGTTAAGCACAACGGGCATCTCCCCCCAGAGGGCACGTCAGTGAGGGAGGTGGACCGCCCTCTGCTCACCAGCCCACACGCTTTGCTGCCCCCAGTCCAGGGAGCTGAGACCTGGGTAACCGCGACCACTTGGATGACAGCTGTCGGGCAGAGGGCCACCGCGAGCCCAGCAGGCTGGCTTCAGCGTTAGACCCCGGCCATGTGAGAGGCGAGCCCGAAGGTGGCCGAGACGGGTCAAGGCTAATGTCAAGAGGACAATTTATTGTTAAACCAGACTCATCTGTCTTAAAATACGAGAGGATACTAAGTTTGTGCCCTGTAGAACCATCATACTGGCAATGTAGGGGAACGACCAGATCATTAAGTCACTCCTCTGTGGCCGGGTCAGGCCCTATCATTTCCGTCTGTGTTTCCCTGGCTCAGTCAGGGAGTGTATCTAATGGAGCGTCTGGGTAACATCTGGACGAGTGACTCTTGGCACATTCATCACTGGGTTTGGGAAGACAATTCCACTGTCAGAAGGAAATCATGGTTAGAAAGCATATCTGTCTATTGTTAATTCGGGCTTATTAATCAGGAGTGGCTGTTGCACTCTGTCCCGTGTGTGTATGACTTGTGTGGTCTTCTGCTGTGCTTATGGGGGTTGTCCTGCGGCCTGAGTTGGCACTGTGATCCTACACGCCTCTTCCTATGTTGTCTTTCCACTTACCTCCATTTCTGGGTTTGTTCTAGACCCCCCAGTCTTGCGTCATTAAAACATGCAGCTCTAAACAGAGGATTCCAGAAAGCCTAAGTACAGTCACTCAATTTTAACTGGTTCTGCTTTGCTTTTCATTGTATTTATTTGGGAGCGCAACTAATTGGATCATTTGTTTCTACTGTATCCCAGAGAGTCAGTGACAGAGGGAAGAACCAAAATCTTATCAAAGAAATTGCTTTCTGTTTGTAAAAATAAGACTAAACAGTAATAATACCTTCTACTGAAAGCACAGCTAATTAGGCCCCGCATCTGACTAGAGGGTTCAAAGGTGTCATAGATTTACCTAAGTAATATACTTACAACAGTTCCATGAAAAATTAAGAAAGGATTAACATCCTCCTTCAATAGGGATGCTTCAGAAAGCATTACGCTCACACTTTGTTATAACAATTATTTTTCGTTCACGTTCTGTGCCTCCTATTTTGAGCCTATTCATTTTTCTTCTAATTTTAAGAATAAATACAGCAAAATGGAAGCTCATGTTATTACTTAGTATGAAAACACAGAACCTAATTATAGCTAATGAGTGTAATAATCGCTGGGCTGCACCCCCCCTTGTCTGTGTGTGTTTTCTATACAGAAGGTAACATGGGCTGAGTAACGAGGACGCCAAGTTACAGATGGGGTTGAGGAATGCTGTTTGATAGGCGATTAGAGTCATCTGTCAGAAATGATGACTTAATCACTGTAGCAGACTCTAGCTCCCGTCCTATAATTCCACCCAGAGTAATCTAATTTTCCTGCAATATTTTATTTATTTTATTTTTTGCCAGGACTAAATGGTTATGCTGCTTGACTTTCCCCCTCTCCTGTACCACACGATTGTAACAGAAATGTAAATAGCTAGTAACATTACAGCAAAAAAAAAAAAAAGGCTGCCTTTGGAGCCCGAGAAGCCAAAAGCAGATATATAATCCTGGGTTCTGTAGGGCGTTTTCTCTCGCTGGGTTGTTAGTATATATGGAGAAAGCTGGGAGCAGTATTAGCTGTATACTTCCCATGTGACCGAGACAGGCTGTTCCTTCCAGCATGTTTTGACTGGGGCCTTTTCCCTCAGCGATCTCCTTTTGCTTTGTCGGATAGTAATGACAATGATAATGATAACTTCATTGCGCACATATTATGCAGGCAGTGCTTTAAGCACTTCACATGGATCAATGGCTATTAGGAAGAAATAGTCATTTATTTCCACTGTAGGTTTTCTCCTCTGGTTGTGATTTGCCATGGGAAGAGAAAGGATAACATGTTTCTTTGTTGTCGTCATATTCACATCCCGTTTTATTCTTGGCCTTGATCACTTTTGTAAAGATATACGTTGGCAAATACTCGTTTAAAGTTTTCTGTGTGCCTTCTCTCTTAACTTAGTTAGAGATGCACAAAACAGCAATTTGGAATAGTACTGTGACTCAAAGCGTAATTGAATCCCATACACTGTGCTTCCACCAGTGAATCTGCATCTTCAAAAGGCCGCTGTCTACACAGTGTCCTCCAGAATTTCCAAAGCAGCATTCAGATGATTACTTGGCTTCCCAGGTGGAACAGTGAAGAATCCACCTGCCAGTGCAGGAGACGCAAGAGACGTGGGTTTGATCCCTGGGTCAGGAAGATCCCCTGAAGTTGTAAATAGGAACCCACTCCAGTATTCTTGCCTGAAGAATTCAATGGACAGAGGAGCCTGGTGGGCTACAGTCCATGGGGTTGCAAAGAGTTGGACACAACTGAGCATGACCACACACACACATTCAAATAGGAACAGGCCTTGTACAATTCAGTCAGCTCTCCTAAAGCCAAATACCGGTGCCTACCTGTGTGAATGCTGACTTATCTAATAAAGTGGTCTGTACTTGATTCATTTTATAGATTACAGTGTACTTTTCCCACTAACAGTTTGTGAAGAAACCACAAACTGTAGGATCAGTTGTCAGTAATTCAAAACTATTATTCTCTTCTAAACAGAGCTAATCTTGCTTGTTATCAATTGTTACTCATCATCGTAGGTATAGAACATTTTGGATAACTTGGCCCATAATATAAACTTCACAGTCTAATTCCATTTTGCATGTATTTTAAATGACCTGAAGGAACTGTTGAAGAATTAACATTTAATCTCTCTGAATCAGAGCATACAATTCGTGGTCAGATGGCACACAGATCAGAGCTATACTTTCCTGGTATGGCTATAAGGCTGTTTTTCTTTGACTCATGACAGCATTTTAAGTTTTCTTTCCTACCTTCTTCGTAGAGAAAACCTAGACAATCATTTTTGTTCTGAGACTAAAATATTTTCCTTCCCCCTTTCCGGTCTATATGTCTTTTATTTCTTTCTCTCGCCTCACTGCTGTGGCTAAGACTCCCCGTATTATGTTGAATGAAAGTGGCAGAAGTGGGCATCCTTGTCTTGTTGCTGAGCTTGCAGGAAAAGCTTTCCATTTTTCACGGTTTAGTGTGTTATCTGTGAGCTTGTTATTAGATGGAGGTGCATTCCCTCTGTGCCCCCTTTGTTGAGAGGTTTTTTTTCCCTCTCACAAATAGGTGTTGAATTTTGTCAAACACTTCTTCTGCATCTGTTGATTATCACATGATTTTTACGCTTCATTTTAAAACGGTGTATCACACTGCCTGATTTGTGGATGTTGACCCATCCTTGCATCCCTGGAATGAACCCTGTTTGATCATGGCATATGACTTTTTAGTGTATTACTGAATTCGCTTGGTTTCTGCTTGTCTGGGAAACTATCTCAATTCTGAATGATCAGTCTGTTGGGTCGAGTAGTCTTGGGAGTTTTCTGTGTTTTTTTCTCAGCACTTTGAATGTATTGTGCCATTCCCTTGTGGCCTTCATTTTTCCTACTGAAAAATCTGCTAGTAATCTTATGGGGGCTTCTTTGTACATAATAAGTTGTTTTTCTCTTGCGGCTTTTAATAGTCTTTCCTTGTCTTTAACTTCTGACATCTTAATTATAACCTTTGTGTGGATCTCTTTGAGTTATTTGAAACACTCTGGGCTCTTGGATCTGAATGTCTGTTTTCTTCCCCAGGTTAAGTAAGCTTTCAGCCATTGTTTCCTTAAATAATTATTCTTCCCATTTGTCTATTTTCCTTGTGGGATTCCCTAGAATGTGAATGCCCGTCCTTTTTGGTGTCGTCTCATAAGTCCCTTAAGTTATCCTATTTTTCGTAAAAATTCTATTTGAAGATGATATATGATATTATATAGAGAAAACCTTAGACTCCATCAAAAAACTGTTTGAACTCATAAGCAAATTTAGTAAAGTCACAGGATTCAAAGTGAATACACAAAAAAACTGCTGTGTTTCTATTCACTAATAATGAAATATCAGAGAAATTAAGAAAACAGTTCCCTTTACAGTTGCATCTAAAATAATAAATTTAACCAAGGAGTGTATACAGAAAACTGCAGGACCTTAATGAAAGGCATGGGAGAAGACACGAATAAACGTAAGGATTTTCTGTGTTCATGATCGGAAGAATTAATATTGTTATAGTTCCTGTTCTACCCAAGGCAAGCTACAGATTTGGTGCCATCCCTGACAAAGTTCCACTGATGTGCTTCACAGAAACAGAACAAATAGTTGTAACATTTGTATGGAACAACAGAAGACCCTGAATGCAAGACTGCAAAGCAGTCTTGAAAAGGAACAAAGCTGGAAGCAACATGCCCCTTAGTTCAAAGTATATTACAAAGCTGTAGTAATTAAAAGAGTCTGGTATGGACATTAAAAACAAACACACAGATCAATGGAGCAGAATAGAAACCCAGGAAAGAAACTCACACATATATAGTCAATTAATTTATGACAGAGGAGCCAAGAATATGCCGTGGGCAAAGAACAGTCTCAAGTAAATGATGTTGGGAAAACTGGACCACTGTCTCATACAATACACAAAAGTTAAGAAAATGGATTAAAATTAAGAAAATGGATTAAAGATTTTAATATAAGACCTGAAATCATAAGACTCCAAGAAGAAAACATAGATGGCAAGCTCCTTGACATAGCTCTTGGTGATGATTTTTTTTGAAACTGTCACCAAAGCAGAGGCAAGAAAAGCAAAAATAAATGAGTGATACTACATCACACTAAAAAGCTTCTGCACAGCAAACCAAACTATTGACAAAATGAACAGACAGTCTAGTGAATGGGAGCAAATTATTTGCAAATCATATATTCAAGGGATAAATATCCAAAATATATAAGGAACTCATAAACTCAGTAGCAAAAAAAAACAATGTGATTAAAAAATGGGCAGAAGATCTGAATAGACATTTTTCCTAAGAAGACATCTTGATGGCCAATAGGCACACGAGAAGACGCTCAGCATCATTATTCTTCAGGGAATTGCAAATCAGAGAACCACAGTGAGCTATAACTTCACACCTGTCAGAAGAGCTGTTGTCAAAAAGATAAAAAATAAAAAGTGTTGCTGAGGATGTGGAGAAAAGGGGACCTTTGTCCACTGTTGGTGGGAGTATGAATGGATGCAGCCACTATGAAAAGTAGTGTGGAATTTCCTCAAAAAATTAAAAATAAAACTACCGTGTGATAGCTCAGTTCTCCTTCTAGGTATTTATCTGAAAGAAACAAAGACATTAACTTGAAAATGATAACTAGTACTCCCATGTCCATTGCAGCCTATGTTTACAATAGCCAAGATATGAAAGCTACCAAAATGTTGGATGAATGGATACAGAGATTGTTTCATATTTAAATATATGTGTATGTATATATTTGTGTATATATACATATGCACATATATACATTCATAATGAAATATCATTCAGCTATTTAAAAACTGAAATCGCGCCTTTGGACAAATGATGGACCCTGAAGGTATTATGCTAAATTGAAATAAGTCACAGAAAAAGATATTTTATGATCTCCCTTATATGTGGAATCTGAAAATAAATTTAAAAATAAAAAAGCTCACAGATACAGAGGATAGGTGATTGCCAGAGGCTGGGAGTGAGAGGTGGGGAAAATTGCTGAACTGGGGTCTTTGTTTGTTTAAATAAGTCTTTAAAATATGTATTTCATATGGCATGTGAAGTGTATATGAATGTATACATATACACAGATTCATATATAAGTTTCTAATTGGGAGGTACCCTCCAGACTGAGACAGTCTTTATGTCTAGCGTGGAAGAGGAGATTTTGGTAATGCTCTCGGTTCTTAGAAACCACCATCTCATAGCATAGCTGTCTGGATATGCTAAGGGAAGGCTCAGTATGTAGAGGGGTTGAGAGTCTGTGCTCGAGTGTGAGACAGCCCCAGTTCAAATCCCTGCTCCACTGCTGATGTGCTGTGTGCCTCAGCCAAGTTCTTTAATCTCTCTTTGTCTTCCTCCTTCCATCCTTCCCCGCAACCATGTCCCATTAGTTCCTTACTCACATCTATCTCAGGGTTGTTGTGAAAATTAAATTAGGTAGGATACGTATAAAGAGCCTACAGCAATCAATGCTTAGCCTGGGAAAACTGAGAGCACAGGGCAGAGTTCCTCTGTTTTCACCAAAATTGCCTAAATGCTCTACTTATGTAGCAAACACAACTGTGAGCGCCAAGCCCAGCTTTATCCTGATGGAGACGGATCCCACATGTGACTCTGATCATCTGTTTTCTTGCAGAGGCGTCACTCTGTTAAAGATGTTTTGGGAAGTTTAGCAATACGTCACCATTTTCAAAAATCAGAGAAATTCAAAGGTCCTTATTCAATACTGAGAGGTCAACATTCCTAAAACTCCCTTTGTTTCTTCCCAGTCTACTTTACGCAGAGTATAAAAAGCAGTGATGGAAATGGCAGAATTTCCTTCCTAGAGAGATGGGGGGCCTCTATGGCTCTGGGAGTTCCTTATGGTCGTAGAAGTTCCCTTGACAGTACATCTGCCTTTGGGGTGATGGCCTGCCTCCAGCTGGTGGCAGTGCTTCTGAAATTTATTTTTTCCCATTTGCAAAACATTTTGGAGAAAAATTGAGAAAGCGAAAATGCCTTTGGTATCTCATAGTCTGCTGTCCAACAAGATATGACGTGTATTATCCATGAGTCAGGTTTGTGCTGTCAGGGAGGGAGCAGAAGAGAAATTCCAGTTCGTCTCTCCTGAGTGGAGTCTGTTAATTTTCTCATTCGGCACATGGCTCTTTCATGCATTCACTTCTTCCCTCCCCTCTCTTCCTCCCTTTCAATACTTTGTGGGCAGTAAGCTTATAACATGTGCCATCACAGCTGCTGTGTCTAGGGGTCACAGTGGGGTTAATAATGAGATGCGTAGTGGTGATTCTGTAAAACCCATTTCAGGTTAAAAAATGGCATGTTTTATACTGAGTCTGATGTTAAAGGTGGTTCACTCATCCTTTGGTGATGGCTGGGGTTAAACAAATTTCAACACAAATTCTCCTTGGTGTGAGAAACAGGGTCCTGGGTCTTCCAGCCTCCATCTGGGTTAACACTGGCCGTTTCAGCGCAGAATCACCTCCTTAGCCATCACAGGGTCAAGGCAGAAAGATCTGGGGAAAGGACTCAGACTTCATAGAGTGTGGTTCGTGGATGCTGGTGGTTGTGGTCCAGGCTTGTCTTTGTCACTGGGAGGTGGTGGGACTCATCATGAGGGTGGTGACAGCTGCCGCCAGGGGCGTCTGTAGCCCCTTCCCATGCCGTCACCTCCACAGCCTTTGCGGAGGTGGGGGGGTGCCTTTGTCCCATAGTTATGTCCTCATATTCATTTCTGTGAGCCACAGCCAGGCTCCTGGTGACGCACCCAAGGCTGATATGTTCCAGAGTGAGAAGCAGCAGGTCCTGCCAGCAGTAAGGGCCTCAGATCTAGGGCCCTTGTGAATGTGGCGGAGGTGCTGAGGGAGGGCCAGGGGCCGCGCACTCACCATTAGGAGGCAGGCTACGGGGTGAGGCTTCCTGGAGGCTGGAGCCCTGGCCGCTGACAGCCTCCTGAGAGAGCGGAGGTGTGGGATGAAACTAGCCCAAGCCAGAGAGGAGGGCCCACAGGTCAAGAGGCCCTGATCGGCCCCCGAGAGGCAGCAGCTCGGTGGGCTGCAGTTGTAGTGCCCTTTGCTTTCATGATCAATACTGAATACTCAGATGTAACTGAAAGTAACAGCCAGTTTTTCTCGAATCTGCTCGACTAGTCCCCCTTTCATCAGACTTCATTTGCATTTGTTTGTTTGATTGAAATATAGTTGATAGACAGTGTTATATTAGTTTCAGGTGTATAGCAGAGTGATTCAGGTATACATATATATGTATGTATAATTATATATATTCCTTTATTCTTTTCTATTATAGTTTACTCCGAGATATTGAACATAATGCCCTGTAATATACAGTAAATCCTAGTTGTTTATCCATAGATTTCATTTGCCTTTAAGTAAGTAGGACTAAATAGAAACCAACAAGTTACCCAATACCTTACTATGGAACATGAGATACCATGTCACTGTTCTGTAATAAAATGGAAAACAAATTCACATGCAAAGCAATCTTCAAGGAAATGGGTTTAGAAAAGGCTTTCTTCATAGACACGTAAACTTGATGGACTCGGTGACATGCGCTGCCGTGAAGCAGATCTGTTTCCAAAATACTTGATTTTGCCGTTTCCCTGGACAGGCCCTCTGCTGTGGGGAACCTGGAGTAGGACAGCCCAGGCCCTGCTGTGGTCTTTGCTCCAAGGGCAGCCGAGCTGGACTCAAGTCTTAAGACTCCCTGGGCTTCCCAGGTGGCGCTAGTGGTAAAGAACCCGCCTGCCGATGCAGGAGACAGGAAGAGTTGAGGGTCCAACCCCTGGGTCAGGATGGTCCCCTGGAGAAGGAAATGGCTACCCACTGCAGTATTCTTGCCTGGAGGATGAATCCCATGGACAGAGGAGCCTGGCGGCCTATGGTCCGTAGGGTCTCAAAGAGCTGGACACAGCTTAGTGACTTAGCACTCATGCTTCAATTCACTGCTGCTGTTCCTCCAGGCCTCAAGGAAGCCACCCTGTCAGTGCCACTGGCTTGAGGTTATAAATCCCTAGGCTCCTCTGACTGTGTAAACAGATCGTAACAATGCAGACCGGTGAAGGTTTCTTCAGACCCCGCTGATCCTGTGTAACCATGGAGATGCAGCCTCGGAGTAATTAACATGCCTCTTAACATACATGCGATGAAATGTCACTCGGCTGTTGAAAAGAACAAGATGATGCCGTTTGCGGTAACACAGATGACCTAGAGATAGTCATACTGCGTGAAGTAAGACAGAGACGAATATGATCGCTCATACGTGGAATCTAAAAAAAGTACAAACGGACTTGCTTATAAAACAGAAATAGGGTCACAGATGCAGAAAACAAACTGTTGGTTACCAAGGGGGAGAGGAGGTGAGATAAAGTGAGAGATGGGGGCTGACATATACACACTACTGCGTATAAGGTAAGAATCCGCCATATAGCACAAGGAACTCTGCTCAGTACTCTGAAATGGCCTGTGTGGGAAAAGGATCTAAACAAGAGTGATGTGCGCATAACCGGTTCAGGCAGGAGACTGGAACAGCAACGCCGAGCTCTTGGGCCCTTCCTCCCATTACTGCTGTTGCATGCCCAACTGCAGAGCATGGCGCACACCCCGCCCTCCAGCTCGGGCTGTAGAGGTGGCCAGTGTCCCCATCGTGATAACAGCTGTGTTGCCAAGCTGCAGTTCTGCGGCCACGGGTGTCATCTTCAGTCCTCGAGGAGGGCACTGAGGGTGTGGCCTCTGGCTGCCAGCCCAGGGCCGTTCTGTTTCAGGGCTGAGATGTGTGCTGTTTTCTCTGTGCTTGAGCTCCTCTGATCGGGAGCTTATCCCTGACGGTGGGTCTTGTAGCGCTTTGTTATTTGGGGTTTGGTGAATGGTCTCTGGCGACACGCGTTGCGCCGTCTGTTGGTCAGGATGCATCATCTTTCATTAGGAGCGGTGCGGCTTCGTTTCTCTGACCCTCTGCCTTCAGGTAGGTTGTTCCTTCCCTGAAACGCCCTTCACTCAAGTCCTGGTTAGCATCAGGGTCCCCTCAGGATTGAGCCTGACCATCGCTCCAGCTGAGATGCGTTCTGCACTTGCCCTTCCTTTGTGCCGGGTGTCTCTCTGAGTCCCCACGCCATGTGTGGAAAATGCCTGGTGTGTCTCTCTCTACCCTTACGTTAGACACTGTTGTGATGAGAATTCTTGTTTACCCATTATTCCCACCATGTAACAGAGCGGAATGAAGTGAATGTGTGAGTTGTCTTGGCACCCTGCTGAGGTGAATCTTTGACACCATTTCCTGTTACAGAGGAGGAATCTCCCTATATTATAAGATTATATTATATTGAAACTTTAAACTGGAATGCCCCCTCCTTTGCAGGAACTTCCCTCCTCCACTCAACAAGTTCTCCCAAAGTTCTTGGAATCATAAGACTGTGAGGAAGTGACATAACGTTACGAGGATGACTCCTCCAAACCTTTTTTTTTTTTCCTTCCTTGACATTTACATCCTGTACCTGATCGGGAATTTGAAACTCAAATGAACTGTTCGTGATAATGAGCCATTCCTAATACTGTCCTGATTGAACACCTCTCTCCAAGAAGGTCAAGGCGCTTTACGTTTTATCACAGTTGGTTTCAGAACATCCCTGGAGTAGGGTGACCACCCATTTAAAATCACCTTGGTCTGACAATCCAGATCTCCATAAGGAGATCTCTCCTTCTCCTCTCCAGATCCAGGAGTTCAAGTTCAGAGAAACCCAATTCAAGGCCAGAGTGGCCCCGGCTGTTTCATTGCTACCGGTGGTACATTCCTGAGCCTTCTGGATAGTCTTAGATCAGAATCAGGGTCAGTTCTCAGCAACAGCAGGAAAACCCAGAGTCAAGTGTTCGCACAGTACCCATGGTGGAGTTCTGTTGGTGAAGTGTGGTGGGAAGGCAGAGGAAGACTGCTTTTCCCCAAGGGGCACTGCTGGCGCCTCCAAGTGAGTGTCTCTCTGGCTCCGGCAGCTTCTCCTCGTAGGCTCAGGAGTCCAGACACCACGGTGGGCATTTGTGGGGGAAGCCAAGCGGTTTGTGGGAATTGGCCCTGGTTGAAGAGTAGGGAACTCTGATTTCTGACCCCAGCTGTGTGTCCTTTGTGGAGTCCCTTGTCCCTTCAGATATTGAGAGTACTGGGCGAGATGATTCCCAGGGCCCTTGGCAGCTTTAGGCAAATGAGTCTGTCCTTGCAGCTCCCAGTTTCCTCATCCTGCCCTCTGTGCACATCGCTGATGGATCTGAGGGCTCACAGCACTCTCTCTCTACTGCTTTTCTGATTCTCGTCACCAGCTTTCTCCTTTGTTTACGTGCATGTCAGTCACCATGTTGGGTGGGCAGCGTCTTGAAGGCAAGAGTCCTATTCATTGAATTTTTGTGTCCTATATGTAATGTTGGTACTCTTATCTCTCCTGTTCCTTTAACCTGTGAAATTCATCTGAGTCTTCTCAGCTTATTGACCTGTACAAGTGTTCCCTGTCTGGAAAGACTCCACCCTCATCAGCCACCAAGCCTCCTGTCTTCCTCCCTGCCGCCTCCTAGAACAAATCTCAAAGTGATTGTCTGAATCTGTCATATCAACCATTACCTTCCTGCTACCCTCCCACCACGTGCACGCTGGCCTCCTGGCCCCCACTCCCCCTCAGAAGCTCTTTTGATCAATTAAAAATCTGTATTGCCAGATGCAGAAGGACCATGGGGCACGTGGATCGCAGCATCTGACAGCACTCGCCCTGGCCACCACCTTGTCCTTGAAACTCTCCCTGGGTGGTGCCTGTGGGGCACGCGGTTCTGTTCCTGCTTCTCTGGGCTGGCCCCTGCTCTGCCTCTGAAGACTCTTCTTCCTGCTGTCCCTTTGGTGCTGCCCTTGGCTGTCATCTCCCTTCTCTCACTTCCTTCTCTGGACAGTTTCAGCCACACCTGTGGCATCAGCCCGCTCCCAGAGCCGTCCTGACAGTCGAGACCCATGTTTCCAGCTTCACACCAAGTGCAGGGCGTCCTGACCTGTGCCCCTCAGTCTCTGCCCACCGCCTCCCCAGCCAGCTTTCTCGTGTTTTCCCTGCTGAGGCAGTTACTTGTAGGGCACGGCGTTATATGCAGGACGCAGAGGTGAGGTAAACAGGCCGGGCCCCAGCTTCGTGTCCAGCTGTCCAGGCCTGGGCTTCTGCCACCACCAGCCAGTTCCCTCTGAGGTTCAGGCCTTCCCCAGCTCCCGGGGGCTGTTCGTAGTCAGTCGCCTCTGAACTGCGCCCCTCGCCTCCTGAGTCTCCACCCTCCAACGCTGCAGCCAAAGGTGGCTTTTCAAGAAAGCAGATGGGATCTCATGGCTTTGCTGCTTAAACATTCCATACCTGATCGCTGACTTTTAGGTGAAATTGCAATGCCTTAGCCTGTGAGATGGTCAGCAGCCTGGACACCAGCTGCCCCGGCACCCCTTCTCATGTCCCCCCTTCCCCCCCACTGACGCAGATACTCACACTGTGCTCTGCCTCCAGGAGGGCCAGGGGCCTCCTCACCACCGTGTCTGTATGTGGGACAGTCCACCGGCTGCCCTGCCTCTGCTGGCAAGTCCGCCAGCCTTTAGGACTCAAAGCAGACGGGCCCTTTGCCACAGCACCCCCACGGCCCTCACCAGGCAGAGTGAAGTGCCTGCTCCCCTGGACTCCCGCAGCCCCTTTTCTGAAAAGACAAGGCTGCTTACTGACCCCTAAGCGTTCCACTCTCATGCTGGTCTCTTCTCTACAAATTGAACGTATTAATGAGTGGAGTGGGAATACAAGTAGACCCCACACCTCAAGGCCTGTGTTCTGTGCATAAGAGCATCTTGCCTTGGAGCGTAAACGAAGCAGCTCTGAATTATTTAGCCTCTCATCCCCCGGTATTGCTCTCTCGTCCTCTTCCTCTAGTGTTTGGAAGACCCTGGCAGGCATTAGGTGCACGTGGTCTCAACCGCCCGATAATCACTTCCCATCATTTCGGTGCCAGAGCCAAGTAGCATTCCCCTTTCATTTAAATTAGATAAAACCCAGAGCTGTGGCTGGCAAGTGAGGGAAGTCCACTGGGGAAATTAAAGGTTCAGACAGAATGGGACCCATTATAATAAAAGCATTTGCACAGCCACTGATTCCATCTACCCCGTGGCGTCGACAGTCCTTGGGGTAGGATGAAATATGAAGCAAGAGAGCCCGTGAAAGTCATTTGAGGAATTTATTTTAATTGGAAACGGTGGCAGCGTTCTGTGCTTGGAGTCAACTCTGCAGATCACGCACAGGAGTGTGATTGGCATCATTTAAAGAGCATGGAGCATCTTGTTCCTCCAAGATGCAGGATCTTGGTCCCACGTTGTCTCAGGTGCTTTCTCCACCTACGTGCACACTGAATGTGATTGTCAGCCCCTCCCTCATCCTTTACTCCCTCCCTCTCGCCTTCTGTCCATTCTTTCACTGCCTTTGCATTCCTGTCTCATACTTCATGTTTAATAAAAGTTAGATGATGACACCTAAATCAATCAATGGGTCAACCTGCGAATTACTCAGAACTCCAAAACCCAAGAAACAGCCATGCAGCAGATATAGAATGACCAGGAGAAAAATGGACCGTTTGTAATAATACAAAATAATGATAGCTGTTTTTTCCCATGCCTCATTTGTTAAACACATCACATGCATCTTCTCTGATAATTCTCTCCACCCCTACTGTATAGATGTCACCTCCATCTTACAGATGAGGCGACTAAAGCTCAGAGAAGACGCTTGCCCAAGGTCACGCCACTGTAATGAACAGCAGAGCCAGAATCACCTGTCAGATCCAGGCAGAAACCACACTGAGTGGTAGAACCAGGTTTTGAACTTGAGCCTGACTGCAAAGCTCACGTGTTAAGTAAGATACCACGTCACAGAGCCCTGGGACTTAAAAGCATCCTGTTGCTGAACGTCAAACACATGCTTGCATTTAGTATATAATAGTTTCTGTTAACTGAGAGAGGTCTCGTTATTATTTAAATGCCCTTTTAAAGGTATCTGTAGTCTTGCTGAACAGCATGGGGTTTCTGAGACTGTTGAACTGTTGTTCAATCTGCCTTACCGTCTCACTTTTCTATTTTTAGATGCATCATCCCATTCAGATGAAACCTGCAGATAGTGAAAAATCAAACGGTAGGTGGTGACCAATTGTCTCCTATTAATGTCTGTTTTCTTAAGCACAGAAGTGAGGCTGGCGGAGGGAGGGGGTGCGGGGAGGAGCTGGCTGTTTCTCTGGGGAAGGAGGAGAGCTGTGCTCCAGGAGCTTCTGTTGGGGTGGGCACCTCTGGAGAAACGTGAACTTCAGTCCCCTCCCTCCTGTATCTGCTGTAAAGACCTGTGAAGATGCTACAAGTAGCAGTTTTCCGTGTCCCTCTGTTTGGGACGTGATCGGGATGGTGACCCTGTGGCCTTTGGCTCTTGTCTACCTCCTCTGACAGTGGCACAGGCGCCCGAGAGGGAGGGATGACACCAGGCAGAGAAGCCAGGTGAGGAGGGCCTCGCCCACCAGGACTTGGGCTGTCTTTTTTTCCCCCCTTTCCTTTGGTCCTCTGGCTTTGAGAGTGTCTGATTGCACTTTTCTCTAGGTTGTATCCATGCATTTGCATCTATATTCATTCAGAATTCAGTCTGCTGGTTAATAAACACACACTTAAGTGCAAAAAAAAAAAAAATTATGTATGCATTTGATGCGGTCCGTGGAATAATGGACTTGCCTCTCCATGACACCGGAGGGTTGATGGGCACGTTTCTCTCTGGAGTTTCTGCTTCCACTTGTGCAGACTGCCTCTCCCCATTTTGTTCTTGGGATTGACTGAATGTGTGTTAGAGGAATCTCCTGCCTTCCTGGAGCCCAGCACCCCCATCCCACAAGACTGACACAATCAGCGTGGCTTCCGGCCTCCAGGCAGCTCTGCACCTCATTAATTAGTCATGGGGCAGAAGGCAGGCACTCGGAGATCCGCATATCCGCATGTGTAAATTATGATGAGGCTCTGCCTCTCCACGAGGTGTGTTTTTGCTGATTGTAGCGCATCCCATTTTCTGGCCACATCAACTGGAAAGTTTTGAAGGAAGTTCCCTTTCATATGGGGAGGCTGCCAGCACTGGATTCGCCTGTCGGGGAGTAAACGTTGGTGCTTCACCGCCATCCTGACCAGCCGCACCCTTCTCTTTGGGTTTGATTCCCTTTTTCCTACAGTTCTTTATCACAGTCATGGTGTTGGGTGTCAGAGGGTCTAAAACCCGCCACTGCTTTGTTGTGGGGTCTTAGTCCACTTGCTTCATCCTTTGTTTGACGATTCTTCGTCAGTTACTTTCTCTGCCGGGCAGGTTGCCAGGGGCCGGGGCTGCAGCAGTGAATTTTTAAAAGCAGAAAAGGATGCAAAAGACACTGTCCCTTCCCTCCTGGAACTCGTGTCCGTTGTCACTGGTTTCAGTATCTGACAGTAACAGAGAGACTGGACTTCAATCTCATTCATAGAATAGAAATAAAGGTAACTGCCTCTCAGAGCTGAGCTTTTTTCCTAGATGTTTGGGATAGTGCTATAAGAGACTGAGCGCTTGTATAAAGTGTTGCTTGGCGTCTCCACCCCCATTCTTCCCTGGCCCTTAGGGTCCTGCACCCAGGGCATCTGCCCAGGCAGAAGGCAGGCTCCCTGAGCCCACACGCTCCAGGTGGGCATGCCTGCAGTCCGTTCTCTTCCTCTTGGGAGAGGGGAAGGATGGAGCTGGTATTTGTGGGATGAATCAGCAAAGGTCATGCTGGCGTGTCCAGCCACCAGGAGATGCTCCCTGTCCTTTGGCTCCATAATCCTCCAAACTGTCAGGACACCAGTCATGGGATCAAAGTCTGCAGAAGAGGCTTCATTTGAGCCTTAGGCCATCGTGATAAACCTGACAGAGAACCGAGTTGGAAATGTGTGACTTAAAATACCTGAAGAGTCGAACCAAGAGAAGGTTTCTTCTGCATTGCCTGCTGGGCAGGTACAAACCGTGGCTGTCCTCTGGACACTGAGGGTGGGGTCTGCTTGGGGTCTGGAACCACAGCAACAGGGTGCAACTGCCAGGGACACACCCCGTTTTGCACAGTCTCAGAAGCCAAGCAGGACTGGGCACTGTTTACTAAGATGAGCAAATACCCAAAAATGCCAGCTCTCAAGAAGCACCCTCTTTCGAGGAGCCCGGACTTGACCCCTGACCGTGCACTTGTTGGCTGTGACCTTGGGCAAGTTCCTCTAACCTCACCCAGCCTCCAAGTCTCCAGCTGTAAGAGGGGCTGTGGTCCTCTAGTCTGTGCTCTGCCCGTAAGGCCCACCTGACAGTGTCATCTCACAGTTGACATCTGCAGAACTTAAGGTCACACCTGGTGCAAGGTGAGCATCCACTCGGCTCTGCTGAGGACATAACTCTAGCCCTCAGAGGCAGCTTCTCTGGTGCCTCCTGGCCCTTCCAGAGGCTGGCCCTTGCAGCCTTGGGCTCTTCCTGCCAAAGCTTAGATCTGAACACACAAAGGAAAACCCACAAACCTTCTTTCTGGGCCATTGGTCCCTTGGCTTGCAGATTGAACTTCATTTTCTGAATTTTCATTTAAGAAACAAAAAGTCAAATAGTATAAAGGGACCGAAGGTGGCTTTTAAAGAGCTCTTCTTCACGGAGGCTCCCGCCTTGCATAGTCATGAGCAGACTTCAGGGTTCTCCTTGGACCTGAGTGGAAGGAGAAAGGTATTATGTCCCAAAGCCAGGGATATACGCTGCAGGCCTTTTCTGATGTCACATGGCATTTTTGACAGGTAAGCATAGTTTCTGAGAGGCTTCCCTGGTAGTTCAGCTGGTAAAGAATCCGCCTGCAATGCCGGAGACCCCAGTTCAGTTCCTGAGTTAGAAAGATCCCCTGCAGAAGGGAATGGCTACCCACTCCAGTGCTCTTGCCTGGAGAATTCCATGGACAGAGGAGCCTGGCGGGCTACAGTCCATGGGGTCACAGAGTCAGACACGACTGAGAGACTTTTACTTTAACTTTTCACTTTTTCATAGTTTCTGCAGCTCAGAGAGCATCAAGATTTCTTGGGCTCAGATGCTCAAAATAGCTCCTGTGGCTGTGAAAGAAGTATAATGAGCTCTAATTGCACTTTTTTTTTTTTCTGAGTTTGCTGACATTTATGGATGGCACAAAGGACTCATCATAGTGAGACAGTTACTCTCTTCATTATCAGTGTGTTCAGATTTCTCCAACTTCATATTTGCTGAGCAAGATTCATCACAGATTCATTAGTGATGTACAAATGAACTCCAGAAAAGCAATCACTCCTTTAAGCTTTTGTCCACTCAGGGATTCTGATAGAGGGAACCTCTGTGCTGGGCCCAGAAATGTGGTTTGTTGTTCAGTTACTAAGTCATGTCCGACTCTTTATGACCCCATGGACTGTAGCCCACCAGGCTCCTCTGTTCATGGGATTTCCCAGGCAAGAATACTGGAGTGGGTTGACCTTTCATTGTCCAGGGATCTTCCCGACCCAGGGATCGCACCTAGGTCTCCTGCATTGCAGGCAGGTTCTTTACCACTGAGCCATCAGGGAAGCCCCGCACCGAGAAATGTGAGTCTGCTCTCGTATGTGTTCCCTGCACTTGACTGTTTTCTGGAACAAACCTGCGAGATCTCCAGCCTTCCCGGAACCTGCGCTTCCAGTGGCTCCGGCGTCAGCTGTAGCCTCCAGCACATTTATGCAGACTCCCAGCATTTCATCAATACTTCACGTTCTTGCGCTTCTACTGCACCAGGCATCCAAATAAAAAGGTCCTACTCTGGACCAGCAATAAAACATCAGGGACTTTGAGAAGAACACACTGAACATATGCCCGGGTCTCAACAGCACCCACCTTTTGTGGCTGTTTTTCCCTTGCACCTGGTTGAGTGGGCAGTATAGGAAGAACGTTTGAGGAGGCGTGGATTATTGCAGGGACCAGCCACACTCACACACACACACTCTTCTTCGTTCTCTCTCCCATCAGAGGGCCTGTTTCCAGCTTTTAATCCTCCATCGGTTTGAAGGCAGTTACTGAGTCTGAAGTCAGTCCAGCAGTGGGTGATGAGGAAGTCGTGGTGGTCGCCTTTGGCTCTGGACTTGGGGTCCCAGGGGCTGGAGCCATGTGTACTTCTGAGGTCATGCTCCTAGCTTCAAGGATTCTTTTTTGACTCTGTGGACAGAATGTTCAGGTTCATTCTGCTTTAACTTCCAGCCTCACGGCCTGTCAAGGGTCCCAAGAGCCTCACATCCAGAAATGCCACTTAAGCCCCCATCTCTTTCCTCAAGGCCTCTGAAACCTCCAGTGACCGGCCATCCAGTTCCAGGCTCACGAGAGCCAGTATGAGGGGATGCTGTCTGTCCAGGGAGGGCGAAGCCTGTAGAGATGGGGATCTGGGTGTCCCCCTGCAGTCACTTGCTGATGCACTGGAAAAGGAAGAAATCATTTTGAAATTCAAAGTAGACTCTGCCATTCAGAGGCCGTAATTAAATGCCGTATGTTAGCACCAACACATTGGAAAGTTGTTAATGAATTCAGGCCTCCCTGAATACAGGTGCGACTTTGACAGGTTGTACACCAGGGTATTAGCACAGACTTACAGTTGGGGGTGGGGGCGCGTTAAAAATTAAGTTTCTAGTCCATGAACTTAAAAAGTCCCCAGGTACCTGTAATATTAACCCTTCTTATTTACCCTGTGGAAGGGGAGCTGGCAGTGATCGCTGCTGTGAATCCACTGCCGGCATTTGTGGCCACCCCGACTGTATAGCCCCTGGTGTAAGAAGCATTTCCCCTCATTCATTCATTGGTTATCTAAAGGAAGATGGACTTTTCCTCCAGAGGGCAAAGACATTATCTTTTTTTTTTAGTTTCCCTAAAGCACTTAGCAGAACATTATGGATGTGGTAGGTTTATTTAAGCACCTGGCATTCTTGTGGATGGAAAGAAAATTAGTGAGCTATGTAACTGCTTGGGAGTACTTAGGCAAGGCCCAGCAGAAAATGCATCTAACGTTGATGAAAAAGTTAAGTGAATTCAGGATGATTATGTTTATTTAACATGTTGACGGAACTGTTCGGCGATACTTAGAATGGGAATCTGAGGAATAAATTTCAGGAATAAATTTTCACTGGAAGATCCAGGAGAACTCAAGGAGAGGAAAGCTCAGTGTTTGTAGTTATTCCCATTTTGCCACGATAGTAAACAAGGTCCAACTGTTAAAACGACAGAGCAGCTTTGGCTCAAGAGATTGCTGCCATTCAGGTTCCCATATACATGCACACACGTGGCACCACACACACACATGTCCACTTACACATGCATACACACACATGTCCACTCACAATGCATGCACACGTGCACACACATTTCCATTCACACATGCATACACACATGTCCACTCACAATGTATGCACACGTGTCCACACGCATGTCCACTCACACATGCATACATGCGCGTTCACACACATATGTCCCCACACGTCCACTCACATGCATGCACACGGGCATGTCCACACACATATGTTACACACACATCCACGCACAGGGAAGGAAGTTAGCACTTTCAGTAGCATGAGGATGGTGTAGATTTTCTTTAAGCTAATACTTGTTATTGGAAAAAGTGACAGTGATGTTTCCTCCCTCTGCTTGTCAGAGTTTACCCCTCCATTGAGCCTAGGAAGTCAGGATTTCTTAAGTGGTTTCCTTTTTTCTTTTAATGTTCTTATAGGAAGAAATCATTTTTTAGCTTCCTCAGGAGCTGCATGTTTAGGTGGCTCTAGCATTCTCCCACCCCAGCAAAGCTCAAACCCTGAGACCTGTTGTGGTTAAAGACTGTAATTATAGGTTTACCAGGGAAACCAAGGACCAACTGGGACTTTATCCCTCGCTTTTGTTTGAAAGAACCAAAACTGGATTCTTCTGGATAAGAAGAAATACAACAGAAATTAGCTTTGTACTCATCAAGATATCAGCCATAGCTTCTTGAGGGTGGGAGTCCCAGAGATGAGGGTGGGAAGGGGTCGGGACAGTTCCCCTCCTGCCCTAAGTTTCCCTCCCTCCTCAGTCCCATTTCCGTCAGTCCTGTCTTCCCCTTCTGGTTCACGGGAATGCCTCATACTGTCGGGGCCCTCACACTGGAGCTCAGAAGCTCCCGTTGCCAAGAAGCCATCCTCTCTGGTATCTGATGCTTCTAGAAATGCTTGGATCCTTGGGCCAACCCAACCTTCGACTTAACTGTGCTTCACCAGCTCCTACTAGATGACCGGGAGTCCACTCACTCTGACAGGAGAAAAAAAGGTTTCTTAAATTAAAAAATCTTCATCTGCACAAAGTAACTGGGGTTCTCCATGGGCTCTGCCAGGAATCAGAGCCTGTGATGCCCATTGCTTCCTCGACAAGTCTCAACAGGGTCAAGGGCCCTGGACCACTGGTGACCTTCCTTCCGCACTGAGCCCCTCTCTGCTGGTGAAGCAGAAACTCATACATATGACTCTCCAGTAAGGCTGCCTGCCTCTGCACACCCCAAGGACTGTCCTTGTTCTACCCTAACTCTGCGCCTTGTCTGATTAATATGTGATGTCCCCAGCCCACTACCAGTCCATCCAGACCCTGCCAATACTTCTTAAAGTCCAGCTTCAATTCCACATCTAATGTCAAGCCTTTCTTAATCTCTGGAGCACAATTCATAGTTCACAGGGATTGTGGAATTGTGGTTTTCAGCCTAAATTCCTTGGAACCCTCTTTTCTCTGCATTGTCTTGGGAGCTGCGACTGGTATGGAGAGAGGGGCTAGTAGAAAGGGATTCTGAAGTCCATGAGCCTCCAAACCCAAGTGCTTCAGTTCTGTTCTGTTCTGTTCTGTTTAGTCGCTCAGTGGTGTCCGACTCTTTGCGACCCCGTGAACTGCAGCACGCCAGGCCTCCCTGTCCATCACCAACTCCCAGAGTCCACCCAACCCATGTCCATCGAGTTGGTGATGCCATCCAACCATCTCATCTCTGTCGTCCCCTTCTCCTGCCCTCAATCTTTCCCAGCATCAGGGTCTTTTCCAATGAGTCAGCTCTTTGCATCAGGTGGCCAAAGTACTGGAGTTTCAGCTTCAAATTCAGTCCTTCCAATGAAAACCGAGGACTGATCTCCTTTAGGTTGGACTGGTTGGATCTCCTTGCAGTCCAAGGGACTCTCAAGAGTCTTCTCCAACACCACGTTCAAAAGCATCAGTTCTTCGGTGCTCAGCTTTCTTTATAGTCCAACTCTCACATCCATACATGACCACTGGAAAAACCATGGCCTTGACTAGACAGACCTTTGTTGGCAAAGTAATGTCTCTGCTTTTGAATATGCTGTCTAGGTTGGTCATAACTTTCCTTCCAAGGAGTAAGTGTCTTTTAATTTCATGGTAGGCGAACCATATAACCAGGCTGCCTTCTCTCCATCACTTGAGAGAGAGAGGAAAGAAAAGAAAAAGAATGGAAACCTTCATTCCATGGATGATAAGACTAAGGTCCAGAGAGGTCTGCTTAGCCCCCAAGGTCACCCATCACCTTCTGGGCAGCGCTGGAGTGAGGACCAGGGTCCCCAGCTCACAGCACTGGCCTCCTCTCCTAGCCTCATCTGCCTTCTCCGGACTTGCCAGAAACACAGTGGAGGGAGCAGAACCCCAGGCTGGAGAGGGGACCGGATCCTGGTCCAGGTCAGGCTACCCACTTGTGGAAGGTCCCCTGGCTGGACCCTTCCCCCTGCTGGGCCTTGGGCGTCTCTTTAGAGTCACACAACATGTCTTTCAAGGCTGTTGCTTCCAGCCTGGGATTCTGTGACTGCAAGCTCTTAGCCCCTGAGTGCCACCCTGTCCAATGTAGCAGTCACATGCGGCTTTTAAATTAGTGAAAATTATGTCACAGGAAGAATTCACCTTCTCGCGCACAGTGGCCAGCTTTCAGAGTGCTCAGTGGCCTCAGGCAGCTTTAACTACTGGGGTGGACGTCACAGACCAGACTCCCCCTTCTTGCCGAGCTCTCCTGGATGGCGTTGCTTCAGAGGAAACCAGTCTTTCTCCATTACATCAACAGATCGTCCGTTCCAGCTCCTGGAAGACACAGACCATGGAGTCTGACTTCGGTACCTGAAGCAATTGGCCCTGGCAAGTCTCAAATACACTCTTGCCAGTTAGAGGATAATGAGATACTTACTGTCCAGGGAAAGAGTAAGAGAAACAGGAATGAAAGCCAATTAAATAGCAATGACAAGATTATAATACAGATAAAAAAGAATCCCTTAAGCTAGGACTTTCCGAAGTGCTGCTGTAGCTGGCCATTTTTTATTATTATTTTTATTATTATTATTCTAAGAAATGAAGTGAAACATGGAAAATAAGCAAGCCGTCTCCCTGAGGGCTTCTAGGATGATCTTGTGCACTCTCCTACAGAAGGCTGTGTTGAAATCCATAGTAGTCCTGCCTTTGAGACTAAGCATATGCTGTTATCCTGAGCTCAAGCACATTGGTTTAGGGGGAAAATCTCCCAGGTCATCAGGAATAAACCTTCCCTGATCTCTACCCACTGTCAGCTTCCAAGGTTAGACTTTGTGCGTTGTTGCCCTGACACCCAAATGCATTTCTGTACATCATGAATCCTACGTCCCAGACTTCCCTGCTGGTTTAGTGGTTAAGACTCTGAGCTTCCACTTCAAGGGGCACAGGTTCGATTCCTGGCCGGGGAACTAAGGCCTCCCATAAGATCCCACATGCTGTGTACAGCCACACACACACACACACGCACATGCACGCACCTCCAAAAGGACAGAATAGTATTGTTCCTTCCTTATGCTTTTGTTGTTGTTGATAGATTTCACCCTGAGACGGAGCCCACCCCCCACACGAGATTCTCAAATAACTGCAGCCACACTCACCTGACTGCAGTTGCCTTCATCTTTAATCATAATGTGCAGACCACGTGTGCTGCCCTGGGTGGGGCTGTGTAGCCAGTGCTATGGACAGAAGGCCATTGCCCAGCCCCCTGGAGAAATTCTCATCTCTTCTCTCCTGTTCTCGTCTGGACCCCCAAGGACGAAGCCGTTTGAAATGAGGGAAGGAGAATGTTTTCTTCCGTCAGTGCTTTGTTAAAAGCTTTGGTGACCACTTTTTCACTCAGTTTCTGTTGTTTTTCCTCTCCTGACCGTTCTCTTTCCCTGTCACTCAAGTTAGAAGAACATCTATCCCCCACCCGCAACCACAAAACAAAATTTGTATCCCTAAATACCTCTGTGCAAGGGTATCACTTGGCGGTTACCCAGAACTTTACCATTTTAGTGAACATATTACTGTTTGCTTAAAAATGGGAGGGAAAGGACTTAAAAACAGTGTCCCTTGGAGATGTTTTATTAGTGTACAAACTCCTGGCGTTGGAATAGGAGCTGAGACGCTGAGGAAGGGCCGGGTGGGAGGGCAGAGGTGGCCTGTTCGTGGCCTGGGCGTCTGAAGATTTAGCCTCGGGGCCCGGTCGGAGGTGGTGATGAAGCGTTGCCTGCAAGGAGTAAGATGAAATGGCCTTGGCTCATTCATTATTTCTATCTCCTAGCCGTGGAAGACAGAAAATTGTTCATAGGAATGGTTTCGAAGAAATGTAACGAGAATGATATCCGGGTGATGTTTTCTCCGTTTGGCCAGATAGAAGAATGCCGGATCCTCCGGGGGCCCGACGGGCTGAGCCGAGGTGAGTGTGCCGTCTGCAGCGTCTCTGCCCTTCTGCGCTAATTGGAGCCCCGCGTCCCAGCCGAGGTAGACGCAGCCCCGTGCACGGCCGGAGGTCGCCCCAAGACACGCCCCACGGGACGAACTTAGCCAGCCCGAACTTTTCACCGTGGCGCGGATGATCACCTCTTATTTCTTGAGTCGAGAAGGTCCTGGTGCCAGCATATTAGCTCAGGTTATCACTGTCAGTCAGGAGGCCTTCAGGCTGCCCTGTCATTACACGTCGCTTTTCAGTCTCAGATTAGAGGAGATTGGGGACGGGTGGGGGAGAGACTTGGCGGGCGAGAGGGAATGTGTGCCGCTTGCATCTTAGTTTTCTGACTTTCTGCCTGTTCCTGGAAGAGGTGTTGAGGGTGTGGGCATCTTAACAGAGAAATAAACCAAGGAAAAAAATTGCCCTGCATAGCATAGAGCAGATACAGACTCACAGTAACCCAGCCTGTCTCAGGGTGTTAGGGTTTTACAGCAAGGAGCAAACCTTCTGGAGTCCTAAACATAGAGAGTCCATTAAGTGACAGAGAAATGACTTCATCCAGGAGATTGCAGGTTCTTCTTTATCACCAGGATAGAGGCAAAGGCTGGGCTTTCCAGCACTGATGAAAACCAGCATTTTCGCCAACAACGATAAAAGGTGGTTGGAGGTGACTGTTCTGTTTCCACACTTATCTCCCCCTTTGACAAGGCCATACACTTCCTTCCTTAAACCACTCATAAGGCTTGTCACCGGGTCCCCAGTCATCTGACTAAGTTACCTGAGTCAGCTCAGCGAGGCCCAGGGGAAGCCATACATGTAAAACACATTTGTCCATTCTCATAAGAAAGGTGTTTTGGCAACACAGAGAGGATTTCATTCAATTAGTGAAGTTTCCGAGGCAGGTTCCACAGGGATAATTAGAAACGTCTCTCGGGTCCCCATCTCTGGTTTCTAGGACTGCACTGCCTGCCTCTGTCCTGAGCCCTGCGTCGAAAGAAAAGTTTGGGCCTTAAGTGTCAAGGCACTGGTGTTCACCCATCTCCCTAGTCTTACCTAAACTCTCCACCCTGGGAAGAAGAACATGTGTTCTTTTGACTTTTAGACATAAGACACGATGTCAGCTGCTCGAAGGCACAGGGAACAAAAGCTTTCCACCTGCCTCCACCCCCAGAGCCCCAAACAAAGGGAGTGCTGAGGAAGACTATGGGCGGAGGAGGAACAACTCCAATCTTGTGATCCCTACATTTCCTTCTGAAGGTGGCTTTAAAAAGGAGACAGACAGGAGGAGGCGGCGGCCTGGAAAAGACGCTTAACACTCCCTGAAAAGATGGGAGTGTAAAAGCTGAGCAAGACACCATGTCAAGTGGGGTCCCTGTGAGCAGACCCGGTGCCTTGAGCTAATCTGTCACTTAGCGCCTGTGCCTCCACCAGCATCACCCCGGCTGGCTCCTTGTGCTGGGGGCCTGGACAGCCTCGCAAGCAGAAGGCTGCTGGGGTTTGCATCCTGGATCACCCTGCAGCACCCCAGCAGCCCCCACGCCAGGAGAGCTGATCATCACATCGGGTCATCCAGGCCTGCTGCAGCCGAGAGAGGCAGATAGGCACAACAGTCTGGGAGAGCAAATGCCTGGGGGAAATACAGCGTGGCTGAATTAAACAGGCAAGAAAGACGAGAGTATTTTTGTGAACCCTCGTCTGCTGCCGGTTTACTCGTAAGCACCACCATTCTCCCGCATTACAGTCCTCAGTCGCCTTTCCGTGTTTCCTTTGCATTTTGCACTTGCTCAGGTGTGCTGTGTGGACAAGGAACAGACAGCCATAGTGAGCTGTATAGTGCCTTGGAGGTCGGTGACCCTGGGGTCCAGACCTAGAGCTTCTCCAGAGAAACTCCTGGGGCGCTGTCCACTCCTTTCCCTGTCTCTGTCCTCAGTTTCCCCCATGATGATGGCAGCAGTCAAAATATGTGCCCTTCTCGAATAGGGCGTGGTTAGCGTCCACACTTTTATTATCTTCTTTTTTTTTTTTTTTTGGCCACACTGCAGCTTGCAGTGTGATTAGTTCCCCAATCAGAAATCGAACCCGGTCCCTTGGCAGTGAAAGCGCGGGGTCCCAACCCCGGGACCGCCAGGGAATGCTTCTGTGTGTTTGTAGAAGCAGACCATTCATAGGGTGACCTGGAGGCCTTGACTATGAAGTAGGCACGCTGGACTTCCGTTCTCCCTCTACTGATTTACGAACTGAGTCTCTGACTCAGTTTCTCCACCTCTCCGCAGGGGGCAGAGATGGGAACAGCACTGGTGTCTAGAGATCCCAAGCATATGGTAGATAAGTTTTGCAGTTGAGATTTTAAAGCAGCCAAAACTTTCACAGAAAACAGCATCAAGACACCGTACTTGAGAGAAATTGGCCAGTTCAACCTGCCGTTCGGCTGATGAACCAGCACTTGGCACCAGAAGCAGCCTATTTCTGAAACAAGTTAACATTTTCTTCAATATTTTATGCAAATACCAGTTTAATGTAAAGAGTAGAATCCTCTTTCTTGCCCCCCACTTTTTTTCCAACAGAAAAGTAATTTCTGAATTTCTAGCAAACTGATGAGAATCCCCTATGGCAAAAAGAAAATACTCATTTATAGTCATTTGTTCTGAAATATAAAGACAGACAGTGGTGCATTTTTCAATTAGCAGTACCCAGGGTCTCCTGGGTACTGGGGACTGCTCCTGAATCAGTGTATTTGTTGAAAGAACAATTCTCTTTCATGCTACTGTTTTGCTTTCATTAAAAAATTGCAGTTTTCAATCAAATATTAATAAGTATCTCCATCAGCGGCACTCCCGCGCAGGGACACTCAGCATTTCCGGTCTCCATGCCTGTTGCTGGCTCAGCTGTTTACAGAATAAATAAAAATGAAGTGAAATGAGAGATTGGCTGCTCTGAAAAGCACGTTTTAATACTAAACCAGAGTATAAACTAGTCAGTAGGAAAGGATTTAAATCAAACCACGTGATTATGATAGGGGAGAGACGCCCTTGAGCTGAGCACATTTCCAGTTAGTAGCCCTGGGTCTCCAACAGGCGTCTGATGTCTTTCCTTCTCTACTGCCATGTCAGTAGTTGACATTCCTACCTGGCAGGTGTTACGCTGCGGTTCCTCCAGGCTTGTTGATTGAGTACCCTTGCCCCAAGTGAGAGTAGTTGCCAGAGCTCACATTTATCAAGCCTTACTATACTTTCAGTTAGAATCACTATTTAAAAAAGAAAAAAATCATGACCTCCATATAGGCAGGAAAGATTGTTTTAAAGGCCCCATAGTTATTCACCAGCACCCAGATCTGTGCCGTGTTTTGAGACAGGACCTCCTATCCTGCCCTCTCCCCCAGGGAAACTGTCATGTCTACACGTGGACAGCACCTGCCAGGCCTGTTGAAACGACCCAACAGACATCTGGACTCTGCTCACCTTACACCGTGTGCCCCCATCTAAACATGCATCTTCTCCTTTGGGGCAGTAACCCATTCTGCCATTTTGGAAAACCTACTTTGGAATGCTTTTCAGCCCCTCATGAGATTCAGATCTTTCTGCAGTGGCAGATGTGCCTCTCAGGGCCCCCACGTGAGCCTCCACTGAGAAGCAGGCCAGATTGCACGAGCCCACCCATGGCAGGCAAAACAAGACGTCTGCTGTTAGAAGCACAGCCCCAGACTGCCACACCAACACATCTGCTGGACAGTGTAACCTGAGCGTGTCCATTTCCTAAAATATGAATGTTCTCACCCGCAATCCCACGGTCAGATTGAATGACCTGGGTACGATCTGCCGGGTTTGCTACACCGTGGCAACGGAGTATCTGTAACTCAGAGACAGTGAAGCGGTTGATTTCATTCTTCTTTCCCATGAACTGCAGTCAGATCTTCACTGCCATTTAGGGTAACTTTCTGCTTGTTTAAGAATATTCCAGCTGTGTTTATGATGTTCCAACATTCTCCTGCCAAAACCCTTGACACAGGAATTGGCGATATTTTCAGGGATGTTGGTGAGCACAGTCTGGATGTAGCCAGTATGTCCTCATTTGTTTTCAGTATATCTGATCTGAAATATGGGAGTGGGCTTTTGACTTTTAAAACATACACAGGGAGAGGACTCAGTTTTGACCGTGACATTTTAGTCATGTCCACGTGGTGCCCAAATGTTCAGATATGTGGGAACCTGTGCCAGAGGCCTCCTGAGTTATTAGCTGCATCTTGTCATCCTGCCCAGGTAGCTCAGTGGTAAAGAATCCACCTACCAATGCAGGAGACACAAGAGATGTGGGTTCGATCCCTGGGTCAGGAAGATCTGCTGGAGTAGGAAACAGCAACCCACTCCAGTATTCTTGCCTGGAGAATTCCATGGACAGAGGAGCCTGGCGGGTGCAGTCCACGGGTCACAGAGAGTCAGACGTGATTGAGCACGCATGTCGTCCTGTTCTGGATACTCTTCCAGGCTCATCTCAGGGGTGAGATTTTGCCAACTCTGACATCCCAGCCTTCCCTCAACCTCGGGAGCCATGAATGAACGATCTCTCCATGCCAGTTTTAAATAAACAAACCTGACCTTGGGGTTGTGCATCATAGTATTAACTCTGATGCTCCAGTGTCTTACTTATGGAGTAGTTTAAATCCTGCTCAGAAGATACAGAGAAGAAAACTGGCTGCGCTAAGATCTTCCTACAGCTGAAGAGGTTTTCCGTAAGCTGACATCTTCTCATGCCACACAAGTTATCTTAAATTATGCTTCCTTCAGTTGAAGTAAAGTGGCTGTTGCTGCTCTTTCAAAGAAGCAGCAGAGAACAAGAGGCCTTGGCATCATTTTATGTGCTTTTAAAAGTGCTAGTGCCTCTGCTTTTTTCCTTTCTGTCTGTCTTCTCTCTCGCTATCTTTTTGGTCCACAGCAAGAATTCATCTAGTTCTCTCAAAATTCCCTTGCACTCTAGAGAAAACGTAGAACACCTGAGTTAAGACATCCTTTCAATCGAAATGACAAGTGTAGTAGACGGAGACCAAAAGCCGCTCAGCGACAGGGCTCTGCGCTCCCCTTAGATCCTGTCTGTAGGAGGAAATCACTCTGAGAACCCTTTCCCCAGTCAATCATTCATCTACTCCAACGGCAGGAAGACAGCATCACCGTCAAAAGAGAAATTCAACTCCTTTCTTTTCTATTAGCAATCTCTGACACTCTGAAAGTGGAGACAATAAATAGTGGCAAGCTAAATTACAGGTTGGATACATTTACAGATGGAATTTTTGCTTTTTTTTTTTTTTTTGCTATTATGTATTTGGAACCTTTAAGATATATAGGCTGTCTTCCCCACCCTACCACCACCACCAAAAGTGGCTTCATTATCTTGGTACCGGTACTTTTTTCCCCAAAATCTAAGTTCTCCCGCATTTTGCCAGCATGTGCGACAGCCTAGAACAGTTGAGGGCTGACCGTGTAAGATCAGAGCACTTGTCCTGTTGAGACCCAGTGGACTCCACTGTACCCAGAAGCTCACTTGTAGAAAGAGAAGGGGGACAGCGGAGCGGACCTAAGACATTTCTGTCCAGTGGAAAGTCATCCGATTGGCTTGTGGAAGAAGGTGCCAGTCCATTTTGACCATAGGCACTCGAGTGTTAGTGAAAAGCCACAGATTTGAGGGCTCACTCCAAAGCCAGTGTTTTCAGTGGTGCTTAAAACAAAATGAACCTAGTCGTAGGACTACCCACACCCTCCTGTTTTAGAGACGTTGCAAAGGTTAACAAGCTACCAGCCCGTGGAACATCTGGTTCTGAAGTTGCTTGACTTTATCCAGAGCAGCAAACAGACACGTGCTCCCCTTTTATAAATGACACAGTCGTTTTTCTCCCTTAAGTAACTGAACACAGCACAGAGCGTGGAACTTGACAGAGTCCCTAGGAGACAGGTTTTCTCTCCCTGCACTGCTGCCGACAGAATTAAAAGGTTAAAGAAGTCATCAGACTTGTCAGATCATTTTTTGGGAGGGGATGAGGACTGTATAATTAGAAGCATCAGTCAAGCTTTTAATTGCAGGTTTCATAGAGCAAAGGGCAGTGAATGGTTCGAGTTTATAGAGAGATCACTTCATTGTTCTCTTGCTAGACTTTTCTTTCGAGACCTGTTAATTGCTAGATCTTTCTCCTGAAGTTAACAAAAGTTCTGCTTGCTCTGAAACTGTAGTAAATGCATATACTGTGCCTTATTGATTTTTGTTGACATTTTACATGTTTTCTTATGCATTCTGAACCTCCGTTTGGACACTCAGTTTGGCACATGCCCCCGAACAATAAGAGCAAAGCGAATGAAACAGAGTTAGCCCACGGTTTCAGATCTGCCTCCATGAGATGATTTCCTGTGCCTCTCCTGCAGTCTCCAGATAAGAAATAAGAAAGAAGAGTCTCCCGGTCTTATTTCCCCTGCTAATAGTGTCAGTGATAATCACAGTCTTCAAGAGATATTACTTTGAAACGGATGGTAAATTTGGGACTCTCTCATCTTGGAGCTGAGTACATTTCAGTATGGAGCCAGCAGAGGTCCCGCTGTAGGTCTCTCACGGCATTACACACATCATCTCATCTAGATGCCTTAGAGGAGGCCGCCCAGCTGCTTCTGTTGATGACAGAAACCCCAGCCAGTATAGATATAGGCACCATGCTCAAACAGCTTCACCAGCTGCTGTAACGTCGGGAGAACTAAGAAATAGCTTGGCATTCTTAGTGAGCTAGACTGCAGGCTTCATTAGGACAGCTTAACGTAGAGGTGAATGAGATGAACCTCCCATGTACTGAGAGTTTTTGTGTATTAAAACTTACAGCATGATGCAAAAAAAAAAAAAAATGCATTGACTTTTTTTCATGACTGGATGTTGTTGTGCTTTGGGGGTGTGGGCAGGCATTGCTTTCTCTTATTGCTGTTGATGAAAAAGTGCTAATACAGTATTGACTTGATAATCTCACCAGGTACCCATGCAGAGCAAACAGAGAAAACGTATTTGATGGTCCCCACAGGGACTCCCATGCACGAACCACGTGCTGGTTGTCTAGATGTAGAGTTTTCTGCTTGGCTTCTTGGCCACAGAGGCGCCCATCTCGTGTGATGGGCGCCAGAATTCCACTTCTGTGCACTCCGAGATGACAGGCTTTGGCCCCTCAGTGTTTAGATCTGCTTCATTTGCAAATCTTTTTAAGTAGCAATAATAATAATGTTTTGAGGCAATTGAGTGGAACACTAAATTATTCTCTGATACCTAAGTTCAAACTGTGCAAGGCTAAAGAAGCTGAAAATCAATGCACTTTTAAAGTCATTAGAGATCATAAGTGAAATAGTCTGCATTGCTTTAGCTAAGCTTTTAGTGTGCCGTGGTATTATTATAAAATCAGCCTGAATCTGCATTAATTTCACAGTCTTTTTCTCTGAGAAGCCCAAGGGTGCATGATAAATAAAATGTAAATTTTAGAAGGCAGTGTTTTTATTAGTGGAAAGGGCAGTGAGCCATGTAGTTGGAGCGGTGACCTGCATGGCAGCTGACACTGCTACAAGGAGTCCTATGGATGCTAGTTATTTTACAGCCGGAAAAAGAAATAGCCATGGAGGGTTCACTGGGCCTCAGGGGAGACATTCAGAGAAATGTGCTTTGTCTTGAGGTACAGTCTCTGATAGAAACCGCAAGTTGCAACTTTCAGAAGTCATGAAGATTTGATACAAATAACAAATCCAATGCAAATGTTTACATTTTACTTTATATGCACTGTTGAATATTCCCAGAGTAATGGCGCATTTGTTAATAGGGGGTTTGTTTTTGTTCATCATTAACAGTTACTAAGTAGTTTGTATAGGATTTGGGTACATTTATTTGCATTTAAGTAACATGAATGTGTATTTATACATATATCTAATTTTTAAACCACCCAGAAAAGATGAAGTATATTTATTTGCTGACATTTCAAGCTATTGGAATCTCTTTGCTAATTTGCCCCGGGTGTGAGGATTTTATTATTGGCTGCTTAAAAATCAAGACTCCCGTTTGAAATATAGAACCAGAATGGGTGGATGCCCTCAGTCATGATAGCCAGCCAAGGAGAAAATGTAAAATTGCAACTCTTTATTTTAGAAAATGCAAACTAGGTCTTGCACATTTCAAACCTGTGGCTAAAAAAAACTTAAAAAAAAAAAAAAAAAAAAAGAATGAGTGCCCAGCCTCCTTTCCCTGGACTGCATTCTAAAAATAAATAAACTAATCCATCAGTAAATCTCTCTGCTTTGGTCAGATTAGCAAGTCAGCACTGCAAGTAAAAAAGCAACATGAGATGAAACCCAGAGAGAGAAGTTGTTGATTTCATGTACTACTGAGAACAGTGTCGTCCTGTGGCGGTTCTCGTAGACTGTGTTGGTTTAACAAGCGTCCAAACCTTTTGTCTTGTTGTTTTTGTCTTTCCTGCTCCCTGCCCCCTTGTTTCCCACAGGCTGTGCGTTTGTCACATTTTCTACAAGGGCAATGGCACAGAATGCAATCAAAGCCATGCACCAGTCCCAGACCATGGAGGTACTGTATCATCTGCCCTTCCTTCGTTTCCTGTGCAAATGGTGGGGAGTGGGACGCGAGCCTCTCCTGTGTGGACTGTTCCCATGGCAATCACAGATGCAAACTTTCACCTCCTCCCCCTCCGTTTGTCCATGCTCCTCCTCCCTGAATCTCTCTCCCCCCGCCCCACTTCCTTCTCCCTCCCGCTCTCTCTCTCCTCTGAATTTTTCCCCTAATGGCTGGAGATGCACCTAGTAAAGCCTTCCACTTGCTCTGCCTTCTTTGCTGAGCCTTTTGTTGGTGGTGGCCCAGGTCCTGCCGTGTAAAGTGCATGATGCCATTTAACCCGGGCATCCTCTTGCCCCTCAAGGAACAAGTACATTCGCCAGCCCCCAGGGTGGGATGGGTTGAACGCTGACAGCCCCTATTCCAAACTGCAGCGGGCCCCGTGCTCAGTCACAGCGTTCTTTGATTTCTTTTTTGTCTTCTTTTTAAATATGAGGTCAAGTGACCTTTAATCAAGACAAACAGAATTATTTTTGCACCAGCGGTGTAGGAGAAAGTTAAGACTTCTCCTACAAGATGGAACCAGTGCAAATGTTCATGTATGAGAGCACCCCACCCCCCCCCCCGAAAATTAGATTTGCCCCCTTGCTAAAATAAAAATAAAAACAGTAACCAAGAAACTTGAAGGCTCCAGTGTGATCTCCTAATGAGAGACACAGTGGCTATGGGGGAAGAGAAATATGCTGGCATGGGCCCACAAATGTAGACGACGGCCCTGTCCTTTGAGTCTGTGATTCGGGTCATGGCCTTTCAGGATTTTGCACAAAAGCATTCCAAGAGTGATATGCAGTTCCTTACTCTGTATTGTCTGATAGAATCCTTTGGGAGTGCATGTTCTGCTGTATCATGTAAACTGTATCTTTGTGTATGGGTGATCTTTTCTGGAGGTGGCTTTGTACTATTACCTCAAGTTATGTTTTTCATCTTTTGAAAGAAAAAAAGAATTTTTTTTTTCAGTTTTATTTAATGTGCCAAAAGTTCTCTATTGTTTGAGCTTCTTTTTTGCCTCCACTTTTGCGGGGGGTTTTGATTTTTTTGTTGTTCGGTTTTTTGTTTTTGGTTTTTTTTTGGCCATGCTGCATCTCCCGAAGCATGCCGGGAGCTCAGTGATCTTTCTGGGTCTTGTTCTGTGGGCAAACTTTTTCTAGGGAGCAGAGGGGTGGGTGGAAGTGTGGGGGACGAGAGTGTGCATGGCATTGTCATTCAGTGTTTACTGTACTTTTCTGAGTTTTGATAGCATTGCAAAGCCTATTGTCTTTTTCAAACTTCCTTTTGACTTCAGTATTCCTAACATACCTTATATAATCACTGTGTTTTCCTTTCAGTGCAATGCATTTTTAAGGCACTCACACCCCCCTACGTGAAGGCAAGCTCAGGTGAAAGTCGGCCACAATAAGAGAGAATTAGCGGGATTTGAAATACCTAGGAATCCAGTCTCGAACAACAAGCAGTTACACATGTGATCGTGTGTTTGACCCCTCCCACCCTCGTCCCCGCCCCTTTCTTTTACCTTGGGCAGCTCCACTGTGGTGGATCAGCCTGGTTTCCAGCTGCAGATCAGCCTGGAAATGAAAACAAAAGGACTGTTAAGAAAAAGAAAGTCTTGATATACATGTGTGTTTCACTCTTAAATATTTTTTATTTCCTGTGGTGGAGTGATCCATTCCCAATTGGTCTCACCTTAGATTATTTTTTTCACCCCAGCTATTTCAGCCCTGTTGGAAACATTGCCACCCCAGTACCCTCACCCAGGGCCCCCCACCCGAATGGGAGGACCATGTTCTGTACGTCCCTACAGACGGAGAACACGAGATACGAACCCAAACCAAGAAAATAACAGGCTCTCAGAAGGAAAAGAATTTGCTATAGAGAACGGGGCATATTTATTCTTCAGAAGTCGTTGACCCTTTGTTAATATCGCTCGTATCAGAAATCAGATCTGATGCACTTGTTTTTAAATATGGACATCCATGCTTAATCAGAGGGGCCCTTAGACACTTAAATTTCTTGTTTAATTCAAAAATATTGACATTTAAATAGAAGATTATCTATTATGCAGTCTCATTAGAGTTGTATAACTGAAGTTTGTTTTCTTTTTTTTAATTAATCACATTATTTTTAGGACTCTGGCTCACATCTTCAACCAAGATGTATGATCTAAGAGATACAAATTCAAAATGATGTGACTGTTAAAGTTTAAATGAACACATTCTTTAAAGAAAAAGAAGTCATTAGTTTTATATGGTATCTTGATTTTTCCCACCTTCCTCCAATCTCTGCCCACCCTGTTTTTCCCTTTCATAGTTTATACAAGTCATTTTTTGAGCTATAATCATTGGCCTGATTTTCTGCTTTTACATCATTTTCTGGTATTTAAGGAGGAAAAAAAAGGTCAACCATAAGAGAACTGTTAGGAGGAGATGCTATAATTTGTTACGGAATGAATTTGATAGAATAACAACCCTTTCCATGCAAAACCCTTGCTCTCTGTAATTTCCATCTTCAGAGTGGTTTTGCTCTGTTTAAAATGATGAAGCACTAAAATACAGAGCGGACAAAGAAAACTGAAGTATAGATTTTTTTTTAATGGTGGAAATGTTACTTTTATTTAGTTTATTGACTCTTAACATCCTGGGTTGTGACTGTGACCCCCCAGAGCTGAAGATCAAGCCACTGGAGGTTCTGCAGCCAGTCACCTCAGTTTTCCCACATTTTGGGGGTTAATAACAGGAATGATTGCCTCATCTACACATAGCTCCATCCCCAGGAACTACCCAAGGTGACAAGAAAAAAAATGCAACTTTGTTTTCTAAGACAGAGAAAAATTAACCCAAAGGGAAGGGGGAAGCTCATTTAAATAGGAATATTAAATTTCTGACAGAAGAGAGAGGTCTGTTATCATGCTGAGTTTCAATAAAAGTTTGTTGTTTTCTTTTTAATCACTTGGGTAGAATTAACTTCTTTTTTCTCAGCAAAATTTCACAGCTTTAATTGTGATGGAATGTGTAGTAAGCTGTATGGAGAGGGAAACCAATTGGTTTCCACTGAGTGTTTCCAAGTGGCGAATGTTGAAAAGTGCTTTTAAAAGGAAGTCCTCCTGCCTGGGGTGTTAGGCCCTTACTTTCCCTAAGGACCGCCTCCATCTCAAAGATGCTGGTCCTGTTATATAACCTATGGCCATTTCTCACTCACTACCCCTGATCCTGCCTTTTAAAGGAAATGAACATGGAAAGAAGCTCCTAGAACAGCAAGATTGATTAGGAAAAGAAGCCAAGTAGAAATCTCCACCTTCCATTTGAAATCTCCACCTCCCTGGACTCGAACACGATCCTGATATGTCATTTGTGATTTGCAGTAGCCTAGGATTAGTGATAGGTTAGATGTGGTAGAGGAGGGAGAGACCTTTCTAAAAACATGGGGACCGGGACATCGGTTCATGCCTGCGTTCCCTGAATATCTCCTTCCTTCATCCATGTTCCTAAAAACGAAACCCACTGCTCCCAATTATATTGCTGGGTTGATGTAATTCCCACCATTCCAAAGTTAAAAAATGCTTAACTGAGCATTGGAAAGAGTTTAAAAAAAAAAAAAAAAAGACGTGAAAGACAGGCACTCTCACTCCCGTTACGTCTCCCCCTCTTTGTGCCCTGGTTACACATAGCAACAGACAGACACACCACGACAAGTCCATCTTTCAGACAAATGAACTGTGAAGCTTAATTAAGGGCCAGTGATCAGGTCTCTTGTCCCTGAGGAGGTCCTGGGGATGGTGGAAGGAAGACCCCTGAAGAGAGAAGGCGAGGCAGTGTAATAAGCAGATCACAAGAGCAAAATGGCTTTTTCAAGCACCAGAGCCCCAAAGACACCAGTGAGAGACCCTGGAATAATACTCTGTTGACGGTGCTATTCAGAGAAGACGAAGGACCGTCCCCTCTGCTGCAGTCATTCAGAAAGCTAGGCCCCACGCTGACTGAATGTCCCGAGCCCAGTGGACCAGGCTGTAACCCCCTCTTCACTTTCCGCTGTGTCTGACCACAGGGCTGCTCTTCACCGATCGTGGTGAAGTTCGCGGACACCCAGAAGGACAAGGAGCAAAGGCGCCTCCAGCAGCAGCTGGCGCAGCAGATGCAGCAGCTCAACACTGCCACCTGGGGGAACCTGACGGGTCTGGGCGGCCTCACCCCGCAGTACCTGGCGGTAAGTTCCTGCGGGTGGGGGACGTGGGGTCCCCAGGGAGAGAGAGAGCCCCGCCCTGGAACTCTTCCAGACTCCTTGTTCCCTCAGTACACCAAAAGCTCAGCCTCAGGACGCTGTGAATGCCAGGAAATTCTGGGCCTCAGTGCAGTTTTTCCAGGTGAAATTGATGAACATAAGGATGGACCCTTCTGTCTAGCTAGATGGAGGCTAAGCTGGGCTCCACAAGGCTGGGTGTTAACCAGTGTTCCAGCATCAACTTCTGCATTAGGAGGGGTGCAGCACGCTCCCCACACTGTGATTTAAGGTCCCCAGGCAGCCATGGTATGCCCGCTGTCTATGCCCGGGACAGGGCGTTCCTCGGCAGGACCTAGGAGGGAGGCCTCGTGGAACCGTCCTTCATTGGGTCTTCCCAGAGGAGGGATGTTGATTCAGTTCAAATATTTCTTTATCTGTTGGAAACCCGAAACTCAGATCCTATTTCAGGACCAATAGACCCTGTTCTTTCAGCCATCCCTTACAGTTCACTGTTTCTAAACTTTCACCTCCTTTTTTGTTTTTTTGTCCCTTTGTGCTGCCCATTTCACTTTGCCGCTGTCTTTATTAAAATGCCAGAGTCAAAACCTAGGACCGTTCCCCTGGTAAGATCTAAACAGCGTGAGGAGCGAGCCCTAGTGTGAACTTCAAAGCATCTGCATGTCACTTAAAAGTGGTGGAAGGCTCTTCATACTCCTCTAAGATTCTGCTTACTTTTTCTTGAACCATTGCCGAACTATGCTTCGCTGCCCCACTTTTCTGCAGGGCTACACCTTAATTAATGTAATTTTATATTTTGCATTTGGGCCTTTGATGCTAGCCGCTGTCCATGTATGTGTATCCTAATTCTGTCCTGACCTTTGAACTGTTGCCCTCAGGATAGTATGACCCGGGAGCTGTACTTGGTAGTAGAACCGATACTGTTCTGCAAAACAGCCCTCCCTGTAACCTTGAAAGGTGATCCCCTTGCTGCAGGTGAGGGAAAGAAGCGGCTTAAAGAGGTTTTGTTACTTCACCCAAGGTTGTGGCGCTGGTGGTCAGGCAGGATTTCAACGCTCCGTGTGCTCTCTCCATCCAGCCTGGCTGCTTCTCCAAGGAGATGTGACTCCTATTCCCCTTTTGTTTTAATATTTACTGGTGTGGCCGTGTCGGATCTTGGTCGAGGTTTGTGGGATCTTCTTTGTTAGCACGCAGTATTTTTCATCGCAGCACACAGGCTCTCCAGTTGCGGTATGCAGGCTTGGTTGCTCCATGCAGGTGGGATCGTAGTTTCCACATCAGACATCACACCTGCATCTGCTGCATTGCAAGGCGGACCCTCCACCACTGACCACCAGGGAAGCCCCTTCAGTCCTCCTTTCCCACCCTCAGGCCTGTCGGGGTCTGACGAGCAGTAACGGCTCATGACACGGCTGCGTGTCTTGCGGGAGAAGCATGCCTCTCCTGCCTTCCCCTGAGTCACTGACAGAAGCAGTAACCGAGTCTGCTGTCACCTTCTAGCCATTTTTCCATCTTATCCACAAGGACCCCGTGTGAAATTTCCTCATATCTTGCTGAAGTAAAATTACTGAAATAAAATATAAAATAAGTTATCTATAATTTATATAGTTATATATTTGTATATCAATCATATATTTATGTTTTATATAATATATTAAATATGAAACAAAATATTAAAAAGTTTTATTGCTAAAATACAAAATAAAAACAAGGATTTCTATCCTAGGTTGGTGGCAAGCTCACCTTTTCAGAGTTTATAAGAATCCAGCTTCGTGTTCCACTGTTTCCAGGAACCAGGACCCCTGTGCCTGTCCCAGTCTTCTGGCCCCACTCCCCAGCACCTGTTTCTTTGTGTGGAGGGTAGATTCTGACTCTGGCTCACCAGAGTGTGGTTGTCAGTGGAAAGAATCCTCGGGTTAATGACCCTCCAGGTATTGCAACTTCCTCCAGTGGAAATTATTAATCCCTCAAAGTATCTTCAAAGCTAATTTGACTAAACTTCGGTTTTTAAAAAATTGTGCAGAGCTCCATTCTCTTGCAACCACAAGAGAATGGGAAACGCTAGAAATCAAACCAAGAGAAGGGATTTCTGTCAAAATGGATCATCCCTGGCTTCCTCCTCTTCCTCACTCTGTGTGTGTGTGTCTGAGTATAGTATCTAGGTAGTCTGTTACACCGAATCCAGAAGGATGAGTGGAAGGTGGAGACCTGTTTCTGATAACTGTTCACATTAATCCGCATAGTATCGTGGCAACTAGGACTTGGGTAGAATCGAGTCAGCTGCTGGATGGCCATTTGTGAGTCCCGTACCGTCGTGGAGTCTCCTCCTCCTAGAGCTGAGGAAACCGACAACCTGCCAGAGTGGCAGCACTCTCCGTTAGGCTGCGCAGAGCTCCAAGTGAATGATGAGAGCCTGTTTTGTAACTAGTGAATTCTTCTGGTTCCTCCTCAGCTCACAGAACCGTGGCAGTTTTTTAATAATAGGTTTGGTGGATCTGTGCTCTTGACATCCATGGACTTCTGAGTATAGGAGACAGCCCCACACTCGCTCCAGGGTACAGACTGTGGCTCTACTGATCTACCAGGAGGAGGGTATCAGTAAGTCTAGGCACACACTTAGTGCAGCACCTAAATGAAAGTCGCTCAGTCCTGCCTGACTCTTTGCGACCACATGGACTGTAGCCTGTCAGGCTCCTCTGTCCATGGGATTCTCCAGGCAAGACTACTGGAGTGGGTTGATATTTCCTTCTCCAGGGGATCTTCCCGACCCAGGGATCAAATCCGGTTTCCCCACACTGCAGTCAGGTCTTTACCCTCTGAGCCACCAGAGAAACCCTAAGTTAACCTGTAATTCACCCTATTTGGATAAATAAAGGAGTGCTTTCAAATGGTAATCACATGCCTTTCCTTGCGCTGCCCTGTGTCTCCATGCAGGATAAATGTACTTCTGGAAGCTCCAGAAACAAAATGCAGAGACCTTTTCGCAGCTGTCTTCATTTCTTTTTACAAGATGCTGATTATATTTATAATAATAGCATCAATGTATATAGCACCAGATAGTTCTAAGTTTTGACAAATAGTATGTTCCTCCGTGCCCACCTTCAAATGGTTGACCGTTGTCTTTATCCTGTAGTTATGACTGCAGCTGTGGAGCTGTGAATAGATACATCTCTCTCTGTAGGTATCTCAGCGGTTTCTCTGTTAGTCCAGGAGTCAGCGACTCTGTGCGTTCCTAATGAAGGCCATAGGACAGGGAGCTGTGAAGGAAAGCGGAGGAGACCCAGGGTTGGACCCTGATTGACAGAGATGAGTTACGAGAACTACTAAGCTCCAGAGGGATAGCATTAGTCACGCCATGTTGGTTCCCATAGATCTAACACCTGGTTGTTAAAAATCGTAAATTGATGAATTGTTTAAGGCAGTGACGTTATTGGGTCTCCCCGGTGTCTGTGCTTCTTAATAGAGATTAGACATTAATGCGGATTTATGGCTCCAGCACTGGGAACCTTTACCCATTAAGAGGCAGCAGTAGCCGACTGTGTGAATGTAAAGGAACTGGATGTGCCCCTGTGGATGCAGGAAGTTCCTCTGTCCTCAGCTCCATTTCTTTTTGACAGCACGTTTCTGTTTTTGGTGTTTTGTTTTTTTTTTTTTCCAGCTTCTGCAGCAGGCCACCTCCTCCAGCAACCTGGGTGCATTCAGTGGCATTCAGCAGATGGCGGGTAAGTCATGAGGCCCGCCTGGCGTTTGGACCGCGCTGTTGTCTGACTTTGGGGTGGGTTCAGAGGGCAAAGAAGACAGTAAGGGGAAAGAACCACAAACCTGACCTGTTGGCTTAGGTGTTAAACCTTAGAGTAAGCTGCTCGGAAGTTGATTTTTTACCCCTGGCATCTCCAACAGTTACATAACGAGAAAATTGGGGGCTGAGAATTCCTGCATAGTACCCTCCAGAAAGTAGAAAGTGTTAGTCGCTGAGCTGTGTCTGTCTGCGACCCCATGGACTTTAGCCCCCCAGGCACCTCTGTCCATGGGATTCTCCAGGCAAGCATACTGGAGTGGGTTGCCATTTCCTTCTCCAGGGGATCTTCCTGACCCAGGGATAGAACCCAGGTTTCCCGCATTGCAGGCAGTTTCTTTTACCCTCCAGAGTTGTGTTTTTTTTTTCCCAATGGGTTTGACTGCTGGAAGGTGGGGAGGGGGTGGATTTCCAGCAAGAGTCGTGTATCCAAGGCAGCCGCCATGATTGACGTCCTTCTAAAATTTTAATAACAGGCAGTCAATAAAAATGTTTTGTCCTCCATAATGAAAGCTAGACTTGCAGACCTATCTCTGACTGATACCATTTCAGTCCCTTGATAACCACAATTAACAGGGGTGCCTTTTTTTTTTTAATTTAAAAGAATCCCACTTGATAGAATTGTGCATCAGAAGCTTTTATGGGAAAGTGGAAATCTTCGCTGTCGGGAAAAAATCACAGTAGGACTGAATGTGAAAGCCAGCCCATGAAGCGTTTCTTTTGATAATGAGCTGTGTTGGCAGTGACCTAGGGGCAGCGGTTAGTGAAAGGTGGATCCTCTGAGTCACCTTCCAGGCTGATACCCTGACCCGTGCAGCAAATCAGGACATGGGGGCCAGTAACCTGCCGTGAAGAACAGTCAGGAAGCTTCTTCCTCAGTTCCAAAAATGTCGAGGAGAGTGGGCGAGGAGAACAGATTGTTGGCATATTAGAGGCAAGCACAGTTGCTTCCATCAGTGACACCCTGAGTCAATGAGATGAACCCAGGATATGCAGAGTCTAAGCCTGATTTCTTTATCTGTCACCGAGAAAGCTCCTTTTTTCTCTTTTTCTCCTGAATCCATAGCCTTGTGTTACTATTTTTCTTCTCCTGTGTCACTTTGGATGAAACTGGAGAGACTTGGCAGGAGCACACTCAGATCCCTCCTCCTGTGCGTCCTGTGGCGGTCAGCCCCGCCTTCCGTGGTGGCCCCTGGGGCTAAACTGTGCCCTTTCTGACGGGGTGGACTGGCCTGCAGTAAGAGCAACGCTCGGTGGCCCTTTAAATCTGCGGGCACCGCCCACCTATTCTGTCATAAGACAGCTTTGGGATTATTATAAAAAATAGATGTTAAAATAATAAGGAGTGAAATCATTCGGCAGAATGTTAATGAACACAGTTGAGAAAGCTGGCCTCGGAGCTAAGCATCTCCTTGAACGGTTGATTTATTTTTAGTTCTGTGAAGGGGGCTGGAGAGACAGAACTTAAATATTCAGGGAGTTTTCTACATTTTTAAAAAAGAGAAAACCTCCGGATTGCACACTCTGAAAGAAATGTCAAGATGCATCGTGTTTTCCACCAAGGCAGGATTTTTCTTCTAATCAGTCGGAACCCCCTGCCCCCAAATTCAGAATAAGAGTCTTCCCTTAGAGGAAGCCTCAGGCTCTCCCATTGCCGTGGTTACATTATGCAGAGAAGGTCACTGGGTCCCGAGGCTGCTGCCGGGCGTGTCTTCCGCGGTGGACAGGGCGCCCTGCATTAGGCTGTGAGCCCGTGGCGCACCAGCTCGGGTCAGGATGTTGGCGTCTGTGCACCGCGCACTCATTTATCAATGGAGGGTATCTGGGAGTCACCTTAGAAGGTGTGTGGAGCAGATGGCCAATTTAAAGTCAGTCTGTAAATGTGCTCGCCCTTCCAAAATACCCCTTTCTCGAACCCTCAGTGTGAAACCCAGCACCAAGGCTGCCCAGGCTGTGCAGTCAAAGGCCAAGTGTCCCATTTTTTGCTGTCTCCTTGAGTAGTGAGGACTGAGGATGGGGGTGTCCGGGTTCTTCTGCTTCACCATTTCTGTAACAAGTGCCCTTCATTCCTATGGAAAATCAGGAAGCATTATGGTATTTTTTTATTCAACCAAGTTGTGTGGCCCCCGGCTCTTTCATTGTCTCCCAAAAGTAGGGCTTTTCTCACCGTCAGTCACCTAAACCCATCCTGGAAAGTGGAGGGGTCATAGGGGTCCCTTTGTGGAAGAAGGTTCCCCCACACACTGAATGAGGGGGGGGCCCTCTTCCCTGTTTCCCTAAAAACCTTCACTTCCTTCCCGTCCTCCCTCACCTGTGAGTTCTCCTGAAGTATCGATGCTAAGAGGGTGTGGCCTCCTCTACCTGGCATTTGTGGACTACTTTGGGGCTGCTGAGAGTGAGTAAACTTATAAATTGGCAAGTGCAAATTTACGTTCTGCATACAGTCCCAATGAAACTCAAGTGAAATGCCTGGTTTTTGAATTAAGAAATTTGACTTTAGCTGAACATCTAAGCCACAAACCGTTCCATAAACTAACGGCAGTATCTTTAAGAATGACTTGTAAAAAAAAAATAATAAAAGATAAGAAACAAAACAAAAAAAGAATGAGTTGTGGAAGGTTTGGGGTCAGCGAATGGGTACAGTGTCCTGCGCGTTAACACACGAGCGTGGTTCTCACCATGCTCTCACCAAGAGGCGCCTCATCCCAGACCCCTCCTGGGGCCACAGCGCCTGTAAGCGAGTGAGCCTGTGGAGGAGCGAGAGCAGTGTCCGACTCTTGCAGCCCCGTGGACTGTAGCCCGCCAGGCTCCTCTGTCCATGGGATTCTCCAGGCAAGAATACTGCAGTGGGTGGCCATTTTCTCCTCCAGGGCGTCTTCCCGGCCCAGAGATTGAACTTGCGTCTCTTATGTCTCCTGCGTTGATAGGTGGGTTCTTTACCACTAGAACCACCTGGGAAGACCCGTGTTCATGTCTAGAGAGCCGACTCCACGTGGCAGACTTGAGTACTGCAGCTGAGAGCACCATCCGCAGACGGTGAATATCATCTCGGAAAGCAGTGATACTATGTTGCGAACAGCTCCGAAAGCAGGGTCTGTCCTACAGGAAACTGAGGTGTCTCACCATAGTCTAGAATTTCTCATCTGAATGACTAAACATTTTCTGTTTGAGGAGAAAATGAAGCTGGAAAAGAGAGAAAAAAAAAAAAAAACAGAAAAAAAAAAAATTAGGTGACAAGTTTCTAAAGTAGTTACATCAGTAAAATCAGATGAGACATCACCTATATACTTCTTTGTTCTAAAAAAAAATTTTTCCTTTCAAATTAAAAGTAACTTCAGAAGTGTTTTACGATTTTATGAAAGGGAACCTTTCCTAAATCTGAAGTTTAAAAAGCAGAGAATATAACAGTAAGGCTGAAATCTTTATAAGCCGACTGCTGTTATGTGCGTCCTTTTCATTTTTTGTGCATCCTTCAAGTTGATTGATTTTACTTTCCCTCTTGTGATAAAAATTCGTCCATTTCCCACTCAAAACTGTGGTACTTTTCCCATGAATTTCTGAAATCTCCGTAACTTGGGGTCTGAGTTCGGGCTGAGAGTCTGGATTTTTCCAGAAAAGAAAGAAGAAGGGGAAACCGGTTTTTCTGTCTTTTGTTTCTTTATGACAACGATCGTCTGGAAAAAGCATCGTGTTAGAAAAATGAGGGTAGTATTACACCAGTTTGCTTTTCACAGAGCACTTCGAAATAATCGTGGGGTTCACCCTCACACTTCACAGCATGCCAAGGAGAAAACCACCACCGGTTACTACCTAACAGTTGGAAAAACCGAAGTAGGGAAAGGACAAGGAAGTGGTGTTACACGGGTCAGCATACAGCACTCCCACACATGGCAGTGCTGTGCGGCATAGGGACCCCAGCATCCCATTCCAGAGACGGGGCAACTGAGGATGAGAGAAGGCAAAGAACAAGCTTGCGCAGAGTCACCAAGGTAAGGAATGGCGGATCCACATTTCAGAGTGGCCTGAGCTCCCTGTCCCCGCCCCCCGGCCGTCACTCAGTGCACTGCGCGTCCGCAAATCCAGGTATGTTATCACTCAGATGAGTGAAGAGACCAAGAGGCAAATCTGAGCCGTCAATGAACAATGCACAAGAACCCCAAAACTGCTCCAAGAGAAGCAATCCAGTGTCAGCCACAGGAAAACCCCCTTTCATTCTGGACAGCATCACAGATTTATCAAGGGGTGGTTTTCTGCTAAGGGAAATATTTTTCTAGGATCGGGGGGGCTTATTGATACGAAATTGCAGAGGTTATGAAGCGGTGGCCTAAGAAGAGGATCTGATGACAGACAAAGGGAAAACTGCTTCGCTTGATTTCTGACATTCAGAAAGTGAAGTTGCCCAGTCATGTCCGACTCTTTGTGACCCCATGGACTGTAGCCTACTAGGCTCCTCCCTCCATGAGATTCTCCAGGCAAGAGTACTGGAGTGGGTTGCCATTTCCTTCTCCAGGGCTAACGTTCAGAAGCGTGTATTAATTCGCTTTCAGAATCTCTGGCCTAAGTTTCCAAAGTCAGAGCGAAATCATAGCGGGCAAGTGTCTGCCTGAAAGAACCACATAGCGACTTCTGTATGGGTTGGAGATCTGGCTCAGAGCAAAGATGGTCTCAGCATGTCTGTGATGAGCGAAGAAGAGAGAAGACTTTGGCCAAAAATGGACCTCATGTTGGGGACACACTTGGGAGGTGTACAAACTGGACCCACAAAGGCCCTAGCTTCTTCCCAGAGCCCAGCCTCCCCTCCTCCACACCCCGCACTCCCTGCTAATAGTCCTTACGAGAATGCTCCATAACCACCCATCTGTCACTTTCTAACAGACCTGATTGGCAAGCGCTGGTAACAACTGACATCTGTTCTCGCTTATTGAAATGCAGATTTATGGTAATTGCTCTGAACAATAAGACACAGAATTACCTAAGGTGAACATTCAATTAAATTTTCATGCCCTTCTCCTTATAAATAATTTTTAAAATAAAAAAAACCTTCAGTTTCAAGTAGGCACAGTGTGCACTGTTCGGTACACACTTTCCTCGTTTGGAGAAGGGTTGTTTTTTCCAGAGTAATGAGGGGAAAGTTGAACCCCTGTATGCCCAACTTTTTTCTCCGCCCCCCCCCCCCAGCCATCTTGATCTTGGCACATTGTTGGATTTCCTAAAACTTATCTCAGTGTTTTGCATTTCTCGTCACTCAGATTATTTGCCCCTGGTTTGCGGGATGCCCACCCGAGCAGAGTGCTTTGTGAGGTTAAAAGGTGGTGGTTCTCTTCTCAGGGAAGAGCTGTTTCCCAACCAGAACCAGGATCACCTCGCCCGCCCACCCTCCTCCCTGGCCACCCCTCCCCCATCCCATGCCCTTTGAAGATTTTTGTGTCAGGGGAGCAGAGATGAGATGGGGATGGGGAGGGCCCCCCCTGGGGAGGGCCCCCCCTCCCGGGGGGGCCCAGGGGGTGGAGAAAAGAGCTGAGAAGGACAGGACAGGGTGTGCTTACACACACACAGAAAACAACGAAGAGCCAGACGTGAGTTCAACGTCAGCAGAAGCAACACCCCCTTTCAGACAGCCGGAGCAGGAACGGGGTGGCCAGGACTGACTGTCCGTCGGGGCTGAGCCTGTGGCAGCTGGAGGTCTAGAAAGATGCTGGTACCCGGAAGTCTGTGCAGTTCACCAGGCAGAGGACAGAGCTCGGGGTGTGTCCCCTTGGAGCCTCCTGAGCTGCCTTCCTAGCTGGAGTCCGAGGTGTTTCCCAGCAGCAGTGGGGCTGCCAGGCCCCCAAGCCCCTGCCCCGAATGGAATGGAAGGGGAGGAGAGATGTCCACACTGCAGGTGAGACCCTCTGGTTATGGGAGCGCTAGGGGCAAGAAGAGCCAAAGCATCCGTCTCCAGGGCCCTGCACGCCTGCTGTGAGCACAGTGGGATCCTGCCCCACTCGTGTCCGGGGCTCTCCCCGCACCCCACACATGTCCCTGCGACGTGCCGATGCCAGCCATGGGGCCGGGGTGTCCTCGCTGGGAGGCTTTCCTGCTGGAGGGACGGCCTGGGGAACCGGCCTCAGGCCACTGCCTGGCCGGACAGGAGGACACTGCAAGGAGCAGCTGCCTCTGTTGCCCCTGGGAGGTGGACAGGAGCGCCCGTCACATCCCCCGTGCCCGCTGCCCCTGGGCTCCTGGGTCCGGCCTTGGCATGGCCCCTGCCCTGTGTCAGCCTGCAGCGCCGATGTTCTCGGAGAATCTCTGGCTGGTTTTGTTTTCTTCCGTTGGCTTGACTGTATATGCATCATGGTTCGGGGCTGGTGGTGAGCGGGGGCCAGAGAGCGGGTTGTGGGGAGCTGTGTTCTTTGCTCCATTCTCTGCGCTGTCATTCCTGAGCTCGGATTTCTTGACTCCTCCCAGTGGCTGTCGCTGAGCCCAGGGCTGTCGTTCGATGGTTTTCTACCAGGACTCGCAGCCCTTTTAGGACACTTCGTGAGAATGAGCTTTTCCAGAAACAGAATTTCCCCCAGTCCCTGGCTCCCCTCGGCTTGGATGGGAGGCTTAGTTTTCAGCCCGGGGCCTGGGGTCTGGCCTGTCGTGGCCACGTGCTGACAGCTGGCGAGCTAGGCAGCATCTACAGGTTCTCCTGCCTCTGCTTCTCTCTACCTAAGCCCCACCTCCTCGCCTCAAACCCTCCGATGCTGGAGTCGTGACGCCTCTCCTCCCCACCTTCATCTCTGCTTTGCTGGGTGGGGTCCATGTTCTCCTGCTCTGTAGTGGTCGGTGGTTGAACAGAGCTGGCCGCTCCCAGTGTGGCGCCCCAGAACCTGGCCTTCACAGCGGAGGCAGGGCAGCCCCTCGGGGTAAGGGGCTAAGGGGACACTCGGGGAAGACGGCGGGACACAGAACCCGAGGGTGGTCGGCTGGACTCCAGGGCAGCACCGAGTGTTGGTGGGTGAGAGGAAGAAAACGCACAGACCTAATAAATATTTGCAGAATGGATTAATTAACGACTGAGGAAAATAGTCAATATTTGAAGCTGTTGCAAATACTGAAGAACGAAGAACAAACAAGAAGAACCTCGTTTGGGTCTGTAGACAATGCTCTTTATAGCAGCGTGGGAACATTTCGTGCTCTTGGTTGCCCTGTCCATCCATCTCCTGTGGCCCCACTTTTCACCTGCTGTGAATGAACATGGCTCTGTGTGTGTGTGCAGGTGGGCCTGAAAGCAAATAAGACAACGTTGGCTTGTCCTCGAGGAGCTCAGTGTCTGGCCATGGAGGTCAGCAGTCCCTGTGTGTGACGTGGAAGCAGACTGCGATGGACGCGTTGGGAGTTAGATGGCGAGCCGGAGGAGGACCGCTAACGAGTAAAGGTGCCGTTGGACACGGCCCGTCAGTCACCCTCGGAGGGGAAGAGCCTCAATGTCGGGAGGGCCCGCAAGGCTCTGACCCAGAGGAGCAGGCTGAGCTCCTCCACCCCAGCACTGGGCCACGGTTCCGCAGCGCGGGTCAGAGCAGGTGTCCTGGGAAACGCAGGCTGAGGAGGGTGCTCGGCTGATGGTTACCCGTGGCCAGATGTACAGACTGCAACATCGGTGCTAAACCCTTGTCTCGTGTGCACAGCCGTCTGTCTGTGCCGGTGTCTGGTCGTCTGCGTTACATCCTGAGCACGTTAGAGGGGCCGCAGGGACCAGGCAGGTCCGTGGTAGCATCCCCCGAAGCCCAGCCTGTGGGCGCATAAGCCAGTGTGGTCCGCTGCTTTCAGGAGCCGCGCCCAGGGGACCCCAGGGAGGCCTGTGCGCAGTTCGTGTTCCCCCAGCTCCGTTTTCCTCAGGCAAACCTGAAAAAATAGGCCCTGCACTTTCCCTTCACAGGGTTCTGTCACCACCACGCTGCCTGACCCGACCCCAGCGGGGGACAGAGCTTTGTCCCCTGTGGCACGTGCTCGAAGGAGCAACGTTTTTACGCTTGCAGGATGCCACTGGTGCCTCGTCCTGTTCCCAGCATCCCCAGGACCTATGTGGGTTTGCAAAACAGGTGCTGGCTTTCTCCCTAAGCCGCCAGGGCTGGATGCCTCCCAGAAGGAGCCTGAGTATCACTGTGTGCAAAATGGGAACCCAGATCGCAGTATGGACCTGAGGAACTCTTTCCTGAGTAGGATTAAGTCCTGACGAAGGCACCTGGGGTGGAGGAGCAGGGTAGGTAAGTGAGCCTGGCATCCAGGCTCTGAATCCAGCTGAGGCTCCACACGGTGGCTGAGGGCTTCCAGCAGGCGTGCTCCTAGAATGTTCTCTTGCCCCTCCTCCATCTCCCATCCCCCAGCCCTGTCGTCAGGCCACAGTCTGAAAAGCAGGTTGGATTCACTATGTAGACGTGTATCGAATGCCTGGATTTGAGACGTGAGAAAACGGTAAAAGTAGGACGATAACTTCATTACCTTTCTTGCAAAATTCCACTGTATGAGGAAAGAACTGCTGTTGCCTGCTTCTCAAATGTACATGATGGAGAAATGAATCATGGCAAAAAGATGTAGTGTAGAGAATCTTTGAACCTCTGGGGACTCAGGCATAGAGTCTGTGCCTGGCCAGTCCCCCCAGACCTGTCAGCAGAGTTTCATTTCTCTCCATTCTTTTCTTGATTTTCATTAGCCCGCAATTCATTCTAGTAAGTAGTTCCTCTTTGAGATACAAATATATTTAAAATACTAATATTTCAAATAAAAGTATTACGGCACTGCCATTTTTCATTCTCTTCCTTTGCAAATATTATTTGAGTTCCTAAATAAACTGAGAGAGAGAAGTTTGGGGGGTCTGTAAAGACAGTGACAGTCACAGTAGTTGCTGATAATTTTGGGGGCTCATGTCATGCCAGTTATTGTGCTGAGTCACTTTTCATTCATTATTTAATCTGCACAACCACCACATGAGTGAGGAGATAAGTAACTGTTACTACTCATTCAGGAAGCAAGAATCAGAGAGGTTGAGAAATCTGTCCAGAGTCACACAGCTTACAGATCCTGGAAGACAGATCAGTGTAACTTCAGAGCAATAAAGCATCAGTTCTTCTGTCACACCCCAAATGCATACTTGTCGAGTTTAAGGATGGAGAGTGTACCCTGAAGCCCTCCCTCCAGGTGACAGCCTCGAAGTGGAAGGCCCTGCCATGCATGGTCCACACAGAAACCTCTTGTCTTTTGTGCTGAGCTGCACCGCCCAGGAGGGGGCAGAGGGTCCTGGGCTGGGACGGGACATGTGGTACTGCACAAGTCCTCAGGGCAGCTGGGTGAGTGTGCCAGCCCCAGGGCCCTCTGTGCTCATCACCTGCCCTCTCTTTTGGGAAACGGGTAAAGTGGGCCTGGTGCTGACGTGCCCTCTCTCTCCCCACTGCAGGCATGAATGCTTTACAGTTACAGAACCTGGCCACGCTGGCGGCGGCTGCAGCCGCAGCCCAGACCTCAGCCACCACCACCAATGCAAATCCTCTGTCCACCACGAGCAGCGCCCTGGGAGCTCTCACCAGTCCCGGTAAGGGGTGGTCCTGCCGCTGGGAGACAGGACGCGGGGGCCAGCGCCAGGTGTAGGGTGGACATGCCCAGACCCCACCAGGCATCAGACTTAGTTACCACTTTACTTCATTTGTCTTTTTAACGTATCTTTATTGAAACAGAGTTGATTTACAACGTTGTATTCATTTCTGCTGCACAGCAAAGTTATACATATGTCGACAGTCTTTTTTATATTCTTTTCCATTATGGATTATGCCTGGATTTTGAACATAGTTCCCTGTGCTGTACAGGAGGACCGCATTGCTTATCCATTCTATACAAAACAGTTTGCACCTGCTAATTCCAAACTCGGTTCATCCCTGCCCTGCTCCCCACCTGGTAGCCACAAGTCTGTTCTCCATGTCGTGAGTCTGTCTGTGTTTCGTAGGTAAGTTCATTTATGCCATAATTTAGATTCCACATAGAAGTGACAGCATGTGGTATTTGTCTTTGTCTGACTGACTTCCCTTAGTATGATAACCTCTGGTTGATACTGCTGCAGATGGCTTTTTTTTTTTTAATGGCTGAGTACTATTCTATTGTATACGTGCACCACATCTTGTTTATCCTTTCAGCTGGCAGTGGGCATTTAGGCTGTTTCTGTGTCTTGGCCACTATGAATTGTGCTGTTATGAACATAGGTGTGCAGTTACCCTTTAAAGAAACAAAAGTTTGAGCGTGTGCAGTTTTATCTTCCAAGGATAAAATGAGAAGAAAAGCTTTGCGAGGGAATTCTCTCACATTCCTTTTGTTTGAAAATTGTGCTGTCCCTTCCATGCTGGTGAAGTTGCCCAGTGACGAGGCGCCTCAGTTCCTCAGGAAAGCTCTTTTCTCCTGGTTTTGTGGTGGTGGTTTGTTTTTAGCAATTTAAGAATTCCCTGTTAAAACTCAAAACCCCAAATCATCACCTGTGATACTTCACACCAGCTTCGTCCTTTACTTTTGGTTTTCAGCATGGAGGTCCAAAAGGGACCGTCTCTGTTGCTCCTCTGTGGTCCCCTTCTGGGCCTTGTCATTTAAAGTGAGGTTTTCTTTCCCCCTCCTTAGAAATTCTGTTGCCTTATTCAAAGGCAGATGCTGTTTTCTTTTTCATATGAGCCAGACCAAATGTGGTTGCTTAGACACCAGGATTTGTTTTTTAAAAAGTGTTTTGCTGGCTTGCCTTCCTCTCTGGGTTTTCTGGGCCTTGATGGATGATCTCACCTTCTGCTCTGGTACGTGGAGGCACTGGCCTGGACAATGTCCAGGCCCCTTTCTAACTGACAACCCCACGGCCCTCTATCGGCCACTCGCAAAAGATGAGCTGACTGGCCCCTACACTTCTCTGTGACAATGCAGGGTTTTCTTCTAGAAAAATAGAGAAGGAACGCTCCAGTGCCCCGGAGACCAGCCTTCTTCAGGCAACCACCGTGGGGAGGAGAGACGCCCCACAGTCCTTGATTTGTTTCCTGAACACCATGCTTCTAACTCATTTCCCTCTGAGTTCAGTGTTGAGGGAGAAACTTGAAGAGATGTTGAGGAAAGGCTGGACAATGTACCCATCACCTCATCTCAGAGCAACAGCATGTGGGACATGCCTTCATTCTTGAAATATCTTCAAAAACATACCATGACAACATGTGGGCCTCGTTCCACACAACAGATAATACTCCTGAAAAATCAACTTTGTAATTTTTTTCAAGAGATTAAGCTATAACTAATGCAAAACATAAACTGGTTATTTAAATATATTCTTTTAAAGAAATATGCATTTTTGACATAATGTATTCCCCCTTATGAAAATGATAGTGATTTTTTTTTCTTAAAAACACAAGTATTTGACCTCACTAGTGTCCTTGTTTTAGAAATTAGACTGAAGAGTGTTTTGCTAAATAAGAAAACTAAGAATTAGCCATCTTGGGCTTCCCTGACAGTCCAGTGTTAAGACTCTTTCCACTGCAAGGGGTGCTGGATTGACCCCTGCTCGGGGAACTAAGATCTTGCATGCTGTGAGGCCAAAAAAAAAGGGACATCTCCCTGTGAGGACTGTGAAAAGATTATATTAAAACAGCAATCTGAATACCTGAAACTAATACAATATTATAAATCAACTATAAAAATTTTTACCCCAATAAAATTTTTTTTTAAAAAAACAGTGTATATACATGGACTGTTTGTCAGCATTTTTAACTATATTTTGTTTGGAGTGAAAAAACTAAACACTTCTCAAGATCTGAGGGGTGTTTTATTTGTTTATATAAAAAGGAAAAGGATTAGGTCTTTTTTTTTTTTAAGAGAAAACACTATTAACTTTAATTTGGCAGAGGTAGATGATTGTAATTTTTCCAACCATGGCTGACTACCTTTTATTGAGAATAAAAAGAAGAAGCTGACCACATCACTGATAACAAGGTAGGGAAAAAAGAACACTTTTTCCCATAAAGACTCTTCCTTACATGGCAAGGAGGCAGTCTGCTCTTTGGTTCACCAATAGCAGGCTTTAAAGAGTTTAATATTGTCACTACATTGAAATTATTCTCCTGTTCCAGAAGTGACCATTATCATATATGGACATTTTGGTGAAGAGTATGTGGCCTGTTTTTTGCTTGGGAAGCTTCATTCAACTTTATGAAAATATATTCGTCCATTGTGATAGCTGGGTTGGGAATGTGCCTTGGTTCCAGGGAATCGGAATTAATATTCCAACATTTTGTTCTCCTTTAGTAGAAGGCTCGTGGGTTTAAGAAGCCAAGTGCAAAAGCGTCTGTCAGCTGATCAGTGTTGATCCTGTGATTGATAGCTAGTGCTTTCAAGGGACGGTGTAGCCTTAGGCGCGGGCCTGGGTGCTGGGGACACAGCCAGGAGCAGGACACACTCCCGCCCCCGGGGGTCTCCTGTCTCTTACGGGAATTCGGACAGGGAGCAGTCACAGGAGCTGTGTGTATGCCAGGCAAGCGCTGCGAAGAGGGCCCAGGCAGAATATGGAGAGAGGGGATGGAAGGAGGCTTTCCCCTTCCGAAAGGTGGCGTGTGAGCACAAACCTGAGGAAGGTGATGGAAGCATGGCGATGATCCGGGGCAGGGCTGTCAGGCAGAGGACCCAGCAGGAGCAGGCTGCGAGGAGGCGGCGGACTGGCGTGACGCCATCCTGAGGAAGCGGTGAGAGGTGAGGTCCATGTCTGCGGATCCACACTCATTCCTTCCAGTGCGGTCAGGAACGCAAGGACGTAGTGACCTTCTTAAAATGCAGAGCACTCCAACAGCCTAGGAAGGTGGCCAGAGTGTGTAAGGAAACTTGAAACATACTTGGCCATTTTCAGCTTTTTTCCTGAGACTTGAATGAAAGGGAAAATGTGTCCTGAGATGTATTTTCTTTCTTCCAACCTCAGCCAGGCATCCTTCCCTTTGCTCTTCACATGGCGTCTGGCCCGACCAGAAATCCTGCCAAGCACTGTGTTAGGGAGATGTGTTTCTCTCTTCTGTGTTGAGCAGAGCTTTGCATAAGAGCCGAAAATGTTTCATTAGAGTCCTGAAATGTGGGCAGCAGAAGCGATTTAAATCTACATTTCAATTATTTATCTTAAGTGTAACTAAAAAAATCTGGTGTTTAAGTGAAAGTAAATTATTTGTCTAATTTCCATCAGGGACTCTTCAAAGTCACAGAAAACGTGGTTAGTAACAATTCATGACTCTCCACTTCATCAGAGCAATTTCCCAGGAAATAAAAGGGATGGAATGCTGGTCCCAAGGCCAGTGTTCAACAGGGCTTCCTGTTGAACCATGCATAACCAGCCAGTCCATTCAAACTGAAAGCAGATCTTCATCTCCCGGCCTGCCCAGATCTTGGTTCACCTGTTCTTGAGACACCTCTTGTGCTTCAGACAAATCCATCTCGGAAGTACAGGGACAGCTCAGCACCCCTAAACTATTCATTTTTTAACAATTGTAAATTTATCATTTCAGTTCTGTACACCCAGGGACAAACTCCCTACAGCATTATTATAAATGATTTTAAACAGTCTATGCATTAAAACATGAAAGATTAAGAATTATTTTTTTGTTAAAAAAAAGATCCCCTTAGGCAATAAATATAGGTTTCTTTGACTCCTGGCCTTGGAATAAACATGAAAATAGTCTCAATTGCCCATGGTTAGAATAAGTGTTTCATGCAATTATCAGATGGTAAGGAATAAAATTAGAAATTAAATCAGGAAAGAATAAAAACCAGGTAAATGCATTATTATGCCTTTTATAAGTTTCTTATGGGTCTTTTGAAGCCTGATTTAATCATGTTTCTTGTCTTTTATTTTGGTATAATTTTTCCTTTTGTTTACTACAGTCTTCTATGTAGTTAATTAATTCTTGGGTCATTTCTTCTTACCCCATTTCAAACCTATTGTTGAGGCATAAGTCTCAGTATTGGTAGAAAGGGATAAAGTGTCTGTAAGGGACACTTATGTGGCTGGGTCTTAAAGAAAGATACTAATGTCTGCCCGGCTTGTGGATCTGTTGCCTCGGCCTGGTGGCTTTGAGAGCGTGGACACAAGCGTCAGCATTCCCACTTGAGAGCATTTCTCTGGCGTTCTCTGTCCAAAACATAACGTCTTGTCTGTGTACATCATCCTGCTGACCTTCTATTTTCTTTCTTTTTTAAAAAGGTGGTTTAAAATTCTCTAATCCTTCTGTAAGTGCACTCAGTCAAGTGCACACTTCAGAATAACAGATCATTTCTTTCAAGGGTCAAGCACATTTTTAGATACTTGGGCACATTCTCCCATTCCCACCATTGGCTTTCCCCTGAGATTTTGCTGTGAAGTCTAGGCAGCGTCTTTTCCCACCTTGGAGACATGGCCTCCTCCTCAGAGGCCGCAACAGACACTGTGTCCTGGGGACCAGAGACGCTTCCTCGCGGACTCCTCAAGGGAAACAAATCTCATATTCCCATGAGATTCAGGCCTGCCCTGGCTCCTCACATAAGAAGGGCCGGCGAGTGGTGTGTCATCTGCCAGCGTCACCAGGCTGGCTGAGTGGTGGGGACTCGGAAGTCACCCTCTGAGTCCCCCCAGAGCCCTTCAGCGTCACGAGAGGCTTCCTCCCTTCCATCCCCTAAGGGTCCCCACACGTGTGTCGCAAGAGAGCTCACCTCATGGAAAGATGTGGATTCCCAGGCTGATTTAACCTGAATTCCCTAGCCTTCTGCTTGGCCAGGCAAGTCCGTGAGAACGGGTTGGACCCGCGCCGCCCCTCCGGTCCGTCGCATGCAAGGGACAGTCGGTGAAGCCTGGAGGGACAGACAGACAGCAGCCTCTGGGAGAGGCCATCCCTCTGGCTGCTGCGGTGATGCCACAACCTCGGGAAGACTAAAGCCAGCCATTCTTCTACAAACCTGTTCTTGCCGCATGGAGACATCCTCTTTCTCTCGCTGACCCATCCTTAGCCCCTGCAGGACCTTCTCAGCCAGCCTGTGGTCCACTGTCCTTAATCGGTCACCGTGTCCAGTCAGTTCTCTCTCTCTTTTCCTCCAACACCGACACAGCGCCGCTGGGTGAAGTTCCCTTGTCCCCGGGCTGTCTCTTCATAGTGCTGAGCTAACACGAAAGCTGCCCCGCCCAGGGGGTGGCAGTAGATACAGACCTCCCCTCTGCTGCAGAGCTTGACTTTCTGCAAGTCTGACCCTGGGTGCGCAGATTCACCCCATCGTGCATTCGTAGAGCTGTGGCTTCGCTTAGGACTTGCTCACTTTGTTTGGGGTGCACGTTCTCAGTATTTGAGATAGGGGCTTTTGTTCCCTGCTTTAGAGGCTCTGGAGGCCATGCTGTTTCCATGATTCAGCATAAACTGCTTTGCACAGTCCCAAGCATTGTGTGTGGGGCCCTTGTGAGGTGTGTGTGAGCTCAGAGGCATGTCTGCTGCACAACACAAGCGCTCAGTGAGACCCGTCCCCCCGCCCGACCCCAGACTCTCTCCCCCACTGTCTGACATAACCTTGGTATCACTGCTGCCACTGGTATAAGCGTGTATGGATTGCTTGTGTTTTGTATTAAATGGAAAAGCAACAACACTTTTAGTCCCAGCTTCTCAGAAGTTTATGACCTAGGGTCTGTGCTTTAAGACTTAAAAGCAGCAAAATATAAATGCTGCTTTCGTAGGTGGCTTAGTCCCATAAACTGGATGCAGTGGCCACATGCACGAAACAAGCAGGATGCCCCAACGTGGGCTCTTCCGGTGGAAGAGCGGGAATCAGATAAGGCCCACGGTGTGAGTGACAGGAGAGATCCTGTCTTAATGGGTGACTTGTAACAGGAGAGTCAGCGCTGGAGCCAGAACTTTAAGATGAGTTAAGCTTTCTGAGGTAGAAATGGAAGATTTATCAGACGTGTCAGGTGTGAGAAAATACAGAAAAGGCATTCTGTCAGCAAATGGAAATCCGTCTCCCTTTTCACCAGCATGAGATAGACGGGAAATAGGAACCAGGGAGGGAGGGAGGGCCCTGGAAGCTGTGGCTGAGAAACTGGGTCTTCCTCTTGCAGGCGGTGAAGAGCCAGGTGAGGACTCTGAGCGCAGGGGTGTCAGCGAGGCTTGGGTGCTGACTGGATGTGAGGGAGCAGAGGGAAAGAGGTGCTGAGTGAGGGGACCAGTAACGCAGCATCTTCAGCAGAGAGAGGGCGGTCGGGAGCAGGTGGAGCTTGCGGCGGAAGGTGCTCCGTACTCGCGCACATTGAGCAGAGGGGCACGCATGAACTGGTATGTCGTGTAAATACATCCCGCAAGCAGATGGGTCCCTGACCCCTGAGCTTGTCCCAGAGCAGCTGCAAAGGTGGGCAGGTGTCAGTGTGGGCCTGAGGGGGACCACCGTGCTGGAAGCACGGCAGAGGGGAGGAGCCACATGGTGGGAAGGGAGCCCTGAGGAAGCGTGGTTTCGGGGAACCAAGTGCGGGAGTTTCCAGCAGGAAGGAGATCGAGGTGAGGGCAGAGAAGAGGTGTTCGAGTTCGGCCATGGGCAGGCAGTTCACCGCCCCACCCTGAGTGGTGGGTTCACTGTGATCGTGGAAGGGATGTCACAGTTCTGGAGGCTGTGAGAGGGGACGTGAGACTGGAGGCAGGAGCTGTGTGTTTATAGATGACATCTTCCTGCAGTGTGGTGATTTTTTTCAAGTCTAAAAGGGTCAATAGAAGGAGAAATTTTACAATAGAGAAAGACATATTTCTAGAGTTAAGAGGAGGTGGAACAGAGGTGATGAGAGGCCAACGAGAGGCAAAAACTGACGAACTGAAGGGGGAAGGAGTCTGGAGGGAAGGACTCAAACCCTCCTCTCTGGTGCCTGAAACAGCAGCGTGTGTGAGGCCCCATCCCCACCCCATCCCCCCAACCCCCCCACCCCACCTTCTGAGCTGTGGCCCAGCATTGGGATAGACACCATCATACAGGACAGGGCACAGAGTGGAGAGGATGCTCAGTGAGTGGACTGGGTACCCGTAAGAGAGGGAACACCTCCACCACTGAGACACCCAGGACTATGCAGGCTGTGAAGGATTTGAGACAGAAAGGTATTCACATCACGCGGAAGATAAGAATGTACATGTCTAGGGCTAGAAACCATAAAAAATTCATGCCTGGTGCAGAGGTTTAAAAAAAATAGTTAAAAGAATGCGAGAGAGGAACTACAGTTTCACTTTCATTTAGAATATGTGGACATCTTGACCAAGAGCTGGAAGACTGTGACTAGAGCAAGTCATTTCATCTTTCTTTGTTTAGTTTCTCCATTGTGAAATCAAATTGTCCATTTTTACATGTACTGAACTATCACAGGAATGTTAATATAATATATGCTATTGCTTTTTAAGACAGCATTAAAGTATCATATGGGGAAGATGATTATTTTGGAATGACACAAAATTCTGCTCCTCTGAACAATAAGAAATTGGTTAAACCTGGAATAAGCCCCAGTGATTTTTTTTTTCTCTAAACATTTGACTTTGGAAAGCAAATACCTCCCCACTGTCCTAAAAATATTAGACTGTAAACGCAGGGAGTAGAGCCTTTCCTTCCTTCTTTCTGCTCTGGGACTTCGCTGAAGAAGTTGGCAGTGAACTTCAAACTTGATTTGAGGTCACAGAATCAACACACCCTGCTTATCAAAGGCAGAGTGGCCACCGTGGGAGTCAAGAGAGCACGGTGACTTTGACCGGACCCATTTCCTTATAGCTGTCACCACTGAGGGTGAAGCCCTTGGTGAGTGGTGGGTTTTTCCAGGCAGTATACTGAGCATGTGCTCTGTGGTCTGTCATTTCCAAAGGAAACCATGCAAGTAGCTGAAGGGTGGTTCACAGCATCTCAGACCTTGGACTCTGCCAGGTCACCTCTTGCCAGCCGTGTGCTCCTCTTGTCCTCAGGGAAAGCTGCCTCTTCCCAGGACATCCTAAGACCAGCATCCAGACAGGTCTTCTAAGACCCTTCCAGGGACTTGCTTTCTACAGAAATCTGTGTTCCTGGTGTTTCCTCTCTCGAGCCTGGTCAAACAGTAATCTGACGCGTTTCATAAGCACCTGGAATCTTTAAGATCGATCATTCATGAAGATGCCTCCCTCTGTGATCCACATGAGGAAACAGAAGCCTGCAAGGTCAAATGACCTGCCAAGGAAACACAGGCTATTAACCGCAGCTGAGGGGTCACCGCTCCTGCCGCCCCGGGAAATGTTCAAAAGCAGGAGCTCCTGGGCACCTAGAATTATATTTCAGGTTGAAATCACCATGAATTTTTCTCAAGCTGTGTCCGTGACCATCTGTAAAAAAAAAAAAAAAAAAAAAGGCAAATACCTGGGGCCAGCTACAGGAAGGGTGTGCTTTTAGTTTGGTGATTCATAAGCAAAATATTACCAGATGAGAAAGCAGGTCCAATTTGTCCTTTCCTTTGCTCCATTCTTGTTTGATCCAGGTAGACTGGAGTTTATATAAAACTGTTTAAAATATGTTTATGGTCCCAAATGACACCGTCACTCTTGTGTCCCTCTTTACAGACTGGGGAGGACCCTGGAAATGAGGTGAGGTGAGGAGGTGTGCAGCTTGTTGACAACCCTTGAGTAGATTCCTTCTTAGGAGCACCCCTCAGTGACGGCTCCAGGGAGCACTGGAGATTAAAGTGAGGAAAACGGTGGGACCAACTGTGGACAGAGGGGATGATACTGCTCACATCCATTCCCATACCACTCTCTCATCTTTGGAGACGTCCCCTGTCGTAGAGTAACGCCTCGAAAGGGGCTCAGAGTCCCTGCAAGGGACTTCTTCCTCTAGTCAGCCCTTCAGACCCAGAGGCTTCCTCTGGCCCATCTGCAGAACTTGTCTGTCCCAGCGTGGCACAAGCCAGGTTGCTGACTGAGCTCCTTGTGAGTTGGAAGTGGGTTAGCGAAGGAAGATGATGATGCGGGTGTTTGTGGGGTAATGGGCATGTGCATTACAGATGGCTGGGCGCTGAGATCAGAACACCGCAGCAGCGTTCAGTGTCCTTTTCTAAGGCAAACAGCCTCCTCCCACCCTGTCTTCTCTCCTCTCCCCATCACTCCCCCTGAAAAATCCTTTTAGGGAAGAAGTGGAAGTAAGAGGTGTGGTCATTGTGGAGTAACTAGACCCCACAGGAGAGGAGGCGCTGAGCACCCCCTCGGGTTGTGATGAGCTAACGACAGAGGCGCCCTTGTCACCACCTCACCACTCTGCCCCCTTCGGAACACCAGCGCTGTGTGATGCAGAGCAGTGACTGCAGGCTCCGCTGTCCTGAGTGCATCTGGTCCGTGCAGGCAGTGTTCTCTTGTGTTTGCAGTTGTATTTCCTAAACCACAAAGCTACTGTGCTCTCAATGTCTCGCAGATATGCTGAAGGCAGATTCTTGGTGTCTTCTGTTGATGTCATTTCATTGTAGCTTTTTGAAACTCTTGTGGTCCACCGTGGAACTCTGCCCAATGTTATGTGGCAGTGGATGGGCAGGGGTTTGTAGAGAGAATGGATACATGTGTATGTACACTTGAGTCCCTTCTCTGTTCACAGCATTGTTTGCTGATCGGCTATACCCCAATACAAAATGAAAAGTTAAAAAAATCTTGCAGTCCAGGAAAAGTGGGAAGAGGGTTCACAGGTGGAGATGGGGGCACTGGGTTCCTAGGAAGCATGATCATCTCTAGAACCGAGTACTGGAGACAGGACTTGCCAGGGCGCCCATAAAACGGAGAGAAGGTTCCCCTTCATGTAGGAAGGATGGTGCAGACGTGGTCAGTGTCAGAGGCTGGTGCCCCAAACGGCCACTTTTCTGGCTGGATCTGCAATCTGTGAAAGGGGGAAGAGCCGCATTCCCTCCATTCAGCAATCAGCCTCCCCCCAGATTGCTTGTCACCCCGCCTCGTGTAGAGAATAAGAAGGAAGCCGCATCTCCTCTGTGTCCCTGCTCACAGTCCAGGGAAAGGGGGACGAGGCCGTCAGGGCTGGCTCCTGCCTCTCCAGGGGCTGTGCCAGCGTGTAGCCTCAGAAACCTCAGTGGGCTATGGTTCCTTTCGCAGAAGGGGGCCTCTGCTTCTGACCTGGTCCCAGTCCCCCTCCCTCTCCAGCACCCTCACCCCTCCCAGCTTGTCCTCAGAAGGCCCGAACTGAGTTGACGTGTGGGGTCACATACACATGGCTCTGATGGGTCGCGTGGCTGTTTCGCCTCCTGGCTGCTCACCACCTCTTTGGCCTGCTTGGTGGTCTAGAGCCAGCGGTACTGCAGGCATGAAACATGGTGTGTAACCAGGTCTGCCCCTCACTGCCCGGAAAGTGAGGCAGCTTTGCCCCCTATTCCCCCCCACGCCCCACGTTCCTCTAGGCTTTGAGGTACAGCCTGTCCCCTGCATGGAGCATCCTTTGACTAAAAGAGATGCCGTGGGCAAAGATGAACCAATGTTTATTTACCACCTTCTCTTGAAACGTTCCTGTGCCATCTTGTAAACAGTTTAATTGAGAAAGCAGACGATACGGTTCTTAGTGGAGACAGAAGGGAATTTTAATGTTAGGTGGGCAGAACGCAGGCAGCCTCCTGCCAGGCTGCCAGCACAGAAATAAGAAAAACAGGCATGTCGATGGCATTTAGTTCATCTCTGTCTTTCATGTCGAAGGGCTTCTCTGTTGTGTTTCTCCTGAATATTTGAAGTACTTGATTGAGACTGGTTGTGTGACAAATTTAAGTTTTCCTTTTGCTTTAAAGAGATTATTTTCTAGAACCCAAAAGATTCTTAAAGGCAGCCAGATACACAACTGAGATATCTTTTCCAATTTAGACTTAAACTGGGGTAAATTTTCAGAGTATTGTCCAAAGCACTGGCACACACGGAGTCTTCTCACGTTAAGGCAAGTTGTTTAGTTCAGTTACTCTGATGTCTGGTTCCTCTCCCCGCTATTTTTCACCCTCTTCCCATCTGTCTACTTGGACTACCCGGGAACAGCACAGCAAGAGGGCAGAAGACTACAGTGCACGACAGCCAGTCTTCTGGGCTTTAAATAAATAGGAAAGCAAAGCAGAGACCTCCAACTTGCAGATTTTTTTTAATTTTTGTCTTTTATTGGCGTATAGCTGATTTACAATGTTGTGTTAGTTTCAGGTATACAGCAGAGTGATTCAGTTATACATACATCCATTCTTTTTCAGATCCTTTTTTCATATAGGTCATTAGAGAGTATTGAGCAGAGTTCCCTGTGCTCTACAGTAGGTCCTTCAGTTCAGTTCTGTTCAGTCGCTCAGTCGTGTCTGACTCTTGGCGACCCCGTGAATCGCAGCACGCCAGGCTTCCCTGTCCATCACCAACTCCCAGAGTTCACTCAGACTCACGTCCATCGAGTCAGTGATGCCATCCAGCCATCTCATCCTCGG